>NW_026848161.1:0-374655 GCF_030411735.1 Phialemonium atrogriseum | reverse complement strand
CACCCCCCCCACCACCCCCCCCCCCCCCCCCCCCATCTTTTTTTTTTTTTTTTGTGGGGGGGGGGGGGGGGGGGGCCCCCTTCTGTCTCTCTGCTCACTTTCTACAATCACTCCAATCACCTGTATGGTGGAAGCAATTACCATCGACGTCTTGTATCCGAATTTCTCGTTGATGGGTTCTGCAACAATCACGCCAACTATCTTTCCGATCCACGGTATGGAGTTGAGCAGCGACTGCTGGATGGCGCTGATCTCGTACTCGCCCTTCTTGCCAATGGTGCCAAAGGTGCCGAGCCACGACGGAGTGACTTGGAGCGCGCCAAACATGGCCGTGTCAAAGCCAAACAACAGCGCTCCAAAGTTGAAGACGATGATCGCGAGCCATGCCTTTTGAATCGGTTAGCACTACTGGGTTTGATACAGCAAGCAACGGTGGCGTCTAATTAGGTACGACTTGCCTTTGGGACGGTCGTTTTAAGCAATTGCTTGTTGACAGCAAAGATGTTGCCTTTGGCGCCAGCCATGATGGTGGTGGGACGTTATCGTTATGACGATAATTGCCTGCAAAAACACACACAAACGAACGTGTGAGTGATGGACAGTGCTCTTGCTCTCACAAGGTGTGGAGATGGAGGGATGAGAAGAGGGACGACGAACGAGGCTCCGTCGATGCCAGCAGTATTTGTAGACCCACGAGACCGGTAAGACAACTGAGATGGGGAACCGAACCCCAGGCCGATTGCCGTCAAGCCGGGCACAATCTTAAAGGGGGGAAACGCGGGGGCCCGCGCGGGGGGACCGCATGGGGGTGGGAACCGCAAGAAAAGTCAACTGGTTCGAGGAGTCCACAGTTTTGTTTTGGGATTCTCTAGCCTTCTCACGCTAAAGCAAGATTTCCAGGTCGGACTTCTCGCCGTGGTTGTGTTATCCAACTGCTTTATTCCCGAGACCCGTCTTAGTCGATCTTAGCCTCTTACTTTGACAGCACGATGCCTAATGCAGCATAAGCCTGTCTTCGCCTTATGGAACCCGGGCAGGGCTAGTAAGAGGTAGTGCCCAGCTAGTTTTCGATAAAAGCGTCCGACTGCCGGACCGAAGCCGATAACCGGAACAAGAGTCCCTGGGGCCGTGGCCGATTACCGATGAAGACGAAGAAGTCAGTCGGGGGGGTTCCATGCAGAGGAGTCTGAAAAAGACACGGACCGCCGAGACGATGTCAATAAAGCGTCCGACTGCCGGATCGTTGCCGATACCCGGAGCTGGTGTTGTGGGGCGCCGCCGGTTACCGATCCGGGCGCATTACCGATCCCGCCGATGCATGGCCCAGGCCCAGCAATAAAAATCTCCGGGACCAGCTGGGGGCGGACTTCTTCATCCCCAATCATCGGCAAACGAGGAAGCAGCTGAAAAGGGAAAACATCCAAACCATTATTATTTTTTTGCCCCATCGTTCAGACGCCAAACATGGCGCCAGAAAAGAAGCAGCCCAACTTTGTCATCATCGTTGCCGACGGTGTGTATTTTATCAAAAATGAAGTTACCCGAGACCCAAACCGCTGACTTCAGTGGCCAGATCTTGGTTTCTCCGATTTAGGATGTTTCGGCTCCGAGATCAACACTGTAAGCAGCCTCCCCATGGGGAAGTGCACTACTTATGTCGTGTTCGCGAGCTGACATTCCACAGCCAAACCTGGACAAATTGGCCGCCGAGGGATGTCGGATGACAGGCTGTAAGTCTAGCACATCATGGAAACGCCAATCAAGGCCAATCCCAATTAACCGAGCCCTGAACGTCCAGTTCACTCTGCGGCCGCGTGCTCGCCCACTCGAGCCATGCTCTTCTCGGGCACGGACAACCACGTTGCGGGGTTGGGAGCAATGATGGAGTGGAAGTCTCGCTTGGGGGGAGGCATGTGGGATAATAAGCCTGGTTATGAGGACGTCCGCCTTTTCCCGTGCTCTGTTCATGGCAGAGTGAGATGACCTTGAGCTAATACCTGAGTATAGGGGCCACTTGAACTTCAAGGTCGCTGCGTTGCCTGAGATATTACAAGATAATGGATACCGGACCATTCTTTCGGGAAAATGGTAAGTTAGGCTTGATTTCGATTATTGGTCAAGTCGGTCAGAAAATGAGATATCTGGAACTGATAACTGCTCCAGGCATCTCGGACTGAAACCAGAACTCGCACCCCACTCGTAAGTCATGGACCCGGCCTCAGTCCACGTTTGCACCTCTGGTTGAGTGTTAACTGACAGTCCAACTTGCTAGACGTGGATTTGATCGGTCCTTCACAATGCTCTCCGGCTGTCATAATCACTACGGCTATGAGCCACAATATGGAGACCTGCCCACTGATGGATCAGCCACGGCAGCCCAGGAGGCCGAAGTGGATGCTCTCCGGACATACAAGGAATGGGCGCCAGCTGTGGCACATAAGAAAGGCATGTATAACAAAGAAGGAGTGCCGATGGACGTGTAAGTTTCTCGAAATCCCCAGCTGCACCTCAGGGTGGAAGCAATAGTGGTGAAACTCCCTTGCTGGATTCTGACCCATGGCCCAGGCCCGCCAACTTCCCCTACTCTCCGGAGGGCTTCTTCTCCACCGATAACTTCACCGATCAGTTGATGGAGTACATCGGCGAAGCCACATCAGAAAAGAAGCCGTTCTTTTCTTGTCTAACCTTCACCGCCCCACACTGGCCCCTTCAAGCCCCCAAGCGGCTGCGAGACAAGTACAAGGGCATGTATGACGGCGGTCCCGCAGCGCTGAGACTCAAGCGACTCGCCAAGCTGGAAGAGATGGAACTCATACCCAAAGATGTCACACCCCATCCGGTGATGAACCCGTTGAAGATACCCGAGTGGGATGAAATGGACGATAGCCAGAGGAAGAAGAGTATCCGATCCATGGAGACTTATGCAGCCATGGTCGAGCATATCGATGAAGCTGTTGGGAGGGTGATGAAAGGGTTGGAAGATATGGGCGTTGCTGACGATACGGTAAGTTTGGTGGGCTTGCCCCTGTGTGAGTGTGTTGGTCTAACAAAGGATTAGGTTGTCATGTTTATGTCCGACAATGGCGCCGAAGGAAGTGCATATGAGGCGATGGCACACATGGGAACCAAGTAAGTCCCCGATATTGTGCTAATCCATGCTCCATAATTGCTGACGCGACCGGCTGCAGATTGATGCACATCATAAATGAATACTATGACAACAGTCTGGAGGTGAGTCCGGAGATACAGTTACTCGTTATAATTGGAACCCCCTTGCTGAATATGTGTGTGGCATAATAGAACATCGGTGAACCGAATAGGTGAGCATTCCACGAAAACTGACCATCTGTTACGATCCATCTAACCCATGTCCCTCTTCAGCTTCGTCTGGTATGGCCCTTTCTGGGCACAGGCGTCTACGGCACCATCTCGACTGATGAAGTCATTTTCCACCCAGGGGGGCATTCGCGTTCCCTTCATCATCCGATACCCGCCCTTCCATTCCCACCCGTCATCCTCCCCAGGCAAGGTCATTGACCAACAAGCAACTGTCATGGACATTGCCGCGACGGTGCTGGATCTGGCTGGTATCCAACACCCCGTGGACGGAGGGGCCGATAAAGGCGCGTTCCGAGGCCGTGAAGTCGTGGGAATGAAGGGAAAGACATGGAGGGGGATGTTTGAGAATGGAGAAGTGTGCCATGGTGACGACGAACCACTTGGCTGGGAGGTAAGTCACTCTGCCAACCGGCTGTGATGTCAAGGGAATTTGTGTCCCAGGGCATGCCTCCTTCTTCACGCATTGACTGACTTTTGCTGCAGCTACATGGCCGAGCTGGCATGCGCATAGGTGACTGGAAGATCACCTTCGTCCCGCCGCCCTTCGGCCCTGGAGAGTGGCAGTTGTACAACCTTCGGAAGGATCCAGGAGAGGTGTTTGATCTCAAAGACGAGGAACCGGAAAAATACAGAGAGTTGTCTGCAGCCTGGGACAAGTATCTAGAGGCCAACGGTGTTGTCTGGGGAGCACCAATGCCATCCGAGACAATCGACGGCGAAGGATTGTCCGACATTATCAACGACAGCACTGCATGGATGAAGCCGAAACGGGGCGAGTAGACTTTAATTGATCTTCCAGCTAGACGTCTCCCTAGCTACGAGTGCGAGAAACCAATCAAGTTTCTTTTTTCTATCCAACGAAAGCAGCTTCCCCTGACATGTATTCGATAGCCGCACGCCTCAGGTCAGCCTTTGAGGTCTTGAATGAACCAGTGAGTGGCCAAGTCGCCATCCCGAGCTGAGCGAGGCAAATGACACCACCAAGACTGTAGTTTGGGCCCAGGGATCTGACAACGACCTCGTCCACATCGGCCGGTGTAGCATCTTCGGGCAGCTCCTCGACAACCGCAATCGGTAAATCCCCCGAGGCTGGATCGGGAATACCTATGACCTGGGCCTTTGGAATGTCAGTGTATCGGTCGAGATATCGCACATCTCAAAGGCTTACAGACCATAATATCCAAGTGCTTGCCTATACAAGCCTCAACAAGTGCAGGCACGATCTTGTTCCCAGCCCTCACGATGACATCGCCACTCCGCCCGAGAATGTAGATGCGGCCCTCTCCGTCGAGCACTCCAATATCGCCCGTCCTGTACCACCTGCCCCGTTCATCCTCGTAAAACGCGTCCGGGCTGACCCCATCGAAATACCCATCAATGACAGAATCGCTGCTGACATGCAGGTCCCCCAGCTCGGACCTCTTCACAACGCGGCCGTCTTCGCCAACGATCCGAACCTTCGTGCCAGGCATCACCAACCCAGACGAGATGACCCCCCCAAACTCCGGTACCGGATCCGGCAAGCCCAGCGGCCACCCAAACAATCCCAACCCCTCCGACATCCCATGCGAAGGGTACACAGATGCACCGGGAAACACCCGCCTGGTCTCCCCCAGCATCCACGCCGTGACGACCTCCCCGCTAAGAAACACCCTCTTAAGCGACGCGACCGCCCCCGGGGCGTGCCCAGCCTCCCGCCGGCCCATCATACGCGCATGCACCGGCAGGACCCCGACGGTCGCGGCGCGGTGGGCCTCGATGGCCCTCAGCGACGTCCGCGGCGCGAACCGCGGGCCCGGCACGACGACCACGCCGCCGCCGTGCCAGAGCGTCGCCGACATGGCCGTGGCCAGCGCCCGGGAGTTGGCCGAGTGGATGACCCCGACGGCCGGCGGCGTCCCGGCTCGGCCGCGGCTGCTGCTGGCGGTTCCGGCTAGCAGGTTCTTCACCGTCCAGGGGCAGCCCTTCGGCGAGCCGGTCGACGTGCCGCTCGTGAAGACGATGGTGGTGATGCGATCTGGGTCGTCCGCGGCGGGGTTGGCGGTGCTCTGGCTGTCGGTGAAGGGTGTCTGCGCGATGTTGGCCATGGTAGTCCACTTTGGGCGTGGCTCGGTGAGGGTTCCGAGGCAGATGCCCAAGAAGGGGGCGTCATTCGTGCTTCTGATGCCGTCTACGGCTTTGGCTCCCGCTTCGTCCTCTAGGGAAACGACGGATGGTGCCAGCTTCTCGATGTGGAAGCGCAGTTCCTCCTTCCGAGCCGGTTGCACAACTTCTGAGTTCAAGGTGACGAGCGTGTAGCACTTCAACGCCGCGGTCCACACCGTCAGGGCCCACTCGGCACTGCTGGGGAGGAAAGCGAGGACGGTAGATCCCGGCGGTATATCATGTCCGTCGAGGACCGAGCCAAGCCGGGCGGCCCCTCGCCGCAACTGAGCATATGTCCAGGTGAGAGTTTCCCCGGACGGCGACGCGCCCCCTGGTCCCACAAGCTGCGCGAGGTGATCGGGCGATTGGTGCATGGTGACCAGTGCTACCCGGTCTGGACCCTCGTCGATACCGCGCTGCAGGATCGACCACACCGAATCACCACGAGGGCCTGGCGGTCCGCCATCGTGTTCGGCGAGCGTGTCTACCACCGATCCCATAGTAGGCTCGGTTTGTTGGAGTCAAGGTGTTGGAGAGGAAAGTGGCACGGTGGGTGAAGACCAGGCCATCTAGTTCAATAGATGAGATTTTCAAGTCTCAAGGGGGCTTCGGGTGATCGACAGTGTCGTATTACTGCAGCACCTACTAATGCAAGCCACAAGTCAAGATCACACCTAGACCAAATATCTACGGCGCTGGAGGAACCTGATTCGTTATTCATGTCCTTAGCTCCTAAATACATTTGCTTCCTTTCCTCGTTTCGTAGCCGAGATTGTGTGAAGCAGCTAAGCAGCCTTTAAACTATGCGCTCCAGGTGATATCAGGGTAGGGGATTTTCTGGCAGGCGGGTCCTTGACTGCCTCTAATGCGGCTTCTTCTTCTTGTGTCGGCAGAAGTACCAGGACTGCTGAGGACCATGACTTCCGCTTGCCTGCCTTGGCATGTCGGTTGGCTTTCAGCAGTGCCGCTTTGCGGGCCTCGAGTGGCGCCATCAGCACACTATACAATATGGTACGTTGTGTCGTAAGTATCCGGTGGCTTCGATGAAGTAATCCAAGTCCTTGAGGGTCTGGAGGAACTTCAGTCCTTTGACTGCTGCAAGGCGCTCACATATTCGAGGCCAAAGTGGCTACCCATTCAGCTCGGACGCAAACTTGGACAAAGACAATACTTACAGCAACAACAAAGACAACCACCCGGAAAACCAAAAGCTAATACGGAAACAGTAGTCATGTCCAGGGTTGCAAACCCACCTTCCAGGAGGCATATCAAAATACAAATGGACCATCTTCCACTCAACATTCAATTACCTAAAGCTCCTTTGAAGTCGTTTTGCCTCGGGATTGCTACCCCTTCATTAAGAAGGGGCGCAAAATCTCGAAAGCCTGCGGCAAGCCGGAGATGGTCTGTCGAGTCCATGGAAACGCCAAATGAACCAACACAAAACACAGGCAGTGTATGACTTCCCACCCCCGGCGCTTCGATCACTGGTGCCATGCCGAGAGCCACCAGCATGAGCACACACCGCCGCACTCCACGCAAACGAGTCTTTCCGGGTCCAATCACGGCCCCACTTCGGCGGTTTCCACGGCATTAATTTCGGGGGAAGGGGGCCGGGTCTCCAGCACCGATGGGGGCCAAGCTCAGCTTCCTTCGGCCGAGTGATCTCTCGTTGAAGACCCCGACGACAACATCTCCTACATGGGCGCCGCAAGTGTATCCTCCCAAACCTCGCCTAGAGAGAGCGCCAACTCCGATTTTCCTTCTCCTCCAAAGGCCTTAGGTTTATCTCCCGCCGCGATCAGTCCACACACAATCCACAATACCGAGTCAGCCACAAACCTTCCTCCTGTCCCGTTTCCACTATGTTGGCGAGGTTGGGCCTCGACCCAGCGATTGCAAAGACGTCATCGGGCGCATGCTGACGAAACATCAGGCATCGACGACGATCCCACGAGATTTCGCGTTCGGCCAATGGAATGGGCCTGTACCAAGCTGAAGATCCTCCGCCCGCCGAAAAAAGGTGCGACTAACGTTCGAGAGCAAATGCCATTGAGGTGATCCATCCTACATCAGGAGAAGCCTTCAGAGACGTGAGTATAGCACCCACACTCTTCGACGTAGTAAGGAGAGAGGCTTATGAACGAACCCGAGATCTTGTGTTTTTCCGTCACAAGAGTTTGCCGATTTCGAAGACCACGGCGGATACCACTTCGTCACCGGATACTGCCCTCTCGCCTCGGGATGTTCAGCAGCGAAGGTGGAGGTCAGCCGAGAAGCAAGGTTACATCCGCAAGGAAACCTTGAGTCGCTGCGACGAATGGGAACATATGTGGCAAGTCTGGGGGTAAATGGATGGCATTTCTGAAGGATACTTAATTAGACTTTGGTCCAAAAGCTCCATCGATTGACGCTGAAGTCATGAGTGCGAATAAAATACAAAGCAATCTCCGCACAAGCCGTACAAACTAGGTATCGGGGTAATTGCAGGCGGGGAAAACAGACTGCCGTATGCGTATGCACCGAAACAAAACTCCAGGCCACCAACTCCACATGAATCTCCATGTCTGATCTTTACGCCCACTGGAGATACTTTCCAGAATTTTGGTACTGGAGAGCAAACCCCTTCTCTGCCAACTTCTTCCCCATCTTCAACCCGACGCAGCCCTCTTCGTCAAAGTAGACTTTCAGCTGCCCCCATTCACGGTCAGAATGGTCCGCTCGCCGTAGGATACATAATCCAAAGTCGATCATGTAGACCTGATACCCGCCGTTGACTAAGGGGCTGACCATGAAGTTGGGCAGGCGCACGTCCTTGTTCAGGATGTTGTTGTTGTGCAGCATATGAACGGCGTTGAGAGCCTGATCGACGATGTTCTGCCATGCACCCCGCGGAGCGAATTTCGCCAAGTTCTGTAGGGTGAAGCCGGGGATGTACTGGAGGAGGAGCCCCTTGACCAGGAAGTGATCATCCGTCGGCTGAGGAGAATGGAAATGGGTTGGTGTGATATCAAGGTTGACTGTCGCAAGGAGGCGGGGAATCAGGTTACCCTGGTATGGCTCCAGTGCGTTGTAGGTCGCCACCTCGGTATCGTATAGCTCCCGGAGTTCGTTGGCCACAAATGACTCCATGTCTGCCTCAGTCCACTCGTGTTCGGTCTCCTTAAAACCGTTCTCGCTCTGGAGTAAATCCAGAAACAAGCGGGCTCGACCGGACTGAACAGACTCAATGTAGAGATCCTCGGCTCGCTCCGTCCATGGGTCCATGGCATTGGAGGTTCGAAGCTCTTCCGCGAAGCGCCTGTCGAAGAGCTTCAGGAACGCAACCCCAGGGGGGAACTGTGGGTTGAAATGATCCACGACATTGACAACCATACAGCAGGACAGGGTCTGACTCTGCTGAAGGGAGAGTATTCGCACCCGAAGCGTCGAGGAAGAGACCAATCCGCCAGACGAGACGTGAAGAGTCATGAATTCTCCAGCCGCAAACTTCTTGTAGGGAGAGCGGCGATGGGAATTTTGGAGTGCCATGGCCACGACAAAGGTTTGGGTTTGGGTGAGAGATGAGGATGTCGGTGGGTTGAGGCTGCCGATGAGATGAGGATGTTGATGGGTTGAGGCTGCCGATGACATGAGGATGCCGATGAGATGGGGGTGCCGATGGGATGAGGATGTCGATGAGATGAGGCGGCCGGTGAGACGAGGATGCCGATAAGAGAGGACGATGCTGATAAGAGGACGATGTCGATGACAGGATGATGCTTATTAGAGGAGATACCACCGATTTATTAAAGTCCGAGAACGTATTGTACAAGGACTCGAGCGTGATGCGCTAATGAAGTCAGGAGAGGGCTAAAAATGCCGAGAGACGAGGAGTTGTGTTGATGTGCAGGGAAACCCGACTACAAGTAATCCTCTGGGGAGGAAATAGGTGTGGTTTGAGAGAGCAGTGTTGGGGGAAAGAAATTTGGGAGGAACCCATTTGTATCCAACAAGCCAGTGAGTCGGGAAGTAGCTCAAGGTTGGCCTAACCTGACCTTTAAGCTTAAGATAAACAACCATTGCGCTCACGCCAGTGCCAGGGGAGTAACGATAGGAGCGAGTCACGCGTTTGGCCCACAACTCTCAGTACATCGGGGCGTACAGTACAGCACCTCCGGGGTCTTATACTTCAACAACATTCACTATGGGAGGTTTGGCCTTTCTGCCTGACAGTGTTTCTCACCTTCCGCCCGGAAAGTGCCTCTAACCATGACAAGGGGTCACCGAAGACATTGATACCCTTTCGATCAGGCAGCATTTTCCCGCAGACCACAGACCTGGGTACTTACAGTAAGCTTCCCTTGGGTAATTGTCCAACCAGTGGAACCCAAGGGCCGCTCGTCACTGCCAAATTTCCACGTTCACTGGAAATGGCAAGCAATATCCACCTAGGTAGGTAGGTACCTGAGGTATCTCCGAGTGTATCGCTCTGGGTGTCACTTGCCACTTACACGCGCTGGTGGTCTGTGCGGACCCAATGTCTCGGTGAATCCTGCCGGATTATGGTTGATTTTTTTTGCTGTTAGAGGGTGCTGCTATTATTGTACTGCTGTAACTAGGTACCTAACCTAGGTACCTACCGAAGGACAGATGCGCCTTCAGCTCAAGCCAGGATGGCACGACATGGTCCCAAAGAAATGTCGCGCGTACCCACTCAACGAACGGGACCGGCAAGTCAAACAAGAAGTCGCCAAAATGGAATCCCAAGGCAAGCTTACACGCACTACGCGTCAAGTGTCATTCTCATTCCCAGTATTTGTTGTATATGAAACCATGCCAGACGGGACCCAGAAAGGCCGTATGGTTGTTGACATCCGAGGCCTCAACAAGATAACCATGTCCGACTCGTACCCGATGAAATCCCAGGACGACATCATGGCGAAAGTGGCCAAAATACATCGCAATTTTTGACGCCATATCGTTTTACTACCAGTGGCGGGACATCCTGAAGACAGATGGGCTTTCACAATTGTGACACCAGACGGACAGTACACGTTCAATTGAGGTACCTTAGGTAGGTACCTAGACGTCTAGACTGGCTACCAACGGCCTGTCGACCATTTCCTGCAATCTCCCCCAGCGAGCTAACCCCCGCCGAGATTCCCCACCTCAGATCGTCAAACCGACCGAGAAGGCAAGGTGGCCCATCCCAAATGAGCGTTTATTAATACATGTTGCAGGCGAACACGGACACCTTCTGTAGTCAATCCTCACGTACGTCTCCGAAGGTGTTGGCGGCCGATCCCGTGACTACTTGGCCATCTTCTCGGTATTTTCCTTCGGCCGCCTACCCATCATGGCAAACAGACCGACGCCGAGGATGATGCCGGCCACAGTGACCGTTGTGTATTTTCTTGGTTCGCTATCAGGATTCGAGTCCGGGAATTTTGAAAAGGGGGGGCTGAGGTTTACCTGTGCATCGGCTTGCTAGCTGGATAGGTCTCGGAGCCTCCAGGACCTCCGAGGTCCCCATCGGCGCGCCGAGGCTCTGCGAATCTTCGGACTTGGAGTACGAGTGGCAAGCGAGATGGGCGGATGGTCGCCCGAGCCGCCGGGGTGCGCAAGGCATATCGAAGGGAAGCCGCCGGGAAGGATGGCATCTTGACTTGAGAATCTAGTATTCGCGCGATTGAGAAACCGATAATTACCAGCTCTGGGTTCGCAAATACCTATTTGGAGGGAGGTTGATGGGATGTAGTTGGTTTTGGTGGTCCACAAGATGTACTGGTGACGTCGTCGGGGGCTCCACTAGAGAGAGCATCATGACGCACGTGCGGAGAGATTCCACGACAAATACGCGATTCTCGAGTACGGAGCCAGTCCAAATGAAATTGCTGTAATTCGTCTTCACTACCTAGTCATCTTCTTTGCAGTGCTTGCGTGTAGCCGATGCTCTATAATAGCTCCTCGGGCCAGCGCAATTCCTTAACTACCGGACCTACATCGCGGCTTGTGTCCCTTGACTTGGATGCGTGGGTGCTGGTGGTTCGTGCGTAGCCCCCGCAGCCCCGCGCGACGACTGGGACAAATGCCTGTCACGCACAGACCACCTTCAGCTGGAAGGAAAAGGGACGAAAATGACGCTGGCGTCGAATCGTCTCCCAGCAGAGCCTCCCATCCTCACGGTCAACGGCATTGGGTCGCGGGGTCAGCATAATTACCTCGGGGTAGGCACTTTTCGAAGATGAGGAGTCCTCCGCCGAAACCGGGACATGCTTTCGCACAGACCCTCTACTGGAGCCAAATACCCATGCTTGGAGACTCGCCCGCAAAGTGTCCCGCCGTAATAAATTTTCTCAGGGTAGCACTGGCTGCAATCCGGCACTCTATATAGCACGTTGCCGTGCCGTGAAGACACGGCAAATGCGTGGGGTAGCGAATCCTGCCATTGGCTGGCGAGACTTGGCGTGCATCGATGTCACGGTAGCGCGCTGCTTGCTGCTTTGCTACGTACCTCCGGCTCCGACAGATAATGCACTTATATAGGCCGACTCCCGGAACCACCATGCATCCCGCCCTTGACTCCGGCTCACGCTCTCTCCCTCCCTGCTTCTACTGGAGCAGCCTAATTAGAAATTAGACCATGGAGCACCAGACGATGGGTTTTCGCGCCCTTCTCCTCAGCATCTTCCTCGGCGCCGTCCTCTGCGACAGGGAGGAATGGTCCGGCTGGGGCGCAAACGTACAAAACAACAGATGGGCCGCCGACAACCGCGCAGTATCCTCGTGCTCCATCCGATCCCTGACTTCACACTGCCAAGTACCGTACCGATCCGGCGTGAGCGCCACCCCGGTCATCGCCGGCGACACGGTGTACTACCCGACCTGGGGCGGACTCTTCGTGGCGCTGGACTACACGACCTGCCGGACGCGGTGGTCCATCAACGTGACGGACATCATCGCCGGATCGCCGGGGGGCATCACCCCGCTGCAGGCGCAGGTCACGAACCCCGTGTCCCGGACGAGCCCGCAGATCGACGGCGACGTGCTCTACTTCGGGACACTGACCAAGGCGCTGCTCGTCGCCGTCGACAGGAGGGACGGCACGCTCCTGGACACCATGCCCGTCAACGCCCACGAGCTCGCCGTCATCACGGGGAGCCCCACGTTCTACGACGGCAGGATATTCATCGGTTCCTCGAGCTCCGAGGGCGCCGCCGGCCGGGTCCCAGGGTACCAATGCTGCAGCTTCATCGGCAACATGATGGCCGCGACCTTTGAAAAATCTCAGAACAAATTCTCGGTAGACTGGGACCTCCCGATGCTCCCGACCGCCGGCAACTGGTCCGGTGTCGCAGTATGGGGCAGTCAACCCTCCATCGACATCGCTCGCAACCAGCTCTTCTTCGGCACAGGCAACCTCTACAGCAACCCACTCGAGTACGACAAATGCAACAACAACCAAACAGCAGACTGCTACCCGCCCTCCGTCCTCCAGGAATCCGTCCTAGCCGTCGACGCCTCCTCCGGCCGCCTCAACTGGGTGAACCGCATCCCCCCCGGCGCAGACGTCGACTTCGGCATGATGCCCACCTTCATCCCATCCCACGTCTCAGGCCAACCGCGCGACATCGTTATCGTCGGCCAAAAGAGCGGCCTCCTCTACTCCATGGACGCGACGACGGGGACCATCCAGTGGGCGACGACCACGAGCCCGACGGGCCCCGCGGCGGGTCTGAGCTGGGGCGTGGCAGCGGACTCGTCGCGGGCCTACTTCACGGCGATCAACTCGGGGCGCACCACCTGGCAGCTGCGGCCGTCGGGCGAGACCGTGTCCAACAGCGCGTACGGCGCCGCCGACCTGGCGACGGGCGAGCTGCTGTGGGAGACGCCTGCGCCGCGGGGGTCCATCGCCTTCGGGCCGCCGACCGTCGTGGGGGACGTGGTGCTGGTCGCGAGGACGGGGCTGATCGGCCCCGACGCGCCGGATCCGGACTACGACAAGACGAGGGGCGGGTTGGTGGTCCTGCGGAAGCGGTCCGGGGAGGTCGTTGGGGACTTTGAGCTGGATGCCAACTTCCATGGGGGTGTCGCGGTGCAGGGCGAGTACGTCATGTTTGGGACGGGCTACTCTAATTATATCGGGACGGGCTCGTTCCATGTCATGAAGGTGTCGAGGCATAGATGAGGGACGCCCTCCCAGTTTGAGGCAAGCAAATTGTCCGAAGAACATACACGACAGTGCAAATCAAGAGTACAGTGTGAACAGGATGTTAACGATAATATATTATCCCGCTCTCGCTCGTAGTCAAAGTCCACGATCTATCGATTCCCAGGCCACGCCTTGCGCCTCAGCTAAACTCCTAATTAAGCGATGACAAGTCCAAGGCATTGTACAGCACATGTACAGTACAATACACCAATTTTGCCACCGTCCCCGTATTCCTTCCTCAACATTATTCCTCTCTTCAGTGGAAACCGCCAGGCCAGCAACCGTCCCTCGGTCCCATAAGCTCTTTCTCATGCCGAACACTCGTCGTCTCCTCCAGGCTACCCGGGAGGTGTGGTGAGCCGTAAGCCATGTGATATATATGGCTCCCTAATCTGCAGCTGTCGGACTGTTCCCCGCCCATTATTGTCGACGTCCTGGGTCATCAGTCGGGGGTGAGTGAGTATTTCGAGGCCGGAATCATCCGTAATGGTGCCCGTTCCCCACCCGTAACTCCCGGCCGCCATCCTTTTCGCCTTCACTTTTCCAAGTGTAATTCCGAAACAGCCTCCTCCCCCGTTGCTGCCGCCCGACAGATATGCCGACCCCCGGGAATCGCAAAGTAAGAATCTCCGTCTCCAGACTGCCGCCCCATCCAAGGGCGAGTCCCGGGGTATCGCACCAACGTATTCGGCTTCAAGAAACATCCCAAAAGCCATCTCCCTCCCGCCGGAAAGGGAAACTCTCGCAAGACTGAAGAAACAAAGCAAAAAAAAGAAGCCTAGAAAAGTACCCGTAGTTCCTTGATAGGTGCGTCGTCAATGTCGGCGACGACCTTCCCCTTGGCGTCGAGCCAGGCGCCGCGGTCGGTGATGGGGTTGACCTCCCTCGTGTGCGCAACCTCCTGGCGGCTGACGTGGGCGGCGTCTCGCGGAATCCAGAGCTTGGGGCTCGGCAGCCACATCTCGGGAGGCCAGTAGCCGCGCCGCATGAACTCGTCCGGATACTCGGTCGGGGCCACGTCCGAAGGGAACATCTGGTGGAGGACGTGGAAGTCCTCGAAGATCTCCGGGTGCAACCATTTGACCAGGAAGTTGGGCTTCTTGTCCTTGTCCGGCGTGAACCACCGGTTGAGCGTGCAGAGGAATCGAGTGAGGCCTCCGGCTTCGGCCTCCAGCTCCACCCTGGTTTTTGTCTTGTCTATCACCCAGTCTTTGACCGACGACATCAACCCGCTCGCGCCCTCGACCGCTCTGTCGTTTGCTTCTCCGTGGAAGGTATTGACTTCCTCGACTTCCTCGATCCCCTCTTCGAGGCTGTAATACTCGCTTGCAGCACCTGTGCCGGGTACCGAACGGGCAGCGGGCAAGCCGAGATCTCCCTCAACGACGGCGTCCTCCATTTCGTCACTCAGCTCCTTGTCATGGAGAGCCAACGTCCGGGGGAGGTTTAAGAGGAGAGGGCTGACGGCATCAATGATCGAGATGTGGACGAGGAAGGTGAAGATCAGGAACAGAACCATCATGACGAGCTGCACGTACGCGGACTGGAGCGCGAAGAGGCCGATCAAACATATCTCGGCGAGGTACAGGCCGACGATAAGATGCAACAGGGCACGCGGGTATAGCAGTCCCTTTGTGTCGATGTCCGACTCGAACGAGTAGATGAGGTTGTACCTATAGACGACGTAGATGACGCACATACCGAGACCTGC
The DNA here is from genome assembly GCF_030411735.1 of Phialemonium atrogriseum. Lineage (NCBI taxonomy): Eukaryota > Fungi > Ascomycota > Sordariomycetes > Cephalothecales > Cephalothecaceae > Phialemonium > Phialemonium atrogriseum. The sequence goes on along the minus strand of NW_026848161.1, from coordinate 359,266 downwards.
GAAGGCCAGGATAACAGGCGCGATACACGAGTAACAGATTGCTAGGAAGGGATGTCAGCCGACTTGTCTCTCTACCGGGGGGGATACGCAAAGGGTGTGTGCGATAGATTGGAAGCCTACCTATGACGCCCATGTTGGTGAATACGGGATAGATACTTCCCCAGTGCTTCTGCTTCAGCTTCTGACGAGCCTTGAAGAGCCACCTTGGATTCTCGACACCCTTGGCCAGAATCTGGTGCTGGATCAGTTCGACGAGGTGCACGAGTTCGCCAGCACCACCGGCAAGGCACTGGACGAGAATGTACGAGAGGTAGAAATTCGACGCCTTTGGTAAGTTCTGCGACAGCAGATCTTTCGCCTTGATGGGATTCTCGAGGATTTCGGTTAAGGCGGACGACGCTGCCGCTGTGAGAGTCGTGATGAGGAATACCTGCACGACCTGGAAGACAAAGTACGCGTTTTGCGTGTACAGTTCGACCAGCGGCACCGAAGGAACGCCGGCAGCTCTCGCGCAAACTAGTTTGTTCTTCCATTTAGCAAAAGAAAAGAAGATGTGGACTACGGCAGGACCAAGACTCACCTCGTAGCATCCCGGGGACAGCTGCCATCAGGAGCGACAATGCGAGGGCGGGAAGCAGACCCTCGATGACGCCAATGATTGCCGGGGGGAGTTTGTCGATCCATTTTAGAAATGGAACGCTGCTGGTGAGGAAGCTGAGCTTCGATATCATGGCCACCAAGGCCGAGGGAATAGACCAGAAGATGACGGCAACCGCAATGGTAGCCATGAACAGGAAACGGCGAACGATTCGCTCCCACCACTCCATGCGCAGCGTCGACCACACCACGTCGTTCGGGCGGATGCCGATGAAGGCCGGCGCCATGTGCAGTGGCCGATGGTGGGCGACTATTTGAAACGCGGTCTCCGCGTTGGCCTGGGAGTCGAACTCGACAAACAGGGCATTAATCGGCTTGCCTTGGCCGGTCCGGAGCTGTCGGCGGAGCTTGCCTATCTGGGCGTTGAGCGACTTGAGCCTCAGTCTCGTCCACCTGATGGTGTCGACCCGGCGGCCGAAGTTGGCAAGGGGCCGATGGTGGGGTCGAGCCTCGGCAGGGATCCATTGAGCTGCCACGGAGCCCCTCACGTCCGGAAGTGAAGGGCCGAGACCGTACGGGTGGACATAGTCTGCGTCCTCGTCGTCCTCCTTCTGTCCATTCGACGATCCGAGACTCGGCTGGGGTGAGAGGGAGGACTTCTCAGAGATCTGGACTTCATCGCTCGACTTGCCCTTCCCGAAAGATGCGGCAGTTCCCACACCTGCGACTGCTTCCTCGACGTAGCCCATTTGCTTGGTACGGGCGGCATTGGCGGCCTTTATTAGTGCAATCTCGGCCTTCTCCAGTCGGAGCGCGGTCTGGTCCCTCTCCTCGACCAGCTTCATCAGGCCTTTGGTGTTCCTCGGGATCCACACGTTTCTGACGGCATCTCCGAACAGCTTTCGGATCTTGGCTTGGTCAAGAAGGTTCCGGGGGACGCAGGTGAACATGACCGTCCTCGCGGACAAGCGCTGGGACTGTTTCGGCGAGACCAGGTAGGCTTGCCGGAGATTGACGTAGTAGATGCATTCTCGAGAGATCATGTAGAGGACGAACCCTAGAACAAGGTTTAGCGGTTGGGGGGGGGGGGGGGCAAGGTTCGGGCTGTTGCAGGCTGGGCAGGGTCTCAACTCACCGAAGAAGGCCCATGATACGAGAACATGGCCGTACAGTCGACTGCGATTGCGGGTCGCCACGTTGCCGATTGTCAGGAGATCCAGCTCGGTGAGATCGTTGCCGCCAGTTGCGTGTATGGGCAGCAAAATGGGCCACGTCAAGCAGCAACCCACGAGACAGATGGTTGCGAGGACCTTGATATAGCGAAGGAAAAAGAAGCCATCGAGTGAACAATGGTGCAGAAGGAAGGTGTCGGAGATCTGGAAGAAGGGCTTGAGCCAGTTGAGCCAACCAGATGGAAGTTTTGGGCTCAATTCCCTTTTGATGAGACGGTTGGTGTTAACTCGTTGACTTCACTGACTTGCACACATGCCAAACCGCCAGACCAGCATGGAAGTCCATGCTTATCGGAAGAAGGGAACGGGGGGACGTACTCAGGCAAGAGAATCCCCGGGAGGGTCCTCGGGGCGTAGACCCTCGGACATCGCGGTCGGAGGCAGAAGAAGATGAGGAAGCAGACTAGAGAGTAGACCAGGACCGGAACAAATGTGCTCCCAAGGGACGACAATGAAGCCGAGTCGGTCCCGGAGGAAGTAAGGTGACTGACGGTGCCGCCAGTCGAGTTGGCCCGTCCCGAACCGACGCGAGGGTCATCTGACTGGCTCTAAATTACGGGAAGTGCGGCACCGGTTAGCACTTGCCAGATTGCGATCTGCTGCCGAGACTTACCAGATTCATCTCAAATCTGCGGCTCGTCCAACAACCATAGCATCGCTGTTTGACTCGACCTTCGCAGATAATTGTGTAGCGCCAGACTCGTTGATGCGCCGCGTGCGTAAGCAGTAGTGGCAATCCAGATCAGATCAAAACCTCCCTGGGCTGGGGGAGGTGGGGGGGAAGGAAGTGGAGTTCTCGTCTGTTTCCGCGAGCGAGATTTTTCAGCTGGGCTCCGCCCTTGGATCGGGACCATCCGATGCGGTTTAGTTCGCAAGCCACCAAATCAAACATCCCGAGTCTCGGTGTTAGTGAAACAGCGAGAAACCCCAGCTCGGCGCTAACAAGTCCCCGTATCGCCTGCTTTGCCAAGATGCGGGACCCCTGTGCGGACCCATCCGCTCGCTGAATCGCTGATTGGGGCAATTGGGGGCAATTAACGATTAGATACGTACCTACCTATGTACCTAACGGCTCTTTTTCTGCAGGCAAACTTGAACTGATTCATTCCAGCCGAATGCCAAGGAAATCCTTGCTCACGACGTCACCCACCGCTGATCGTTGCTTTTTGCTTTTTTTTCTGTTTCCATCACCGGAGTCACAGTTGGCCAATTATGGGGAAGATGCTTGTGGTGGAAGCCGGGGGGTGGTTGTTGGTTGTCTAACTTCAAATGCCGCTGTCTACAATACACCTTTGAGTTAGGGGAAAGGGGAAAGGGGAAAAAGGGGGGGAGAGAGGAACGGGGAATCCCATCATGCCTCCCACCGCTCCGCCATCTTCGACCCATCATCTTCCGCACTCTGTTCGATCGTCTCGGCAAACTGAGCAGTCGCGGTGCCTCCATTCTGCGTGACCAGCGAACTGAACGATGGGTTCGCCGCCTGGGAGAAGTCGTGGTCCCAGTAGTAGTGGACGGTGTGGACGGGGAACGAGGACGTGTTGCTGGCCGGGTTCGACGGGCCCTGCGGGGCGGCCGCCATTGCTAGCCGGTGCGATCCGGTCGGTGAGAGCGACTTGGTGCCCCACTGCGTGCAGCCGGTGCACTTGACTGTGTACTGCCAGTGCGTGCTGTTGACGACAGTCCCGCGCTTGAGCAGCTGGTACGTCGCGCCGGCGTACGCAGTAGGCACGTCGCGTGACCTGGTTTAAAAAGAACGAGCCGTCAATCAGCGCCCCCGACAGGGAGTGGGGGAGTGGTGGCCAAGTTCCGACTTACGAGGCCCAGCGAGACGAGATGGTGACCGAGTTGCCATTCTTCCATGCGACTGTGAGCGGGTTGCTCGTCATGCCGCCATTCCATGCCAGCCCAGCCCAGCCGATAATGGTCGGCGCGACGACCTGGAGGACGATATCATAATTTCCTGACGAACTGGCCCCTGTCGGTAGAGCAAGGCGGTAAGTAACCACGTGCCCATCGAGGTCGTATGATACCACGCTCTGCGAGAAGGTGAACCCGGTCAGAGAATCTTGATACACGGTCGTTCCAGCCTGGGCCTTTGCGGAGGCTGTGTGTTGTATCGTGTCAAGGTTAGCTTGATGGATCGACGACGTCAGGTTAGCTGACTGAGACGAGACCAGACTGACCAAGGCCCGAGGTGGCGGCAACCCATGCTACCGCGAATCTCCAGTGCATCTTGAGGAGCTGAAGCTTCTGTCCTCCCCAAGTGGCAAGCTGAGTGGCTAACCAGTGAGATGTGTGAGATTAGCCGGACCCGTTGATATTGATGGGGGCCAGATATGTGTGTGAGAGCGAGAGAGATCAGAGCGCGCGGTCACTGCGTCTGGCTTGCTCTATCAGCTGGGAGAGGGGAGCGAGTAAGAGAGGGGGGGAGAGCGAGAGGCGCGGTGGGATAGGGGATTGATTCCAGCATGCCAAGGCCGCCCGTCTGCAGGACGGGGTCTTAGAAGATGTGTTATATAACTCACGTCTTTTGTGGCAACTTGGAATTGACACGTTCCCTGTTCCCTCGCGCGCAGGAAGAGCAGTGAGCGATATCTTGACACTGAATGGCTGAATCGGAGCGAGCCCTCAAGAGGCAGGCTGGCAAAGGTGTGTGACCATGGGCGGATAATTATACAGGAACGGTATACAGCAGATATATACGCCCAATACCGCGGAAGCTAGAAGATGTCATTTGCGGAAGCACACTATATAACGGAGACTCCATTGATTATGCGTCTGGGATGCCGACGACACCTCACTTTAACCCGCTCCGGCCGGGAGCTGGGCCGTCATTAGAGCCGTAAATTTTGTGGCATCTGGGGAAACTTGGGGAGCGATCGCGTAGATTGATTTTCGACTTCACCCGCTACGGCTAAATCGTGCCACGCCTCGTTTCTGGTCCTCTCCCAATAGCCGCCCGGAAACCAGGAATGGCCTCGTCCACTTAGATGAGCTGGATTTCTATTTTCGCATGTCACAAGCCGACCGTCGCGCCCGACTGGTTGCCGGCGTCGTTAGTCTCCCAACGGCAAGCCTCCCAATGTCGCCAGAGCCGTCGACATTAAATACCATACCACGCCCTCCCCCTTTCGGTGTTTCCCCTCCTCCCAAAAAGCTAGCGAAGCCCTATCTATGCCCCAGAAATGTGACCTCTAATAGTTGCAGCGCTTCCCGCCCGCAACCTTGGTCCCCCCCTTCTAGAAAACCGAGCGCGCCGTGTACCGAGTTCCTGTTTCCATTCTTGGGGTCTTGGGGTAGATCTAGTGGCACCCCCTGGCACCCCCCCCGGCACGAGGACAATCTCCAATTCTCACGATGCATTCTCCCTAGGCCGGGTGATCTTCTGTGACCGCTTAACCAGAAATTCCTCCCTGCGGCACTGACTTGTGGGCTCTCTGCTGTCTGTAGTGTTGACTCCGCCCGACATCAAGGTCCCGGGACTCGTGCTCGTGGCGCTATGTCAGTCAGCCCCTGAGGTTTAATTGCATTACTACGTGGAGGTGTGGTAAGACTATTTCTGGAGGATGTGACTGGTGATTGGGGTGCCACATGACTTTGCAGCAACCTCTTAATAGACGTCGACCCGGGTTCAGAGTGCCAAGATGGTGTGACCCGGGATCCAGTCAAAACCACGAAGCTAGATACTGGAACTTTTGGGGGCCACAGATGGTGAAATCCTTCGTCATGTGGCCCCCAGTTACCCCTCAAGGCCATGGCGCAAGCGACCTCCGGACTTCTAACTCATTTGGATGGGACTAGGAAGCCGTAATTAACTGCCCGCGATGTTCTTATCCGGGGGATGTGGATTGTCGGGTGAGGGGTGGACACTTCAGAGTCCCGGTGATGTCCTGAATTATATCAATCAAGCCTTGTCTATTAATTGGTCCTGCAAGATGGCTGCAAAAAAAGAAAAGAAAACCGGTGCCGGGGCTCCGACCTTATCTCTCCCGCGAGCCGAAAAGCTTGTCATTGCTAGCCCACCTATTCGTCCTTGAGTCTATGCCCTCGCATGACCTTCTTGCCGGCTTCCAGATTGTAGTACTTGCTCGTCATCCCAGAGAGAAATGGTCGGTGTGATAATGAATGCATCTAGCCTGAATGGAAATCGGAGCATGTCTTGGTCATTCCATGGCATATTATTGTAGATGGAGGGGTTACATCTACGTATAGCCTGGTGACTCTTTACAATGGCGCCTCGTCATACCCATCCAAGTACCGAGATAGGAGGCCAAAGAACTACCGTCAGCATAGCCACTGGTTCCTAAGACGCATCTTGGGCCTAGGTCGCTGGGGAATAATCTGAAAACCACCGTCACTTTGGGGCTAGGTCGTCGGGTAACATGTTAGAGAAGGTTCTATCCTGGTTCTAGCCAGCAAGTCCAGGAAGGGTCATGGGGTTCCTTTCGGTTCCTTTTCGATTTTCCTGACGATCTGTGGAAATGGACTGGTGTTGTAAAAAGTCCTTTTTGCCTTTGCTGATAGGCTATTGTTCTTTTTGAGTGATGCGTTGTAGCTCCTCTTTTCCACCCGTTTTTGGTTCTGTTTCCCTTTAGGGAGAAGCCTAGAACTTAGTCCAGATGGCATATAAAAGAGTAACGCCTAAGATTACTATCAGCAGAAAAACTCATCAAATTTAGATAGAATTCACCAACCATGAAAACGACAGTCTATGTCTCAGGTCCACAACTTAAGAATGTTGACCTCGGAAGACATGGAATGGGTGAGAACAATATAATAAAGCATGTATCTTGGTGGCTAATAAATGCCAAGTCTCGAAAATACACAGGATTAATTATGTGAGGAATGGTTCTTCATTGATGTGCCCAAGAATCGGGTTCTATGGCACAACTAGCGACAGTATTCGTCACACCAAGCCACCAAGTAAAACATCACGGAGAAAAAGATTCGGACAGAATAGAACCCCCCTCCCCCAAAAAAAAGACATGTACGAATTTCCAAGATTTCCCCGTAAATGAATGAACAGCTTCATCAAACCCTGTTTTGAACCATTCCCCACCAACACCACCACCATCATGATCATGATCATGATCGGATCACTCACCCCATCTCCTCAAATACCCGAATCGATCTGGGACCATTGGTTAGTCGGCGCATAAGTCCTCCAGGCATTACAATTGTTATCGAAGATGGCCTTATCAGCAGCCGTGATGCCGGCCTTGAACTCGGACACGCGCTCGAGGAAGTCTACGCTGAGGCCGCCCGACACGTGCCAGGCGATGTGGCAGTGCATGAGCCAGGCGCCCGGGTTGTCGGTCTTGAACGCGATCAGCACCCAGCCCTTGGCCGGGAGCATGGTCACGTCGCGCCGCGTGGGGTTGCCGCCGTTCAGCCGGCCCATGTCCGTCGCCGGGTTGAAGACGTAGCGAGTCTGCGCCGCGGGCGGCGTGTCGGGCGAGCGGCCCAGGACGAGGAAGTCGTGGCCATGAAGATGGAACGGATGCTGGTTGACATTGTCAGTGTATTTATTCTGGAAACGGGGTGGTGGAAAAGGGAAGACTCACCGGCAGACTGAAAGCACCATCGGGATCGTTCTCAACGAGCCAGTAGGTCCACTAAGCGTAATCAACCGTTAGAACTCTGGTGGTTAGGAAAACGGGGCGAGGGGGGATTGGGGGGAGGTGCTCGGGGTGCGCAAACTTACCTGGTTGACAGCGTCGACCTTGACAATGTTGGCGTTGGCAGGGAAGGAGTTGTTGCCATCCATGACATACTGGCCGATGGGCTTCTGCCAGTCGACCTTGATGGAATTACCGTTGATCCTCCAGACGAACAGCGGGGTCCCGGTGGTATCGAGGTGGACATCAAGCTTGTTGCTGGCGCTTGGGGTGAACCCGCTGGGCGGCGCGGACCTCGGGACAACGGGGGTCAGGTTGAGGTTGTCGAGGCACAGAGAGTCGGCCGGGGGGGTACCAGCCTTGGTGGGGTTGGCGTTCGGGGCACCGTCGTAGCTGAAGATGGCCGCGGGGAAAGGGTTGTTGGAAAGACCGCAGAAACCGTTGCCGCCAAAGGTCACGTTGAACCAGTAGTTGCCGACGGCCTTGCTGGCGTCGATGGTAACGTCGTACCTCTGTCCGACTCCAATGAAGAGGCTATCGGTGGTGAATGCGTTGGACGGGACGTAGTCGGTGCCGATGACGGTCATCTGGTGGTCGACGAGGGAGACGGTGAAGTGGTTCTCAACCGAGGGGTTGATGAGTCGGAGGCGATGTCTCTTGCCGGGGGTGAGCTTGACCCTGGCATACTTGCCGGCGCCGGTGACGGGATGGATGTTGGTTCCGTTGAAGAGGACATTGTCACTTGGTGGGGGGCCGTTGTTCATGGTGAACTCGACCAGGTTGTCGGCAGTCTCGTAGTAGTAATCAGAGATGGGGAAGACACCGAGGTCGATATCGTATGGGAGAGATGCGGGCCCGTTGATCACCATGTTGCCAACCACGCCGTTGGCGTACTGGGCCGAGAAGTGAGAGTGGTACCAGCCCGTGCCGTACTGGGTGGCGAGGAACGAGTAGAGCCTCTTCCCGCCCTTGGGAGGGATCGGGCACTCGGTCACGCCGTTCACTCCGTCGTGGAAGTTGGAGCCCATCTGGCGGAGACCGTGCCAGTGGAACGACGTGCTGGTGGTCAAGGGTCAGAGACAAGAGTCTATAAAAGCAAGCCCCGTGGAGTTAATTTACCCGTTGTCCCTGAGATTGTTGATCACAGTGATGTTGAGTCTGTCACCCCAATCTGCCACGATAGTGGGACCAGGGAGTGTTCCTGGATACCGTGGCCATGTCAGCGTCCATCTCGGAACGCAGAAGGGGTAGAAGCATCATCGTCACATACCGTTGATCAGCATGGCCTTCTTCTTAACCACGCCATCCGGACCCTTCCAGTTATCAATCTCGGTGACAACCAGGGTGTACTAATAATTAGTGCAAAGTCAGTGGCCGGACATAACTTGGAATATCTGGTGGGATGACGAGCTTACAGTCACAGTCTTGCCAGTGAGGGGGGTCTTCTCGAGATAATCAGTGTTGATATCGAAGCCAGTGGTCCAGCAAGCTCGGTTGGAGGGAGTGTTGCATGTTGGGGCCCTCTTCACGAGCTCCGCAGATGGAGCTCCATGAACGGAGGAGAAGAGGCCAGTGAGGCCAACAAAGGCAGTGAATAGAGACCGCATGTTGGCGATGTTACCAAGACACGATGGGGGAAGAAGAAAAAGGGGGGGGACGAGGGGCGAGGTGCTCGGTCTGGGGACTTCTCAAACACAGGTCCAGATGAGGGAGCATCATGGTGATATTTATATTCTTAATGCCTTCTCCTCGTTTCTCGTCATGGGTCCATAGCTCGTCATCCTCACCCCTCACCACTCGCCCCTTCCCTTCTCTCTCCCCCTTACATCCCCCTCTCCCGTGGAGATGGTTCCTTTCCCGAGGCTCTCCGCCTTTCTGCCCACCTCCGAGCCTGCCGCTTCGGCGACATTAGGGTGGTTTGGCTTCTGACAAATGGCGAGGCCTGGTGGGCAGTGTATGGCGAGGGAGGGAGGGAGGGGGGATGTAACGCCCAGGGGGGAGGGCAGGAAGGTGAGGCGCGTATCCTCCACAACGAGGCCATAGCGATGGCGACAGACATCAGCATGCATCAATAGTCCGGGATGGATGAGTTGCATCCATCAAGTTGGAGACAGGGAAGACGGATGCCCGCGTGGTTTAGCACCTTGGAAAACCCGTACCGTATGCAACCTCTTCGCCGATTCGAAGAGACGAACGAGGGGGTGAACGAGGACAAACAGGGGCAAACAGGGGCGCCGTCCTGCAGCAAAGTATTGGCTTGGCTCACACATGGCAGCCTGTCTTCACTCCACCAGAGTGTACGAGAGATACCGTCTTGTGTTACCCGGAGCTGTTAGTTGGGAACATGGACGGGCAGGGAGACGCTTGGGTACAGCACTACGGCTGCATTCTTCGGCGTTGGGAGGGAATCGGCTCGAGGTCATGTGATGGCCATTCTGACTTTCCGTATGTACATGCGTAAGGCGGTCAGGTCATGCCAGGTTATGCCAGGGGGAATGAAGCGGGTGGGTGGTCAGGGTGATGTAGGTCAGGAGGAAATTACGATCTTACATGAGGTGCGGCGAGAGAAACAACCTCGATGTACATACAGGTCGTGTGCAAAGCAAGCAGGCAGGCAGGGAGGCAAGCAAACAAGCAAGGAAGCAAGCAAGCAGACGAGCCGCGAGGCACGAGGCACGAGTGTACGTGTAGTTAGTGCGTGTAGTTAGTGCGTTTGCAGGGACGGCTGAGTATGGGTCTAAGGGCGTGTGTGTGTGTGTGTGTGTGTGTGCGTGTAGTGTGTGGTGTGTGGTATGATGCCTGTGTGACCCTTCCAGCCTGGTCCAGCTCGTCTAACAGGGAAGGTAGTCCTGCCCTACCGATATGGAATTTATATTTGCATACAAACTTCCCGTGGAAGTATCCGGTTTCTGGTAAGGGCCGTGATTGGTCTCGGGAATAGATTGACACCCTCGGTTCCGTCGAACCCCTGACTCTCCACGAACGGCTGCGGGCCAGTCAAGACTCACAGCTCGAGACACTGGAGGAGGCACGCGGGCACAACGGAGCAGGGGGAAGCGAAGGGAAGCGAAGCAGCAGTCAGTCCGCCTCGCTGCTGACTGTGCCGCCCCAGCCGCAGTGGGAACAGGAACCCTACCCGGTTCCCGCTGCTGATCTTCACACGCGAACTCACTTTCTGGTCCCTGGACTGGAGACAGTGGAGCGAGAGCCCCGCTGACAGGGCCGGTTCGATCGGAAGCTGGCGACGAATACGGGAGTCCAGGGTTCGGCTGACCCGTGTGGGGACTGGAGGAACATGTAAGCCGAATCTGAGGGCATCGCCATTGGTCGACAGGCGGGGTCTGCTTGTTTGCCTACGGCGTAATTAGTCTGCGTGTTGGCCTTACCAAACTCTTGAGGCGGCTGGGAATGCTGCAAGGGGCGTGCTGTGGCCACTTATCTCTCTGATCCTCGTCAATACAGGAAAAATCCCGGCTGACTAGCTGATTCCCGCATTCTGACGCGGCCCTTGGCACTCTTGCCTCGGGCCCGGAAGTGGGTGGGTGGGTTGTGGAAAAAGGGTGCAAGATTAATCCGAGTCGCGAACGGGGGTATTTCCTCTCCCCTTCCCGGGTCTACCCGTCCACAGCGTGCCGTGTCATGCTAATTATAAAATCGACTATTGGAGCGGCCCCAACTTGGTGCATAGCACCAGCGATGTCGGATTCGTCTGAGCGCAATCAGTGCAGAGCGGCACGGTGTGGCTCATTAGAAAGTCTCCCCTCCTCATTGGCAAGACACACCTTGAGAAGCGCCACTGCGACCTATCGTAGATGAGGCTTAAGCCCCCTCCCCCCTTCAAACCGATCAAGCATGCTTCTGCGTAGCACGCAGTAGGATTGCAACCAATGTGACCATGTCTGCCCCTCATGAGGCTTGCGCTCTTCCCCCCCCCTCCCCTTTCCCCTTCCCCCCCGGTAGTGCCTCCTTCGCTTATCAAGGTGGCAGCCGAAAAACGACTTTTCCCCCACAAAACACCCATGCGTCAGTACCTCATCAGCTCTTGAATACCGCAGTAGCAATCGGCACTGGGGAAATTGCAGGACGCCGACGCCTTGCATGCAGCTTGCCAGCCGCCATTGCTACCATCAAAAACCCTTTGCCGTCCTTGATTGACCTTGACCTTGGAATCCAAAATAAAATAAGCGAGAAGACGGCACTGCACCTAAAATTGGGTCCCCCCCCCCCTGGAGCAAAACTTGTTGCTTGACATGCATGGCAATTCGAGAATCAGAAGACGAGACGTTCGAACAAGAAATGACTGAAGATTAGCACACTACATAGTCTTATCAGGATTAGGGTTCATGCAGGCTCTAATGCCCGTGTTTGTTCTCCCCTCTCGACCCCTCTGGTTGGTCGCTTTCGATCTGCGGTTCCAAGCTATTGAGCGGGACCGAGCTATCGCGCGCCGGGCCTGCACCCTTGTGGCCTTGCGCCGGCCTTCCAGAATCTTGGCGTCCCCGCCAACCGTGGTGGCAGCCCGAACCGGCAAGGGGTATGCAACATTCCCGTCTGCAGCAGGATCAGGTCGGAGGGTGGATCCGGAGGCCGGCTGTTGCAAAGCACACTCAAGCCCCACTCAAGCCCACTCAACTCAACGTCGTGACATGGAACGTGAACGCTGTGGCTATTTGAGTCCCACAATGCCCCCAGTTCGACGTGCTCAGACCCAGATGAGACCCGCTCTCCTTCTCACAGTGTCACCATAACCCGTGCTCCTGGCGTGGGATGACGCGGCCATCACATTGAGAACAAGAGGATTTTATGGTGAGAGCCTACCTGCATTGCCATCGGATGGAACTCTGTCCACTCCCGCCTTCTTCCCCTGGCAGCAATGCAATGCAAGGGACTGACATTCACCGATGCCGATCCCCCAATCTCCCGATGTGTTACGTAGTAATTGTGGTCCACTTACCGTGATCCTACCCAACCACTCGAGCTGAATCATAACACAATCAGCAGCTTTGGTCACCTAGTTGTAAGCAGGATACGCGCCAATGTATCAAGGCCTGGCTGCTGATTCAAGGTTTGAAAAGGGCCTAGGCAGCAAGGTGAAGTGTTTGCCACGGCATTCTCTCCTCCCTTTCCCTGCTACAAGATCCTCCTACCACCCCCGCATCTCCTCCCTGGTAATTACAAAGCGTGGTGTGAAGAGTCATGGGCAAGGGGTGCAGCAGTGAAGACCGGGGAGCGTCTCTTTCGAGACCCCGACCCCGTCACCGACAGCGGTGTGTGAGGACCAAGTGAAAAAATGACAACCGCCAGAGGCCATACCGATGCCGAGACGCGCCCAAACCCCTTTCGCATAATGCCTCCCCTTGGCTCCCGGAGGTGCATCACCTCCCCCGCATTTCCAGGGGAGGGATAATAGTTCATCAAGGCCAGGCCTTGTGGTGACAGGGTTTAGGGGTCTCGTGCCTTGGGGAATGCTTCATGCGGCACTTTGATGTTTTCGAGAATACGACCTTCAACAGGAGCAAAACAGGTATGGTGTATCCACTGTGGTGAAATGAGCTCAGGTTCAGATTACCAATTCAAAATCGGAAGTCGTTTTTTGAAAGATTCTAGAGATTTGCCGACAGGACACATCCCGTGGGGTTCCTCGATCCATCCGTCAAAGAGCGGGGAGGGATGCACACCTGGTAACATTGCGCGTGGCACCAGTTGCAGGAGGAGCAAAACGCATGTCGCATACGAGGAAAGAGGCATTGCAGAAGCATTTGTCAGATTCCTCCCTTGCGAGAAGTTCAAGGAATGGAAAAGGTTAGGCCTTTGGTAGACCTGTCAATTCGGGATATGCTTGAGATGATAATGTTACCTCTTCTCCTCGATGAATGTGATGCTCGTCCAAGGACCAGTTTCTAATCATCAGTAATCATTGCTACGCCCACATCACATCCTCATCACATCCAGTACCTCCCTGTTCGCGCCTCGCTTCGAACTGGGAATGTCGACGGCTTCCCGAACTCTTCACATTGCCGGATGCTGTGCAAATGGATGAGTTTGCTGAGCGAGAAGCCGATGTAAGTATCAGTAGGGGGTATCCCCCTCGTGGAACAAAGGCACTAGAAAATTACGCTACACTGGAACATCGTGGTGGTCTATTCGCTGAGAGAGCAGAAACGATTAGCAAAGGACGTTACCAATCTTCCCAATCTTCCCAATCGTAAATCAATCTCCAATTATATCCTTACAACTTTGCGTCTGGCAAAATACTTTCAGATATCATCGCAGAGGTGATCCCAACTGCTATATCGCACAAGAAACCGAGTAAAGCTCGCAGGTGCAGAGACTCGGTGATTCGGATGTAAAACACAAATGCCGGACGTCATCAGATTCGGGCCTCCTCATCTTGGCTCCTTCGGGGAAGTGGGGATGGGATGGAGACGAAATCAAGACATACAGCGACTGTGGTCCCCGTCGTCGGATTAAGGTTCGGCTTCTTGTTCCACAACTCTTGTTTCCAGCGCTGATCTCTGTCCCACTCGGCTGTCACACTTTGGCAGATCCATTCCCGTACGGTTGTAAAATGTCTCACTCGAAATCCCCCTGGTCTGCCAACCAACAGCAAGGGAACCCCTGAGTCGATCTCCGGAGCAGCTGGCCGCAAAACGGATTGATTAATGACGCGATTGGACGACAAACCGGGGAAAGAAACTTTTATCTCAAGAGTGCCTCACCTCTGTTAATCCCACGACACTGCAGATGACACTTCACGAAACGTCTGGCTCGAATTCCCAACTTTACAAGGCTAACTAATAATCTTCATCAGATTCATCACGAAACCCATCTGCGCAGGACTCTCAGCCCGTTGATTTTCGAATCAAACATAACATACATAAACACAAACACCAATTGCCATGATGTTAATTATTGGCAATCGTTGCAAAAGGCCTTCCCCTTCTTTTAACCCCCATATCAAGCCTCCACGCAGACGTAATACCCCTCCCACAGGTTATCGCAACTGACTTGACAAAGCCCCTGGAGGAGTAGATCCAACAGGCCGGGAGAGCAGAGGACCGCGTCGAGGGGGTTTGACGTTGCCCCTATGGACGGGTTCCAACTGATGCTGTTGTCGGGGAGGGGGGGGGGTGCAATTGATCAGTGAAATGGCCATGAGATGAATGTGTCAAAATGTAACTCACAATTCGCTTTGAGAGATGCCGTTTCTCTGCGCGATCCGCAGGCAGGTGTCGTTAGACGATACCTTGTAGTACGTCCGACCTAGCTTTGAGATTAGTCGAGAAGAGAAAAAAAAAAAAGAAGAAAATAAGGGGGGGCCCTGTTCCAACAACAGACAAGACGACGATTCGAAGACAGGGGCTAATCAGATCAGCTTACAATTCTCCGCCGTCCCAGGCAGCGTCGGCGACGGCGCAGAAGGCTGCGGCCCGCGGGTCGGCGTGATGACAGTGTCTGGCTTGGTCGGGGAGCAGGCCCCGCCGCCGACGACGGTGCTCGTGACGGTCCTGGTCGTGGTGGTCGTGCCCGAGCCCCCCAGGACGATGCTCGTCGCGGTCCTGACAAAGGTGCTCGTCGTCGTCACCGTCGCCGTTGAGGTCGTCACCACCTTGCTCGTCAGTGTCAGGATCGTCGTGCTCGTCACCGGCGCCCCGACGCCCGGGCCCGTCGCCGTCCCGATGACGATGCTTGTCGCCGTCTTGGTCGATGTTACCGTCGCCGTCACTGTCGCCGTGCTCGTCGCCGGCGCGCCGATGACGGCCGTGCTGGTGGTCGTCTTGATCACGAGGCTGGTCACTATGCTGGTGGCTATGGTGGTCGACGTCTTGGTCGACGTCACGAGAGACGTCTTTGTGACTGTCGTCGTGGCCGTCGGTCCGGCAGGCTGAGTGGCTGGCGGAGCCGTCGTCCCTCCGGGGGCACCACCACCCGGATTGTCGCATTTCCCAAAGGCTTGCTGGCACCCGGCGAGGCAGTAATTATCGCCGTCGCCACAGTAGCCGTGCTCGGAGCAGCAAGTGCCAAACTCCGACCCCGCGCAAGTGACTCCGTTGCCGCAGCTCCCGTCCTCGCTGACCTTGGGGGTTGGCGATGGCGAGGACGCGGTCGACGTCGGCCGACTCGAGGAGCCGGTGGACACGGCCGGTGGTCCACCTGCGTCCTCGGCGATGCAGTACTCCTGGCCGATGACGAGCAGGTCGCAGCTGGATACGGCGGGGTTGTCCAGCAGGAACTGCGACACGGTTATCCCGTGGTCTCGCGCGAGAGATGCGCACGTATCTCCATTCTTGGCCTTGACCGTCCCCGCGCATGCTCGCGCAGAAAGCTGGCCGCCAAGGGCCGTCCCTGCACCACAGGCAAGGACGCCCAAGATGGCCGTGATAAGACGCCTGCTTGATAACGTTGCCATGGTTTGGCTGGCTGGCTGGCGGGGGCAATATCTTCGGTCGCGAAATGAGGGAACCCTAGGCTGAGCGCCCCCGGATTTGTTGGGCGACCCGACCTAAAAGAATTACCTCAATGCGGTTATCCTGTTTCTACGGATCACGGACTTTCCCACAATCGAGGAAATTAACCATCCGCTTACCCAGGATCAGCAATGACAATAGATTAAAAGGCGCCCGCGTCGGGTATATAAAGGGGGAACGAACCCTCCTTGGGCCCTCCTCCCCTTTCGTATTGCCGCTGTGTGACGCCACTCTACATACATCTCAAGGCCGTCTGCAATTTACCTTGGAGCAGAAAAGAGCAAAGAGTCTGGCTACACGGGTAGTAACCCATGCCGCGGTTGCAGATCTTTTATTGCGGTCCGCCAAGTTGCTCCAGAGTGAACCTAGTCCAGCACTATGGGTGTTTATACTGTTGATGGGTTGAGTTCCCCCCGACTGAGGACAAAGTAGGGCTAAATTTAGTACCCTTGATCACATAGTAATATAGCTGTGCAATAAATTTCCCGCTCTCCGGGTATTCGTCCTGGCGCCGGATCCCAGTGGGTCGCTGTTTTCTCTCCGGGCTAATTAAGACTCGTAGATATTGGGCTATCCCTCCGCCTCAACAAACTCAAGATTTTCTTTTAGCTCAAGCAACTGCTACTACCTGGTGTCGTATTGCAGCTTCTTTCTCGAGTTGCGATGGTCCAGGCTCTCGTTCACGTACTGCAGGCCTCCATCGGACCAAGCCGGTTGTTCCTTGTGGAGGGTGCGCTCGCTGCGAGTCGGGCGTGCCTGATATTGGCTCTCCATAGCCGTCGAATTTTGCCGAAACCCGACGATGATCGGCACTCCCCCTGACGTGGCGACCTACTGATTGCACGATCCCACGACGCACGAAACTTGATTCCGCGGAGGCAGAATCTTTGTGGTGGCCCGTAGGAACTGGCTGTGCTGGCTGTCGCTAGGTATTGAAACAATGCACCAAAGTATCCAGAGTTGACTCCTGTTTGACCATTCTCCAGTTGATGCGAGTCGACTCTCATTGCATTCCGCTGTGACAATGGCTTTCGCCGTCAATGATTCGAGTTAACAATTGGGGCAAGTCAGGGACTTGGGAGGAACTGGGAGCTGCGAAGAGCCTAGAAGTCAACATAATCGCAGGTTGAGGAAGTAATTAACCCGTTGTAGAAGCAGACGACAGCGTGGCCGGCCCAGCCCTTGGGGGCAATTAACTCGGCACTGAGGAGGCGGGCGGATGCAAGCTGCCATGGACACGGCCGAGTTGTACGGGAACTTTCAACTAATTAACTCCAAAACAAGCGAGTGCCGGCTCCGTTCGAGGTCAGCCGGTCGGGGGAGGCCGAAGGGCGATGTCGCCGGCCATGCGAGTTGGTTCATCCTTCGGCCAAATCTGGCATCGCATGCCCGCACCAACGCTGGGAAGTGCCCGATAGGTTTATGCGACCCTCGATGGGCCCCCCCAAAGCCAGCTCTCCGTTCGATATCTTCAGTGACAAGGTAGCTAGCCCGACAAGGTGCATGCTCAGCCGCGCTGGGTCTGGGCCTGGCCACAACCCGTTGACAGACCCTGTGAATAGGGTACCGAAAGGTTGGCGTTTCAAAAGGGCTAGTTGGACGCAGGGCCTAGACGTGGCGGTATTCGGCACAGAGCTCCATGAGATAGCCGAGATTGCTCTCGATCCTTTTCTGGGGTCTCGCTGTCAGTTCGGATGCTGCCGAACGAGGTATCATCGCGGTGCCGCCCCAATCACTGGCCCGGCGCACGGCAGCAAGGGCGGCAGAGCATCGACAATATTGGCTTGGCTGAGGGACTGATCTCGGAAACCAGATAACCAAACATCCGAGCGAACGTGAAGGATCGAAAGATTACTTACGGTCGAAGGATCAGAGGCACTGCCCCCCCCCCCCCCCCCACCCTCTAGTCATCTTGGTATCACATAATATTTCCTGTACCTGATCTCAGATGTCGTCGGGAAGGTCAGATATTACCTACATAGGCATGTCATTCAACTGCCCAACCAAACTCAAGGTACCCACGTAGTTTCCCCGGTACAAATTCAACAGATAGCCTTCCTTGCCTGCCTTGCATTAGTGGGACAGTAATCCTCTTCCCCTCATTGACGTAGGGACTCTCAGCGAGGTGGCCACTTGGGAGATTGTTTACCACCTCCCCCCCCTTGGCAACCAATTAGAAATCAATGAAGCCCAAACTGTCGATGGCCTCAAATGCGACTGCGAATTAGTATCAAGTAGAAAAAGCAAAAGCCGGCAGTGGTTGATTGCGCGATTTTGCACAACTTCAAATGTGGGACCTTGGCGTGTGACCTCGTCGTGCAGAAGCGGGGAAGACATTTTTTTCCCACCATTTTATCCCATAATTACACAGCGAAGAATAGAAAGATCGCGACATCATCATCGTGCTGCAGAGACTCAATCACATCAAATAAGTTAACCCATCACCCCTTAGTCGAACATGGTTGGATTTGCATTGCTGGGCGCCGGCATTTTCGCCAAAGAGAGTGAGAGAGGAGGACCCTTCGCCATCAAATGGGAGCCACGACGCTGACCCTTCCCAAACAGGACATCTCCCCGCCCTTGAAGCCGCCGAGGACGTGCAGCTTCTAGCAATCTACTCGCGCTCCAAGGCGTCCGCAGAGGGGCTAGCAAGCGAGGCCAAGTCCAACCCGGACATCTACTACGACTCCCCGGCGGTCCCGGGCAAGTCGCTGGCGGACCTCCTGGCGCGGGCGGACGTCGCGGCCGTCGTGGTCTGCCTGCCGATCCTCAAGCAGCCCGAGACGATCCGGCAGGCCCTGACGGCGGGGAAGCACGTGCTGAGCGAGAAGCCCGTGGGCAAGGACCTCGCGACGGCGAGGTCGCTGATCGCATGGCACGCCGCCCTGCCGGACGCGCCCCTCTGGGCCGTCGCCGAGAACTTCCGCTTCATGAAGCCCCTGCACTACGCCGCTGACAAGGTCAAGGAGGTGGGCGGGAAGCTGGTCACTTTCCACCTGAAGATGAATGGTTTCGTCCGTGAGACGGATAAGTATTTCAACACCGAGTGTGAGTTGCCAAGTTGCATCCATCAGAAGTGTGTTCAAGCGAGAGATGGGCTAACAGGGTAATTACAGGGCGGAAGGTCCCCGAGTATCAGGGCGGCTTCCTCCTCGACGGAGGCGTCCACTTCGTGGCAGCCCTGCGATTCCTCCTCGGGGCCGCAGGTGACGAGGTCAAGCAGCTGACCTGCTTCTCCTCTCTATTGGAGGAGAAGCTACTCCCGGTCGACACGGTCCACGCCGTCCTGGCCACCCGTGGCGGCGCCAACGGCACACTGGGCATCTCGTTCGGGACCGAGTTCAAGTCGGGGCTCGAGGTCGAGATCGTCACCACCAAGGGCGCCGTCACCTGGACCCCGACCGAGGTGAAGGTGGTCCGGAAGGCCGACGGCGGAGACAAGGCGGAGGAGAAGGAGTCGTTCGGCCATGATTCGGGTGGTGTCGACGAGGAGGATGCGGTCTTCGCCAGGAGCATTGCCGCCGGTGCCGTGGACCCGCTTCAGACCCCGGAGGAGGCTGTCAAGGACCTCGAGATCTTGCAGGCTCTCCTTGAGTCTGGGGAGGCTGGTGCGGGGGTGAAGACGTTGGGCTAAGCAGTCAAAGTTTGGCCCAAAAGTTGACTCAACGTAATAGACAAAAGTTTTCCATCCAGATCCTGTTTGGCCCATCAGTGTCTTCAGGCTGGGAAAGGAACCCAAACGAGAGAGTGCAGATTTGGAATCAAGATTGTTGCCACTCCGCACCATCTCAACACCCTCTAGACGTTGCTATTCCCGAATGCCGGACATCACCATGTGGATCTGGTGCATTATGCGATACAATTACATGGCTTGCTTGAAGAAAAGCGACATAGCCGTGCAGTTCCCCGATATTTAGGCATCAGTCTCTTCTCCCCTCGTCGAAAAGCGTATTCGCCGGAATCCAAGTCACCTCCCCCAAATATCCTGTGACTCAACGGGCGAGGAGACTAGCACCATTCCACCCTGCTAGGCCAGCCCCGCGGGATGTTCGTGCTTGAACACAACCACAAGACGAGTCTGTTGTGACATTGGCTGTGGACAAAGGACAGACCTTCTGCGCAGAGTGAATAAATATTAGAAACGGGAGAAACCCCCCAGCAGCAGGAGGCCAGCGGAAGGGGGAAAACATGGCCGGAGCGCTCCGGTGGCCCACCCTCCTTGTCAAGATGGGACCAAGCCCGCGGGCCTCTGCGGGGGCTCGTTGAGTAGCATCGCTGGGGATGCCCTCTTCGACGTGATGCTACCCCATTGCGTTTTTATTTAATTTCCGCGGCGTGCGCAACCCGGAATCTGGGCCCCACGGAAAGCCAGGCTCCGCCCGAACAATGGGGCGGGGGCGGGGGGGCCAGGGGGGCAGGCGATGGATTCCCGGAATTCCCTTTCGCCATGCATTCCAAGCGTCGCCAGCGGATGCAACGTCATCGCGACGGATTGGGGCTGGAGCAGCACATATCTCAATCGAGGGTCTCTTTGGTTACGCCCCCAGTTTCCCCACCGCAACGCCAACTCCAGTGTCCCCTGCTGGATCTCCGCCCGTTTCGGGACGAAGCTGTTTGTGTCCCGGGAGGGCTAACCGCTTCGGTCATGTCGGATGTGGCAATGGCGAAATCATCGGAGGTGTTGGGTCACCTCGAGGGCATGGACTCCCGGGACCAAGGCCGGATGCCGCAATTTGTCTTGGACTCGATAAGCATATATGCCAAGCTCGCCCGAGTGCCTCACAGGAAGGTGTGCCAAGTACGTAGACGTCGAACTCGCTGGACAAAGCCTGAGACAACATGAAGCTATCCCAAGCCACTCTCTCCGTGCCGTTCCTGGCAGCCGCGGCGGCGGCGCAGGCGACTGCGGGTCCATACGGGCAGTGTAAGTTCCCGAGGTGGCGACGGGCCCCCGTCGTTGACGGATATCATATCAGTCGAGAGCTAAGCAAGTGGCCCAACCCTCACAGGCGGCGGTATCGACTACTCAGGGCCGACGGCATGCGGCAGCGGCTATGGCTGCACGAGCTTGAAGTGCGTCACGAGAAGATCCCTCGCCCGCCATAGGTTTCCGCAGAGCCGAGAAAGCTGACAAGCCCTCGTCTCCCAACATCAGCGCGTACTACTTCCAGTGCTATCCCGGAGCGGCCGGCGCACCGACCACGAGCACGACCACGACTCGAAGCAGCAGTAGCACCTCACGTCCGACGACGACGACCACGACCACGACGACGCCCACGACCAAGGTGACAACGACGACGACCACGTCGACGCCCAAGGTGACGACGACGCCGCCCCCGACAACCACCTCCCCAGGCGGCGGCAGCCAGGGGTCCGTCCCGACGACCCTCCAAGACGGCTGGGCGTGGGTACGAGCCGTCGCCTCGCCCAACTTCCACAGCTACCTGCAAGCCAAGCCGACCGGCGCCCCGGGGCCAGCGTACCTAGACTCGCACACATCGGCGGGGCAGTTCAAGGTATCAGCAGGGCAGGTGGTGTACAACCGGGGCGGGTCGACGCCACCGCTGTACATGAACGTTGAGAACCCGGCGGACAAGACGCAGCGCAAGCTGCGGACGACGTTCAGCGCGACGCAGAACACGTACGGCGCGTTTGCGTTCCAGGGCGACACGCTGACGTGGAGCGTGGCGGATATCAAGAGGCCGAATGAGGCTGCCTGGCTGGTGTGCGACAAGCAGGAGCTGTTTATCAACACTGGCGCGTATCTGTACCAGACGCCCGAGGGGTGCTTTGATCAGACGGTGAGTCTAACCCCCGGAACTGCGTGGGGGGAAATGGGGGAAGAAGAGAGATGAGACTGACTGACCGACCTTGGTGGGAAACAGATACACTCGTACGGAGGCGCCACTGCCGATCTGTAAGGTCGGATGTGTGGGGTTTTGGCGGATCTAGGAGCTGGCTTTTGTATGTGTGATGGAATATGATGCACGGCTTGACTTTGCTTGGTTCTATATACTCCCTTCTTGTGGATGGGTCTAGATCCATGACGGCGGCGAGCTTGATCAAGAAGAGCAACATGAGGGCATTTCTGTAGACATGTTTGAGGATTGCAGCCTGCAGCCTGCAGCATAAACTACCTCTTGTGGTATCTTCAGCTCTCCCATGGCGTGTTGTGAGCTACGGTGACACCAAGCCGCGATCCCGGAGTGGTATCATCCTCGAGATATCGGAACCCGCTAGTTTCCTTTCCAAATCTACCGTGCATCCGCCACCCTCCGTTATCGAAAAAACGTAAACCCCAAGCCACCCAACCTTCCCTCCATCATGCTGTCGAGAACGCCGTCTAAAAACACGAGTTGTTCGTCTTACCCATCCGATCAAACACTGATGGTCCGGAACACGCTGAACTCCTCCCCCGTGGCCACCAGCGAGCCGGGTATCTGGGGATGCCAGTGGACCTCCTTCGCCATCTGCTGGTAGTGCACAAACAGGAGCTGGGGCGGCACATCAGTGACGCCGGCCGTGTCCTTGCTCTCCTCGTCGTCCAGCTCCACGGCCAGGTCCCACAGCGTGACCGTGTTGTCGCCGGCCGCCACGGCCACGATGCTGTCGTCGGACGGGTGCCACTCGACGCTCGTGATCTGCTCCTTGTGGTAGTTGAAGCTGGCGATGGGCGTCGGCCTCTCAGGCGTCGACGTCGCGCTCGGCTTCCACTGCCGCAGGTCCCAGACCGCCCACTGCCCGTCGTCGGCGCCCGACGCGAGCAGGTGCGTCGTCTTCCGCGACCACGATATCACGTTGACGTCCGTGTCGCTGACCTGCATCGTCAGCGCCGGCTTCCGGCTCTTGCTACGCACGTCCCACACCCGGACCGTGCCGTCGCTCGACGCCGACGCGAAGACGGATGCCTCGGACGGGCTCCATTGGATGTCCTCGACGCTGCTCGTGTGGCCTTGGAAGGGCCGCGTGTCCGTCACCCAGCTCCCGCCGTCGGTCCGCATGGTCGCGTATATCAGGCCGTCGTTGTCTCCCGTGAGCAGCTTCCCTGCCGGGTGTAGAGGCGACCAGTCCACGGCGTAGCCTTCCGACTTGTGGGCGCGGATGGTCGACACGGGCTTATTCTGCTGGGGGGTGATGACCGTTCCCGGGGTATCGAAAGATGCAATATGGGGGGTGATGTCGTGGATGTAGA
This sequence comes from Phialemonium atrogriseum, assembly GCF_030411735.1. Taxonomy (NCBI): domain Eukaryota; kingdom Fungi; phylum Ascomycota; class Sordariomycetes; order Cephalothecales; family Cephalothecaceae; genus Phialemonium; species Phialemonium atrogriseum. Next base: position 336,159 of record NW_026848161.1, on the reverse strand, counting down.
CGTTTGTAGACTCGGTCATGGTCGCAGTGAGGGTGGTCGGGGGTTTGGAAGGGTCTTGTGACGGCGTATGATGTGCCCGGACCCGGTTTGTCGTGGAATTGAGCGGTATTGACTTTGATTCGAGAACCGGGTCGGCATCCTCGTCGTCGTCATCCTCGTCATCGCTTGAATCTTCCCCGTGTTCGCGCTCCATGCGGCTCAAGCCGCTGAACTTCATAATCATGAGCTTGTTCTCATCTGCTTTGCCGCTTTCCGCCTGTGTCCCCGCCACCATGTACATGGTCGCGGGGTAGACCTTGCGGCCGTCGCCGAGGTTGTCTCTGATGATATCGAATGAGAGACAGGGCCACGGTGTGCTCAGATTGTGAAGCATTTCGTACGTAGTCGGGTCTGGCGCCAGAGTCTGCCCCGGCTCGAGCTTCGTACGGCCGACGATGAACGTCCCCGGGCCGCTATCGACATCCATTGCGCCGTCTACCACGCAGCATGCACTGTTAGAGAAGGCACATCCACTGCCAGCCGGCGTGACAGGAGGGAATAGTCTTATTCTTCTTACCTGCTGCCTCTTCAGCCTCGCGCTCTGCATCTGGCCTCCCGTCCACGCCAGCCTCGAAAATCTCATCTTCGCTCTCGAACTCGTCCTCGAACTCGTCCTCGAATTCCCCAATGTCCGCTTGGGTCTTGTCGTCGACATCCATGGCCTCGGGCCGGTCACCGCCCTTGAGCGGGCCGGCGACATCCTCGACGTCTGCTACGCGCTTCGACATTTCAGCTTCTTCTGGAAAGGAACTGCTTGCCCGACTGTCGGCTGTGAGATGTGTAGACAATTGGGCTGAAGGCCGTGATTCTGTGATCCCAAATTTTCAACTTTTTTCTCGTGGGGCAGGTACCCCGCAATTTGTGGCTTGTTATCGAGTAATGTGGCTTAGCCGATAGATGCATCGATAGATGCTTATGCACATTGGTACACAGTAAATGCCTATTCAGCGCATCGATAAAGGCTTAAATTGTTTGAGCCGAATCATCTGGGACCTTGATCAAGCCAATGCAACCGCGAGCAAATGGACAAATGAGCGAGCGTGACTTCACGTTTCCGATCAGACGCTTTACCTGACTAGTACAACGTATGCCTCTCGGCGATCGCTGGGCCGATCCTGGCACGCTGTCACGTCCACGTACATCCTCTAACGGAGCCACTACTCCGTCTCCCACGGCTGGGCATGGCAATTTATCCGCAATCTGAACGTGGCTTCTCTTCTGAGGGCGGACGTGGGTTCAGACTCTCTGCCACGATGCGAACGATAATGAACACACATGCGCGCTTGAAGGTATTCCCGCGAATTCCAACAGCCGAGACGGCCTGTGGGATTCTCTCGAAACATGGGCCGCATCCAATTGCAGGCCGTCCCGCGATTGACAATGGCCCGGCAACGGAACGTTCTCCTGGCGGTCTGCCTCATCAGCCTGGCGACGCTGTGGGGCTGCCGCCTGCCACGCATATGTCTCTTTGACCAGTGCAACGCCGACATCACGCGCGGGCCGCTAGCGCACCGGGCCCTCGACCTCTCGGACCCGGACGCGCCCTTTGTCGGCTGGCCGCTGGCGCGAGTTTGCGCCGAGACGACCACGTGGACGCCGGGGCTCGTATTTATCTGCGACAACAACTCGGGCGGCATTGGCAACATCCGCAACTTCATCCTCACGTGTCTGCGGTACGCCATCGAGGCCGGTGCCACAGGCCTGGTCATGCCCCAGATCCGGACGCGGTCGGTCGACAACCTGGCCGATCTGATGATGGCTTACAAGGAGTTTGATTACTTCTTTGACGGGCATCATTTCCGGACCGGCCTCGCAACCCACTGCCCACAGATGACCATCTTCAACCAAACCTGGGACATACCCAATCTCAGACAACGTTTTCAGCCAGAGATGATCACCCCGAGAGACTTTGGTCTCAGGGGCGGCTGCGACCAGAGAGACCTTAATCGCCATGCCGACCTCTTCGGCTCTGGCTTCCATGCATGGCTCCGGGAGACTGCCGCGGAGCGTAAATGGCCCGCCACCAGCCAGGCTCACCCCCGAGTCATCCGTCTCAACTGGGGGGTTCAGTGGGATTGGCCAGTCTACAACGACGGGCCCGAGTTTGTAGCCACGTATGGAGGCCTCCTGAGATTCCGCGAGGACATTCTCGAGCTCGGAAAGGCAGTCAGCGATGCGATGCGTCGGTTCGCTGCCGAGACTACCAAGGAAGGTGGCGGCGCTGGGTTCGCCGGGTTCCACCTAAGAACCGAGAAGGACGCGCTCAAGGGGTGGCCCAATTTCGACGACCAGACTACGGCATATCTCCGCGAAGCATCCCATCGCGGTTTCGGGGCGGGATATCTTGCGACCGGGGACGAGACGGAGGCGGCCAAGTTCGTGGGGGAAGCAAAATTCCGACACCAAATGCGGGTCGCCACCAAGAACGACCTTCTCCAGACGCATCCCGATGACATGCAGGCTCTACAAGCTCTCAGCTGGGACCAGCAGGCCATAGTTGACTACCTGGTTCTCCTCTGGAGCGACTACTTCGTGGGCGTGAGTCCCAGCTCGTTCAGCATGACCGTCGCTCTCAAGCGGCACCTGCAGATGGACGGCCTGTATACGCGGCCGTGGAAGATTGGGCGGGAGGGCGATGGGAGGAGTTGGTTGGTTGGCAAGTTCGACCATTATTGGGATGACTGGCTGTTTATGTACGAGTCATTATGGCCGTGAGGAGGAGAAGCTGCGTCGTTTGGGCGTCGACTCTTTTGGACACAGGCATCTTTGCCGCGTAGTTCGGGCCCCGAGGAAGCGTGCTCGGTGATGGGGGCATATGGATTTGTTTCAATTCATCAGAAAAGTTGCGAGACTTCAGCACCACGGAGAGGTGTTGTTGGCCTGAAGGCTTGACCGCAACTATGCCCTTGAGTGAGCCTCGAGAAAGTCCACCTTCGGTCCGGGTTAAGTGGGTATTCTACCGGTGCTTGTCCTCGGTCTTCTCAAGGGTCTGGTAACCCGCGGCACCGGGAGTTGGCTGTATATAGGGGACTTGACAGACGACGAGCGGCATTGCTCGGTAATACTACTGTTTGCAGAGATAAATAAAGCAATGATCGTGCTCAATTGACCTCGAGGAGAGGGCCAATTGTTGTCTTGCTCCCCTGCCAAGATCATCAGCTGCAATCAGCTGGCAATCCCTGCCTCTTTTATCTACCATCTCAAATTTTGACCTCTTATCCTTATCTGCCACTTGCTTCATCCTTGCTCACTTTCCGCAGCGTCTCGAATGATCCTGACGGCGCTGACATTTCGTGCCGCGATGGTGACTCCTTAATTACCATCCCAATTCTCTCCAGAATCTCTCTTTGCTCAATCTCGTCAACCCGTTGGGGGGCTCCACACACCCACAACCGCCAGCCAAGCCATGGCGCAGTCGGCAAAGACAATCCCGCTCGCCCGCTACCTCTTCAAGCGGCTGGCGCAGCAGGGCGTGCACGCGGTGCACGGGGTGCCGGGCGACCTCACACTCCGGGCGCTGGACCACGTGCCGTCAGCGGGGCTCCGGTGGGTCGGCGCCTGCGACGCGCTGGGGGCCGGGTACGCGGCGGACGGGTACGCGCGGGCGCGCGGCCTCGGCGCGCTGATGACGAGCTACGGCGGCGGCGAGTTGTCTGCCGTCGCCGCCGTGGCGGGCAGCTTCGCCGAGGACGTCCCCGTGGTGCACGTCGTGGGGACGCCGGCGAGGCGCGTGCTGAAGAACATGAGGTGGTACATGCACATGCATGGCTCCCTGGGCGACCACCGCCTGGGCGTGTTCCGCGAGATGGCCGAGAAGGTCACCGTCGCGCAGGTGCGGCTGGACGACGAGAAGACGGCCCCCGAGCTCGTCGACAAGGCCATCCGCGAGTGCCTGACCTGGAGCAGGCCCGCCTACATCGAGCTGCCCAGCGACATGGTGAACGCGTCTGTTGACCCGGACAGGCTGCGCAAGTCCATCGGCTCTACCATCGTCCCCGCCGGCCCCCACGGCGTTCCCCGCTGGCAGGCCGCCAAGGGGTTACTCCAGAGGCTGTACAGCTCGAAGCAGCCGCTGATCCTGGTGGACCGGGGCCAGGGTGTGTCCTCGCTGAGAGAGGATATCAACGAGTTCGTGCGCCAGACCGGCATCCCCACCCTCTGCATGCCGTCCGGGGCCGGCATGATCGACAACTCGCTGTCCAACTACTACGGCATCCACTCGGGGCCGGCCGGCCAGATCGACACCATGCCGTACGTCGACTCGGCAGACTTCATCATCGCCTTCGGGCCCTTATTCTCCGACGCCCAGACCCTAGGCTGGTCCACCCTCCCCGACTCGGCCAAGCTGGCCACGATCGGCAGGAACTCGATCGGGGCACAGCAGATGGACGGCAAGGACGTCATACGGCAGCTTCTCAAGCAGCTCGACCCCACGCAGATTCCGTCCCGGAACGCCCACCTGCTAGGCAACTTCCGCGACGTCCCGCCGCCGGCGGTGCAGCCCGGCGACCCGATCAGCCAGACGGGGCTGTACCTGCGTCTGGGGCGGTTCCTGCAGCGCGACGACGTGGTGGTCCTCGGGGGCGGCACGGCATGCGTCGGGGGCCGCGACCTCGTGCTCCCGCGGGGGGCGCGGGTGATGGCGTCGGGCATGTGGTTCGGGGCCGGGCAGGCGCTGCCGGCGGCGCTGGGGGCGGCGCTGGGGCAGACGGCGGGGCGCACGATGCTCGTCGTCGGCGACGGCGACTTCCAGGCCGCGGCCCCGGCGCTGAGCACCATCATCCGCGAGCGCCTGGCCGTGACCGTCTTCGTCGTCAACAACGGGGGCTACGGCGCCTCGAGGCTGACTCACCGCCAGGAGGCGCCGTACAACGACGTCGCCCCCTGGAAGTACCTCGAGGCCGCGCGCTTCTTCGGCGCTCCGGATGACTACCCCGTCGAGACTTACCGGCTCGAGACTTGGCGTGATATGGACGGGCTGATGGGCAGCGAGAGCTTCCACGACGGGAAGGGGCTCAAGTTGGTCGAGATCGTGGTGGATAAATACGCTGCCCCTCCCAATTTCCAGACCGTGTTCTCTCAGATGAGACGGAATCTATAATCTCGCCGGTAACATGGCGCGTTTCCCACGCTTTCCACGGGACGTTTAGTCGTCACGTGGAAATGCAGTGGTTGTGTATCATAGGTGGTAACAGTGTATGAGAAGCATTGGCATTCCTATTGAACTCCGTCTGCTTTGGCTTGTCGTCTTGTTCTTGGCAAAGGAGCACATCTCACGGCACAATGGGCAGGAAGTTCGGGGCACATGGGTACACCATACGCCGTACACCAGGGCTTAGGAAGCTTGCCAAGCCTTCTCAAGCCAGTCGGTTGCTTCCCTTCGCCTCTATGTGTCCCTTCCCGTCTCCATGTTCCCCTTACCCTCCAACACGGGACCCGGATCTGCTGCGCGGTTCTGTCGGATGGGCCCGTGCAAGTCCATGGCTGAACCCAGTGTTGTGCTCGGAGGAAAAAGTCGGTTGAGAGGGACTGCCAATGAGACATCGGGGTTGAAACCCCCACAACAACAAATTAAATCCTCGGAATAGAGCCGAGTGGTGAAGGACGGTAGGAAGGTTTCCCAGAGGCTGGTCCAACGCGGCCTCGGGGATTGCCGAAAAGAGGGGAAGTGGACCATTATCCGGCTTGGGGACATGCAAGCAAGCACCTCTTCCGAACTCCGACGATATGACTGGCCTAGCTGGACGTTATATATATATTTACCTGCCCCTCATTCGCAGCATACGCACCAATCAGTAGCCATGACAACCGTCCAGGTACGAGAGAAGGAGCAAGTTAATTAGAGAAATCCTTCCCGACTCTGAACAGACGACAATGCTTCAAAGCGTTCTCCCGCTGTAAACATAATATAGATCTCGTTTATTCTGACGGGGGTTTCCAACTACGGTAGCGTTCCTTAGATCCGGGTCATATTAAATAAGACAGTATCAAACGTAGCTCGCATTTGTAGGTGGAACACCATGTTGCCGACCATGTTGCCGATCAACGGGCGGGCACTCCCTGAGAAGTCACGAACAGGGGAGTATAAGTATTAGAGCAGGCAACTAGAGGCCATTTGTTAGCCTTCCTCGCCTCGACTATGCTATTCTCAACACTCCATATTGTTGAATACGTAGACACCTTGGATTCCCCCCCCCCCCCCCCCGGACAAGATTGCCCATAGACGTAATGTACATTTCTAAGCTTCTCCTGACGGCGGTGACCGTGGCTAAGTTGGTCTTTGGCGGCCGAATTGCGGAATGGCAGGATTCGGAGCTCAAAATTAGTGAGAGAGATCGAGATCCGGCCCCTGGTCCTGGTCCCCGTCCCCGTCACCGTCGCCGCTAACACGTAGTCAACAACCAAGTGCCTCTCGGCGACAGCATCACCGAGATCACCTGCTGGCGTGCCCTGGTGTGGGACATGCTGGCTGAGGCTAACTACGCCGACCAGGTCGAGTACGTCGGGTCGCAGAACAGCAACCCGCAGAACTGCAAGCCTAATACGGCGAACTGGGACCAGCACCCCGAGGGCCACTCGGGCTGGCTGGCCATTGACATCGCCAACAAGTACCGCGAGGGTTGGCTGCAGAGGACGCCCGCCGACATCATCATGTTCATGCTGGGCACCAACGACGTCTTCCAGGGCCACTCGACCGACGACATCATAGCCGCCTACACCAAGATGGTCATAATCATGCGCGCCTCGAACCCCAAGACGAAAATCATCGTGAGGGTCCCTCTCCCTCCCTTGAGTCCCTCAAACCACGCGTTTGTTGAACTGACCGCAGTAATTGCTTACACCCCTTCTCCTCCCCCAAACCACAGGTCAACCTAGTGATCCCCCTCGGCGTCGGCTCCACCGCTGCCATCGCCACCCTCAACGGGCGGATCCCCACCTGGGCCGAGGGGCAGCGTGGAAGATGCGACAACCTCCTGGATCTGCAGGACCGAGTCCCGGATAACGTCGTATCCAATGTTGAACTCATAGAACTCGTCTACTTCAACGTCAGCCAATCTAGGTCAGTACCTTCTGCAGTTGGAGTAGGGTTGACTCGCTTGGAACAGGCATGTATCGCCGCCTCCCTTTGAATCAAGCCTCCCTCGTCTTGTCCAGCATTGCTGAATATCTGCATCACGCTGCCTCGGTTCCTTCGAATATTGTCGTACATTCTCGACCTCTCAGAAACCTGCTCTGGCGTTGCCCCGACAAAGCAGATCCCGATCGACGCCCCATCCTCTACCGCTTGAGCTCCGCCTTGCCCTTGATCTGGTCTCGGAACATTCTGCTGTCTCAGTGGCTGTGATACGTGGTGGGTCCTTAGGGAAGCAACCAGGAATCACTGACGAGGAAGCATCGGATGTGCGGCATCGCCGACTAGAGCTATTTTGCCCTTGCGCCAACTCTCGATGGGAGCCCGGTACAGGAGTGGCCACTGCTTGACCTCGGTTGCCTTGCTGGGATCTGGTCAGCTAGCTCCTCTGCAGTGACCCTTCGGGGCGTATCTCCTGACTCCATGACTGTAAGGATTCTGGGATGGAAATCCGAGAATCTTTCCAGAAACCTCGACTTGTCCACCGACACATGCCAGTCTGTGATGGATCAGAGTCTAGACCACGATCGGTTGACCGAAAACGACGCACCTTCTTTCTTGCTCAACAACGGTTGGTCGTCATGGAACATGCCACGAAGTTGTGGACCTCGTTACTATAAGCGTTCAAGGTATTGCTCTTACGACCAACCGCTCCTTGGGGGAGCGATGAATAAGTGGAGAGGCTCACTTCCGACGGGGGTAACTGACGATTCTCTTCCCCTCGCCGATGAAAATCTGGATCCTCCCGTCGCCGTCCGCGTTCCAGAACCTGGTCGCCGGGTCCGCCTCCAGGTCTTCCGCCGGGATCAGGAAGCGGTAGCAAAAGTTACACAAGTTCTGCGGAAGTTGGCGGGTTTATCCTGCCCAGGACAGTCTCGACCGCTATACTGTGGGCGCCGTCGGCGGCGATCACAACATCACCAGTCACCGTAGTTCCGTCTCGGAGGACGATAGATGGTCCCCGCGGATATGTTCCGCTCTCAGTCCAGTCCCCTTCTCATCATCACAACAATAATCCAAGGAAAACCAACGCACGACTCACAAAACCAACCACCTCAGACTCAGCATGCACAACCACAGGAAACCCTCCTCCCTCCTCCCCAACCACCAACCTACGAAGTTCCGCATGCACAAACCACAGGGAAGGGAGCCATCAAGAACCTGAGTGAACAGATCACAAGATTCAAGTCGTGTCATTAATAGTCTTTTCTATCTAATCTATCTAAACCATCGTGTCGCCAGAGGCATAAGTTTGCGTATATAAATACAGTACAAGTGGCTCCTAGCCAGGCAGCACGAGGCGACCATCGACCAACCAAGGTCCAATCATGCCCCCGGCTCCAAAAACCCAGCGCGATACGTCTCGTCTCGCGCCTGCTTCAAGAAAGGCAGTAGCTCCGTGCCCCCCGTCCCCGTCAGCCCCGCGGCCGCCTTCGCGTTCGCGCTCCTCTCTCCCGGCGCCACGTTGGCGAGATTGACGACGACCTCGCTACCGCCACCGCCATCCGCAGCCCGCCGCTGTTTCTCCTGCTGCTGCCGCGAGGGTATGACGATGTACCTCGCCACGATCTGCAGATGCCTCCCGCGGAACTCGCCCAGCGCCCCCGTCGCCTCCTGGAAAGCGGCACGGAGGGCCATCTGCTCCGCCGTCGCCGTCTCCGTCGCCGGCAGCCGCGAAACGAGATCCCGGATACCTCTGCCGCCGCCACCGTCGTCCGTCCGTCCCGCCCCCGCCGCCGCGGTGGCGTGCTCGAGGAACCGCCGGTGCGGGCCGGGCATGTACGCGCGGACCTCCTCGTGGAAGCTTGGTGGTTCGGACGATGCTTTGCCAGGTGGTGGTGGTTTTGTTGGTGCCGGTGCGTCGGGCCCACCTCGGGAGGTGTGCTCGACGCCGAGCACGATGTCGAAGAACTGGATCAGCGAGCTCTGGCCGTTGCTGCCGCCGCGGAGCTGGAGCCAGCGCCCGCGGCCGTCCACGTCGTCGGGGTAGAAGACGCCTCTTGGGAGCCCCGCCGAGGCCATATTTTTGCTCCCGGCGAGGAATGGCCGGATCTGGTGGTAGAAGATGGTGGGGTCGCACTTCTCGTCCATGCGGTCGAGCAGGAGGCCAAGCTTGCGTATGCAGCAGGACATCTCTCGCAGAGCGTGCGTGATGGTGGCGTAATCTCTTGTTCTGACGGACTCGAGCGCCCGCATCATGATTGGGATTATGTATGCGCCTTGGGCTTCCATCGCGACGGATACCATGTAAAACCACGACTCATCTTCAGTGCCAGTAAACGTGTGGAGGGCGTGTATCGAGTCGAGATCGGTGAAGTCGGTGGTCCGACTGGTAAAGTTCCAAAGGTTTAGGCCCGCATAGGTCGCAACTGGGGGGAGCTCAAGTCGGGATGAAACTTGGAGAAGGGGAATCGATATTGACGGAGGTAGGACCTGTTTGGACTGTCAACCTGACTTCCCACCTCGAGGACGTCATGGGATATTTCTTACCTCTGCGGCACGGTCACCTCCCCATATATACGCATGAGTGAGGAAGCTCAGGATAACATAGGCTCTCCTCCACTCCGCCTTGGTTGCTAACCGATCAAGAGACAACACCGGCAGTTGATCGACTTGAAAACGCAACGTACGCTGCTTCAGGGATCCCGGTACGGTCCGTATCAGAGTCTCCCACGGTTCATAGTATGAATCTGTGAGTGACCTTAACGGGGCTTGACTGGGAAGGAAGCCATTTGATGTTACTGAGAACTTGTCCAAAGTGAACTCTTCCAGAAGGACGGGAGAAACCTTCTCGATTAGGGGTGTTATTGCACGAGGTGACATTGTAAACGAAAAGTGAAGCCCAAATAATTAGTGAACGATGGGGATGAGGATGGGCAAAAACAAAGGGGCCGACCTTGGGTGAAATACTTCCGAGCTGAATCGTCTCTCTTTCCCACACATGACCCCAGTGACGAATCCTGCTTATTTGGGTAGGAAACGACTAGGATTCCTTTTTGAACTCGGCAGTGAACCCAGCAACAAGATCCACAAGCCTCCTGGAAAGTTGGCTGGTAGGTTGACGTTGGTTGTCGGTTACTTGCGGAAGACGGAAAGCGGAAGACGGATGGCGGAACATGGATGGCGGGTGCGGATGGCGGAACCTCGGGACTTCGGAACTTCGGAACTTACATGGAACCTACCATCTACGTCAGGTCAAGGCTCCCATCGGCTTTCACAAAGCCAACTTCCATCTGCCGATTGGGGAGTACAAAGTGGTGGTCCGTCTCGTATCAGCAAGAGGGATTGCATTGCTCCAAACTCAAAATATCAGGTCATTTCTCCATCAGTGTCGTGTAACCACCATGGACTTCGCATCACAAGTCAAGCGTCTCCGTGCGGGTCTAGCGCCTGAGTTCCCTGCCCACGCGGATGGTCTTGAGTATGCCCAGACGCTGGATGCGCAAGACGAACTTGGACATCTCCGAGATGAGTTCATCCTACCAACCAAGGGTTCTCTGAAAAAGACGGCATTGGATGGGGTCCTTCCAGGTACGTCTGTCAGCACAGCATGGAAGGCGAGTCGCCCCTAACAAAGGCACTGAATAGGGGCTGATGTACACCCGACACTTTTGAACGGCACCCATACCAGCAACGGCCATAGGGATGGCCAAGAAAATGGCGCAGATGCAAATTCCCAGCCAAACAACAACAGCAACACCAGCAGCGACGACGACTCCTCGCCAGCAATCTATTTCGTCGGCAACTCTCTGGGCGCGCAGCCAAAGGCCGTCCGTAAGTACCTTGACGCGCACCTGGAGACGTGGGCCTCTCTGGGGGTGAACGGCCACTTTTCCGACCTCGAGGGCTCACCGCTGGTGGCCTGGCAGCACATGGCCGACGACTGCGCCAAGAAGTCGGCCGACATGGTGGGCGCGTCGCCGGGCGAGATCGTCATCATGAACACGCTGACGGCGAACCTGCACCTGATGCTGGCGAGTTTCTACAAGCCGACCGCCAAGAGGCACAAGATCATCATGGAGTGGAAGCCCTTCCCCAGCGACTACGTGAGTCTGATCCTTCCCCCATTACTTTCCCCGAAGGCTCATCAGAAAGACAGTACGCCGTTGAGTCCCAGATCCGATGGCACGGCCTAGACCCAGCCACGTCCCTGATAACAATCCAGCCGGACGCCGACTTCCGCATCGCGACGGACAAGATCCTCTCCGCCATCGACGAGCACGCCGACTCGGCCGCGCTGCTCCTCCTCCCCGGGGTGCAGTACTACAGCGGCCAGCTCTTCGACATGGTGCGCATCACGCGGCGCGCGCACGACCGCGGCCTCGTCGCGGGCTGGGACCTGGCCCACGCCGCCGGCAACGTCGAGCTGGCGCTGCACGACTGGGACGTCGACTTTGCCGTCTGGTGCACCTACAAGTACATCAATGCCGGCCCGGGCTCCATCGCGGGGGCCTTTGTGCACGACCGCCACGGCAAGGTCGACTACCCTGCGAACGGCGGCGGGGCCCCGTCCTTCCGCCCGCGCCTGTCGGGCTGGTACGGCGGCGACGTCTCGGTGCGTTTCGACATGGATAACGTGTTCAGGCCCGCGCCCGGCGCGAGCGGGTTCCAGCTGTCGAACCCGTCCGCCGCCGACCTCGCCTCGCTGTCGGCCGCGCTGTCCGTGTTCGGCCGCACCAGCATGGCGGCGCTGCGGTCCAAGTCGCTGGTGCTCACCGCCTACGCGGAGTACCTGCTCAAGGGGATCCTGGCCGGGGTCGGCGGCGGCGGCGGCAGGGGCGGGGGCGGCGAGAAGGGGCCGCCTTTCCGGATCCTCACGCCCGAGAATCCCCTGGAGCGTGGGGCGCAGCTCAGTGTGCTCCTGCGGCCCGGGCTGCTGGAGCGGGTCGGGGCGGCTCTCAAGAGCGGCGGCGTCGTCTGTGATCAGCGGAAGCCAGACGTGATACGGGTTGCGCCGGTGCCCATGTATTGCACCTTCAGTGATGTGTGGATGTTTATGAAGATATTTCGGGAGTCCTTGCAGGTAGACTAACTAGAGAGTAACTAATATTAAGATGCAAACTTCTTTTTGAACGTGACTGTCCTGCTGTTCGAGTACTGGGTTATCGGGGAAATGGGGGCTCACACGGTGTGTTGCACATGCTTGTCTGAGGATATGAATTTAGTATTCGCTACCAGTCGCTGGATTGTGAGGGAGTTCGCCTAGAGTGGTTTCGGAGAATAAATGTTTGCTACCCAGTTCATGAAACAGTGTTTGTTTGCACCCAGGTAAACGACCTAACAGGTTCAAGCACAGCCGCATAATTTACTGCGTCATGTCTAAGCCGACAGGCAAACCCTGGATCCCGCCCATCTGGTTGACCAATCCACTAATTATAACGTTTCCGTTGAGGCGCTATATAACGTTTCCCATATTCTACCACGTTTCCGGGTCAGGAGGGCATGAAACCCGGCGAAGCTCGCCCATGTCTGCGGTGAGTCGCCACTCACGTTTTCTTGGCAACACTCATGCGACCAGACATGACGTCTTGTCTTGTCAGGCCTCCGAATTGGCATTTATGGAAGCTTTCGGCACCTTCAATCTCGCTTGATGGGCCTTGCTTGCTGTTAGTTTCAAATCCCGTATTTAATTAAGGTGTTAGGAGCTCAACTGCCCGAACTCAGCAAACCCAGGGAAAGGCAGCCATGATCCGACGGCGGACCGCAATCTGCCCTGTCGTTGCCTCCCTCGTGAGCATCTGCATAGCGGTTATCCTCCTTGCGTCTGGGACTGCACCAGGGAACGGCAAGGATAACTACTGGTTGTCGGTAAGGGGGGAACCGCGAGTCAGCCATTTCTGCCACCGGCATTGCTGACAAGATATGGTTAGGTGAACACCTCCCGAGTTGGTCATCAAATTGTCCAGTTGACCCCAGGGTCAAACACAGGCACAATCGAGGGTATTTTCGAAGACGATACATCCAGGTCTCTAGTCAACATCACAGCAGCCGTCGACGACGGGGTCCAAGATATCCAGGGACAAGTCGTCAGCAACCTGGTCCAAAAATTGGGAGTGAAGGACACGTACAAGTTGTACCTGACCAAGGCATGCGAGGGTGACTACGAGAATCCGGATGACCCACACAGCGGTTCCGCCATGAAGCGGTGCGTCGACTACGAGGACAGGAAGCATGGTAAGTTGAAGCTGAGCATATCGCAGCGGACGGGTAGACGGGACTGATTTACTGCACTCCAGGACTTCGAAACATCTCCAGCTCGATGCCGAGCTACTTCATCCTCGGGAACACCAACATCTCGGTGCCTCTCGTGGTAGCAATGGGCTCGACAGTCGAATCACTCTTATCACTCGCCACACAAGGGGCGCACGCCATGCTCGTCCTGATTATCATCGGCACGGCCAGCGTGGGCATCGCCCTGTTCGGCTCCGTCGTCACGGCGGTTCAAGGCTTTCGCTGTCCCGTCGTCTGGATCAACATGTGCTTCGCAATCCTGGGCGCAACCGCGCTGCTGATATTCGCAGCCACGGCCACGGCCATCGTTGTGGGCGGTGCATCGGCCGTTGACAGGATGGGCACGGCATGGGATATAAAGACGGCCAGAGGGGGCCCGTTTCTCACCATGGCTTGGATTTCTGCTTGTTTTTCTTTGGTCGGCAGCAGTTACTGGTTTGCTGTGTGGTTTGTAGAGTTTCGAGGGATGGCCCTCATAAGGAAAGCCAGGAACGTGGACGAGATTGGCAACTGGAAAGGCATTTTGAGTGAACTAGGTCGAGATATGCGGGTCCACGTTGAGAAGACAGAGGGGAGCACGGGTTCAATACACGGATCTCAATGAAGGCCGAGGAAAACATCAATAGTTCAAAATCATGCTACCTCTGGTTTACGTTCAATGACCCAGAGAAATTCGGCGTCACCTCGCCCACCCCCCAGCCACTCCAGAACGTCCACCCCTTCTCAACTAGCCATTGGGTGAGATTTACGTCCAGAGAATCGGCTGACCTCGACCCACCAAGTAAGGTGAGATGCATAAGCAGCGCCGCTCTACATGTAGGCTCACCTGGGCAGGGTGATTCAAGGTGAGCTAGCCGGCGACTAAGGTGAGCAAGATCTTAAGACAGGCTTTCGGTTAGAGGTTCATGTAGCTCTGCCGCACACTATGCCTCCAATGCCGACAGTATTGCAGTGGATCTGGGGCTTTAAAAAAGCAATCCCGTCCCCCAAAAAACCAAAAGAGAGAGAGCAAAAAGGACAAAAAAAACTCCCCCTGGGAGAATCGAACTCCCGTCTCCAGCGTGACAAGCTGGCATACTGACCCCTATACTAAGGAGGATTGCTGAATATCAAGTAGCACAAATGAAAATCTAATAAAGGGAGGCTTTAAGAAAAGAATGCTCAAAAAAAAAGGAAAAAAAAAAGAAGACTCCCCCTGGGAGACTTGAACTCCCGTCTCCAGCGTGACAAGCTGGCATACTAACCCCTATACTAAGGAGGATGGTTGATAATATCTGGCGGATTGCAGATTGCATTTATGAAGATTACAAGAGGCAATTGTCGCCAAGGGCGCACAGAACCCCAGTCCACTTCGGTCTAAATTACCAGGTCTTCAGAAATTGTCTAACGCAGCATCCCCATCGCCAAACGCGGTTTAAAAATACATGAAAAAATGCCAAAGACGTTTGTCACACCCAAGAGGCTTTTTCACGGGAGCAGCTACTCGCGCCTGGGGTCTGTGCGCAACAGGTGGCGACGGGCCGGAAAGTTTTGCCAGGTGGTTCCAAGGCTGCCAAACAATTGACAGCGACGGCAAAAGCGATAGTGACGGCAAAAGCGATAGTGACGGCAAAAGCGATAGTGACGGCAATGGCAATGGCAATAGATAGCAACAGCAATAACGATAGGCAGCAACGGCATTAGTGATAGACCGCCGCGGCAACAGGAATTGCGACGGCGGCGACGGAACCTGTTTTGATTAGGTGTTTCAACAGATCCGCAAGTGAATCATCAGCCCTCTATTCGCCCCGCCGGCAGGAATTATCGGGGTCTCTCTGGAACCTTATCAGAAGGCCCTAGTCATGTTCTCGGCAACTTTAGACACGGTCCGGCAAGTTGTAGTTTCATGAGATGATGATTACGCTGGCAGCGAGACTCAGTCGGTCTGATATTCTGCAAACAATGCTTCGCAGCCTTGCAAGAAGAAAATTCAAGGAGAACAGAATCTGGCTGGAGGGTGTTGAAGTATGTATTTGTGGCACGATTATTGCTTTCTTGCATGCTTGAGGATGAGCCTGGGACGTCGAGCACCTAGGTTATTAAGGCGATATGCATGGCGGGCACATCCGTAGCCACTTGTTGTGTCAAGTGACATATTGATTTGATTAAAATCAAGCCTGAACTGATCGACCGCTTCTCCAGGAAATGAAGAGTCTTGCAGCAACAGCGAGGGATTGCATAACGCATCTACAGCCAAGTGTTGTCGCCATATAATCGCAACCACTCACTGCGAGGCAAGCTTACCTTGTCGCTGATTCGCTATCGCTAGAGACGGGAGTTCAAGTCTCCCGGGGGGGGATCCTTCGTTTTTGTTTTTATTTTTATTTTAGAGGCGACGGATGGATTTGGTGAATGGAAGCGCAGCAATGGTGGGATTTATTGGCTTGGTATGCTAGGTACTTATTACAATGGCTTTCTTGGAATTTTGCACACTAATTAGACATAGATTATTCGCATAGAGCATTTTCTTGAGAGTGTAGATAATAAGTAAGGTGTTAAGTGAAATGCCTGGTGGTTGTATACGACAGAATCATCCTGCCTTACAAAGTAAAGCTAGGTGCTTTGACTTTTGTCAAAAGGAGTACACCTTTGCTGAGGTTTCAAAGGTTAGCGCAAGTACCTAGCAAGACCATACTGTCACTCCTTTCAAAGTTGTGCTTTACCCCTGCTACTCTAGCCTTTGAAACCCTAGTGGGGTGTAGTGAATTAGGGTAAAACTAGTGAATGTGTGTTATATACCAAAATGCCGCATTCACTTCCACAGCGGATCCACAGCTACATCAGGTGAATACACCTGCAAATCTTCCGTAGTATAGTGGTCAGTATACAAGCTTGTCACCATGACTTGGCACTCGCTTGGGACCCGGGTTCAATTCCCGGCGGGAGAGATCCATATTCACAGCTTCACAGCTACCTTTTTGATGCTGGAACCTTTTTTTTTTTTTCCTTCTTTATATCAATTTCTTTTTAAAACCCAAAAGAGATTGGAATTTTTTTTTCTTGGGAGCCAAATGCGGGGTAAAAACCAGCCTAACTATCTCTCAAAGTTTGCACGTTCCCAAAGGTCAAGTGACTGAACAGCAATGCTGGCTCACACTGCAAGTCGCTTGTATTGTCCTCTCAGAAGGCAGTTGCGCCTGGCAGTAACAACTTGGTAGCAGACCATTTCAGGTATGGATGACTCTCTAAACTTGTTCCTTGACAACCCCATTTCTTCTAGTTGCGCCTCGATCTATCACTAGCGTTCAGGCTTCACAACCCCTGCCCTTAACAGACGAGCTCTTAACGGTCTTGGACGGTCTGATCGCAAGGCTAAGTTGGTATCACGGCAATCCCGCTACGGTCCTTTCCGAATCTCGTCTCTCCTCGGCGCTTAAACGTCCATCCACCTCGACCAACTTTCACACCCTCTTCTCAGTCACCGCCTAGTAAGCCATTCTCCTTCGTTTCAGCCCCAACCAACAACTTGAAGAGGCCGTCGCCAATCATGGCCTGTTCTCTGCAGTTGTGCTGGTCTGCATGTCTCGCCTTGTAACAAACCTTCTGCACCCAGCAAGGGGGGTGTTGAGGCTCTGAGATCCGCCCCGTGTGACGCACTTTCGACAGACATGCCTGTTTCCCGCCGCCTTCGCGTGATTGGCCCCAGAGTCCCCCCTTCTAGGGTGGCTCCCTTTTGTTATCCTACGTATCGCAATTGCGATAATAACCACTGCCCGCTAGTCCTCTCCCATTACAGCATTCCCCCGCGAGAGACCAAGCCGAACGAACTATAGGAGAGCGGGCCCAACGTCTAGATCTTTTCCGTGCTCGTTGTTCTCCTTCCTCGGCCAACACGCGCCCCTCGCGCGCGCGATTCCCCCGGAAGTCTAGGAGTGGGCCCACTCACTCACTGTCTTTGGCCCCATTTGGACTTGTGTGCGCACCGCCCCCCTCCCTCTCCCCTTCCCCACAGAGCACAAGTGTGGAGAGTCGGGCTGCCTCCCTCTTCCTGTCGACCCTGATGGGCGCTTCTCATCTCATGCTATGAACGGGCTCGAGGCGGGGCTAAGGAAAGCCAGACAGGCCCCATTGTTTCTTGGCGCCCTTTCGCCTGACGTTGTCGCCGTGTGGGGGGGGGAAGGGATTGGGGGAAGGGTCGTTGACCTGGGCCTCCACACGATGTCACCCTGTTGATCACCCGAGCCACCTCCCCGGCGTGACGCCCACGCCCTGCGCCCTCCCGCTTGAGTTAGGCCCATCCTTGGTCGTTGGCCGCTCGATAGGTTGTCCGGCGCGGGGGAGTTGGACGGGGGGTGCGGCGGACAGGGATGTTCGGCGTCACGCCGCGTGGTAGTCGTTGCTCGACAGAAGTTGCTGTCTGGCTGGGTGGTTTGGCCCTTGTGTGTGGCCCCTGAACCAGTCGCGCTGGGGTGGAGGAGGGGGAAAGACAGGAGCCAGGGGTTCGCGGTTGTCGTGACGCGATTTCCTTTTCTCGTGATTGAGACACCCATCCCCCCCCTTAGGTGAGGCGGCTAGAGATCTAGCTATATATATCATGCAAGTCTCTAACGATCAAGTGTCTACCGGATAACATCGTCCACGTGGTCAATATCTTTAGAGATCCTAGTAGATAGTCTCGCTCTGGTCTCTTGCTCTCTTTACGCCCTCAGTTCCAGGTCACCGCTCAAAGTTCACCTGTCTCGTGTAGCTTCGGCATAATGGAAGGCCACAACTCGTTCCAGTTCGGCGTCGAGCTGGAGTTCCTGCTGGGAAGCCGGAAGAAGGTCCACCATAACTGGAAGTCCCTCGCCAAAGACTTGAGCAAGAGGCTCCAGAAGGCGGGCATAAGCAACCACGTCAACGACGGGAACGACAAGTCCTGGGAGAACTACCGGGAATGGTCCATCGTGCAGGAAGTCACCATCCCCAGCCAGCCAGCCAAGAACCTATGTATGCATTACTTCCCCCACCCCGTCCTCCCTCTCTCCCGGCGCCCCCCTTCTTTCCTTTCATTTCCCAGATGGGCTTAACAACTGACATTTCCCCCAGGGGGCATCGAGCTCGTCTCCCCCGTCTACCCAATCTACAGCTACTGGGCCGCCGACCTAGACACCATCTTCACGGCCCTCCACAAGGCCTTCTCCCTCGTCCCGTCCCCGCACTGCAGCACCCACGTCCACGTCTCGGGCGCGCCCGACCCGCTCTCCCCCGCCGACCTCGCCGCCCTGGCCAAGTCGGCGCTCTACCACGAGCCGGCCTTGGACCTCCTCTTCCCGCCCGCCCGCCGCGCGGGGCAGTACTGGTGCCGCAGCATCCGCGCCAGCGAGGCGCTGGGGGGCGTTGCGGCGCTGGGGGACTGTCTCGCCGTCGTGGACCGCGCTGCTGCTGCTGCTGCGGGGGGTGGTGGGTATGCGGGAGTCGTAGAGGCGGTGAATCTTTTCCCGGCGGCGAGTCCGTATGGGCGCGCGCATGGGTGGAAGGCGGATGCGGTCAGGGGGAAGGTGTACAAGTGGGATTTCTCGCGCATGGTTGGCGCCGAGGAGGGGGCGGGTGCGGGTGCGGCGACGGTGGAGTTTAGACAGCCGCCTGGGTCGGTTGGGGCTGGGGAGGCGGTTGAGTGGATTACTCTTGCGGTTGCGTTTGTGGCGGGGGCGGTGGTCGGGGGAGGGACGGGGATGGATGGGCAGGAGGGAGGGTCGGTTGGAGATCTTTGGGACTTGTTGGCTTGTGGGGCGGGGGCTTTGGGGTGGGAGGGCTTGGGGGGTGTTGAGGGGTTGTTTGAGAGGGTTGGATGAAGTGGGATGAGGGAGCTGAAAGGAAAAAAAAAGAGGGGGGGGGGGGGGGTGGCATGATGACTTCAGGGGCTGGTGGTGGTGTGGTGGAGTGTTGGCATTTGGGGACGGGGCCAGAATCCTCGGTTTGCTGAGGTCAGCGTTTGGACCAGTTTCAATGTTTCTTCACATGCTGCCACTCTTTATGTAATGAGGACTTGGGGGGCTGGTTTCCTCCTTTCTCCTTTTCTATTGCCCCGTGTTATCCCTTCTTCCCCTTACTACCTAGTGTCAACTGTTTCTGCTTGCTTGCTAAATAGCCAGATACTTCAGCTCATCTTCACGACCTCGAGCCAGTGAGATGTCGAGATATTATATCTGGGGGGCACCTGTAATTCCTCAACTAGAAGGTCAGTTGGTGCTAATAACTTGGGCGATATGATCTGGGCCATTGGGATTTCAACAACACTACTGATTCTCCAAGATTGTGATCAAGAACTAAAACATGATTGTGACAAGGTTCTGAGTGAACCTGAGATGGAAGTCAAAAAGTGCTTTGCCTCTTGTATCATAAGTTGGCCATCGAAAGAGCCAATGGCATCCCCACTGAGATTCAGCTTCATAAGCCCCTTACCACGTCGACTCAAGCCCATTCACACCCGTAGGCTTGTCAGCCAAGGTGGTGATCCTGAATCCGTGTCGCAGTCCCTCTTGCGGGTTATGGACGTTGTAGTCGGAAATGGCCGTGTGAGCCGTGACCCTGTTGTCCCACAGAGCAACGGTGCCCTCCTCCCACTTGACACGAACCTGGAAATCCTGTCCCAGGGAAATATGCTTCGGACCCAAGTCAAGTCAGCCCAAGCTTTCACACAGATACAGAATTTCTTTTCTTTCATTAGGAGTTTGTTCCGCTGACCTTGAAAAGCAGCTTGAGTAGCGCGGAAGATTCCTCTTCCCTCAGCCCGATGATCCGCTTCGTGAACCCGGGATTGACGAAGAGCGCCTTCTGGCCAGTCGCCTGTCGAAACCATGCTGGTTAGCCAATCCAACTAATAATCGACCACGATATCTTGGGGTGTTGTTTTGGGGAGGCTGGGGGGAGGCTGTACTTACCGGGTGGATGCGGACGATGGGGTGCTCGGACTTGATCGGGTCCCGGCGCACAAACTTGCCGTCCCGTTTTCCGTTCTCGGCCTGCGGGAAGCCGCTATGCTCGGCCCGGAGGCCCTCGAGGAGCGTCTTGATGGGCTGGGACAGCCGCGCGTAGGCGGCGGTCTGGGAGGCCCAGCCGGTGTCTCCGCCGGTGGGGGGCACGGAGAGGAGGGTCAGGATTGTGATGCCGGGGGTCTGGTGCTCATATGACACATCCGAGTGGTAGCCGGTGGTCGTGAGCTTGTTGCCCCTGCTCCGGGAACGATATTCGTTGTCCGGGCCGAGGTAGATGTTGTGGAGCTCGAGGTGGTCCTTGACGTGCGCTCCGACGGGCTGTAGATGCAGGAGCGAGGCATTAGATATCTCGGAGCCAGAGCATTTGATTTGCCAAGCATGGGGAGAAACTCACGTGGATATGAAGGGGGCCGAAATACCGCCCGAATGCCTTCTGCTTCTCGACGCCGATGTCCTTGAAATCCTGGTCCCTGAACACGACAACGCCCCTCTCTGCAATGAGGAGCGCGAGTTCATCCTTCTGCAGATCGTTCAGCGCCGACAGCTGCAGGCCGCGGATCTCGGTGCCAATGACCGGGGTCAACTTCGAGGCTTTGACGCTTGGGTTGTCCTTGGGGAGCAGGTTCGGCTTCTGCTTGTTCGCCACGAGGCCGCGGTCCACAAAGTCAAACGGCTGCAGGGGACCAAAGTGGGTTTTCTCGTCGTAGACTGGCAGGTAGTCCGCGTACTTGTACTGGGGGGTGGTCAGCTATCGGGAACCTTGTTGCTCCCACATGGATTCGCGGGTTCTGCATCCAATCAACTTACTTGTTGGTGGATCTCCTTGTCATACGCCAACGTCAAGGTGATCGGGGCTGTCTCCACAGCAGTGGTAGTGGTGGCGGTGGTTGTGGTCGACATTGTGCTCCAGTGATTCACGGTCGGGTTGCTGGCGGGAATAAGTAGTGGTTTCGGTTTGTTCAGTCACCGAAGAGGATATCAGTGTTGATATAATGAATCTGAGCGGTTCATGACCGAGTCTCCATGGAAGAGATGCGCAGGGCGCAATGAGTTAGTTATACTTGGTCATAGTCGACAAGAGACAGTGCCATCATCACGTCAAATCTTGACCTATGGCGAGACACGAGAATCGCTGACCATGCTGACCATGGACATACGCCATTCTGGTTGCATACGATGTCAATGGTATTGTATCGGCATCCATATCGTGGCATGGGCCTTCTACGCCAGTAGGTTGGTGCGACATTAGTGTGGGTTGATGTGGGAGTTGGCGTGGGGGAGCTACACCGAGGCACACTGCATGTATGGTCGAAGATGTGGTCTAGCAGATACGATGAAGCTCTGCGATTGGCTCTCCTTGTCCAAAGTTAAGTGTCGGGTGTCGGGTGTCGGGTGCCGGGTCTCGCTCCTAATCCTGTTCATCGATGTGGTCAATATGCGGATCGGAGCTTCGTGATTCTGGCAGAAATGACGAACGACGAAGACGGCCATGGCTGTCCAGTAAGACGGTGACCAGGCTCCGCGATGTGCAACCTTAAAGATCGAACCGAATAGCGAAGGACATGGAACGGATTTCTAATGCTGATGGCGTGCGTTCGGGGTACAAATTATGTTGACGCCGCCTTTGATAGAGGTCAAGACCGTTGCGGACGGCCGTAGCTTGGGATCCTCGCAATCCGAGAACTCCACCTCAAAGCCCGGATGTCGGCCGTGATTAGTAAAGCAGTTAGACTCCGGCGACGAACCAGTCATCTGCCCCGGCTTCGGCAGATAGTGCTTTGAGATTCCTCACAGTCTTGCTGTCGACAGTAAACGGGACTCGTTGAAGCAAGCTGATGCAGGAGAATTGGTCTGCGATGGTCGCATAATATTAATTACCAATGGGATTAGAGTTGCATCTCTGAGTTCACAGATTTAACTGGCTAGCCGACAGGCCACACACACATGCGGTGCCGCATTTTCCGCTCCCGCAAGCTCGACGTGAGAAAGTGACGCCCCCAAGAGAACTCCCAAGATGAGCGACGACCACAAAAGTAGCAATCTCGGACGCGTCCCCGGAGAATCTTCTCTCAGACCCCCGCTTCCATGTATCAACGGTTTACATCCACGCCGACCACGTTGGCTGGGGCAAGCAGGACATGATGGCGCTCGAATTCCCGGGCTTCCTCCGGATTTGCCCAGCCCGCCGCTTTAAGGGTATCACCCTAGGTGAGCAGGGTGAGCCATTCCGTGGTATTTACTCTCGAGCTCGGGGCTATCTCGGCTCACTATGGGGGCAGCGCGCAGTAGCACCAGCATGAGACGGGGATCGCGGGTCATGTCGATAATGGTGTCAATTGAACTTTTCTGTAAGGAGGTTGAAGAACGCAGTTCGCGACTAGGGTGACTAATAACTGGACTCAACTGTTCGATAAGAAAAAGAAAAATGTTCAATATGTAGGGTATGGCATCTATACCGAATTATTTTTATTGTGTATTTTATACTAGGACGCTTTGATCTGGTCTTACAAGAGCATGAATAGAGCTGGAAAAAAGAAAAAAAACGTAGCTAGAGTAAGGTTGAAAACAAAAAAAATTGGGCAAAAAAAAACTCTCCCGCCGGGAATTGAACCCGGGTCCCAAGCGAGTGCCAAGTTATGGTGACAAGCTTGTATACTGACCACTATACTACGGAAGATTTGCAGGTGTATTCACCTGATGTAGCTGTGGATCCGCTGTGGAAGTGAATGCGGCATTTTGGTATATAACACCCATTCATTAGTTTACCCCAATTCACTACACCCCACTAGGCTAGGGCAGGAAGTCCTATTGCTGCAGCTTGTAATCCGTACTACGTCCGCTTATATATTGACCTACCTGGCCCTGATTCTGCCTACCGCAGAGTCCTTCATTGGCATTAATATTTAATAAAGTTAGGTATACGGGATACTGCCTGCCTGTTTCTACTGCGTAGTAGGATTTAGGCAGGAGTTGGCATGGAGGTCACCACCAAATTTAGCAGGCCGTGAGCATTGCGGGGGCGTCCACCAGTGGAGCTCAAATGTAATGCGACGAGACGCACAAGGATTCGAGAGGCAGCTTCAAGAGGATGCCTGCCATAATGCAGAGCAGTAAATTTAGATATGTCAGCAGACATGTACAGATATAGGTTCTGTATATCCACAATATGGCCCCCCAACCTTTTGTGACTCCAACTCCAGCCAACCTGCTGAAATATAAGCAAGCAGTGGTATCTCCAACCCACCTCATCCGAGACTCCAGATAAGCTCCTCGATATACATGTTGAAGGTAGGGGGGAAGGGAAGTGGAGGGGGGGAATGGAGGTTACCTGACCAGCATCCCACACCTCCCGCAGCTCAGCTGCTGCCTCCCCGCCGCCTGCTTAGCCTTGAACTCGCGGCCCCCGCACTTCTTACAGCGCATCTCCTCGTCCTCGGCCCACCCGGCGCCCTCCTGCTCGCTGCTGAGCTCCGAGCTGAGCTTGCTGATGATCGAGCCACCCCGGCTGTGCGGCCCGCGCCCGTGTTCCATCGCCGCCGCCGGCGCGAGGTGCTCGCGGTCGCCACCGTCCCCCCCGGCGGCCGATATCCTCGACACTCTCCGTGGAGGGGCGTCGGACGTGTCGCCCACCTCGCGGCTGAGCGACGACGGCGGGAGAGTCCGCCGCCGGCCCGACTTGTCCGAGCCCTCCGATGCCGCCGAGGTCGATCGCCTCGAGGCCATCGCCTGGCCGAGGGACGTGCGGCGCGACGACTTGTCCTTGTGCTTCTCCGCGTCCCTGTCACTACCACTGATACCCCCGCCTCTCGCGGGCTCTAGCTGCTTCGTGTTTGCGACCGCGTTCGAAAACGGGCTGACGCCGGTGCTGCTGCTTATGTTCCGCTCCCCCTGGCCCGGTCTGCCGCTCTTGAGGGGCCCCATGTTACGCCACCGGTTCAGGTTCCAGAAGAAGTAGCTGGCTCCCGCCGGGTCTAGCCTCAGCGGATCCTCCTCTTCTGCCGGGCGATAAGTAAAGCTGGGTGTCGGAAGCGCTGCGGGGTCTTCCTTTTCCTTGCCCTTGGACTTCCCCTCTTGTTGGGTGCTCTCTCTTAGTGAGCCTTTTTCGCCAGTGGCCGCGCTGAAAACACTCGAGCTGGGACTCGCAAGGCCGTTCGGCCGGGTAGAACCCGAGTACGGCGATTTTCTCGCTCCGCTGGCTAGATTCGCCGCGCTCGAGCTCATCGGCGTCCTGCTCGCCTTGTTTGGGCTCAGCGACCGCTCGCTGCGCGCTGGCGTCCCTCCGCTCCTGATTGAGCTCGTCCGCTTGTCCGAGCCGGCTTCAATGCCCTGCCGCCATGATATTATGCGATCGGAGCTGGTATTGAAGCCGCCAAGCAGAGGAGACACCATGCCGCCGGGCATCGCGGGCTGGCTTAGGCTACCCCGTCTACTATGCGCCGCACTGCTCGCGGTTGTCCTGGTCAGGATGCTCCCGCTCCGTCCCAAGGCCTGGCTAACGAAGCCGCCGCCGTGGCCTGCCATCTTCTTGCTGAAGGTGCTTCCCGTCTCCCAACTCTCGTGTTTCCGTTTTTGGAATGCACAATCTTGGCGGAAGACCTTGATGATGCCCGTATCATCGGTCGTGACAATGATATTACCATCGACATGCCTTGATCGGGCGATGTATGCCGGAGATTCCTCTGGCCTCCTGGCTTGGCCGTGGCCATTCGACGCCGCCGTTGGTTCGGGCGCCGGATTTGCACCGTCACCCTCGGCGCTGAGCGCTGTCTGGCTGGCATTCGCACTTGCCGCCTCCTCCAGGCTCATCAGCGTCACCGGAGGAGGGTTACAGAGATCGTAGATCGGATCCCCGCTCGCATCGAGTAGCATCCGGCTCCTGGTGGGCGCGAAGATGGCGTTTGTAACGATCTCGCCATGTCCATCAAAATACTCACACGGCCGATTGTCCTTGGCCTCGGACATGTCGATGCCCATGCTCCAGATGAACGCCTTGCGGTCCTCACTGCCGCAAATGACGTACTTTCCGTCGTCGGAGAAGGTCGCCGCGATCTGGCTGTAAGCGTTTTGGTGGCCTTTTATCTTGGCATCCAAGGTCTTGTCCCGCAGGTTGTAAATCCGAATCCTGCTATCGTTCGAGGTGATGAGAACCTTGACCTCGCCAGGACCTGTAGAGGTGCGCGGTGGCGGACTACCGACGTTCCTGCCTTGCCACGGAGCTGACGTGCTCCCTGGTACGATGGCCATTGTCTGGATGCCCGTGATCTTGCTGCCCTTGGCATTCTTCCCCCGGGATGAGCGCACGTGAATTTGTGTTTGCAACTTGAGGCCATCTGTGTCGTAGAAGAGGCACAGTCCGTTGAGGAGGCCGGCAATAGCGGTCCTCCCGTCGGGAGAGAAGGACACGGCGGTGATGAGGTCCGGCAGCTGAGCAGAGTACGCAATGGCCTTGTCCGGGATGCTCCAGAGGCGCAGCATGGTGTCTAGAGAGCCTGCAAGGAAGAAGCGGTCGTCGCGCGGGTGGAAGGCGAGTCTGGTGACAAAGTCTTTGTGTTTGAAGGTGCAGAGGCACACATCCCTGCTGATATGCCATAGCCGCACCGCCTTGTCCATCGACGACGAGAGGAGGAAGTTGTTCTTGCTCCAGCTCAGGTCCAAGATCTCCCCAGTATGCCCTTCAAACTCGCGGAACGGCTTCCCGCTGAACACGGGCGCACTGAGTCTCTCTCCGGTACCGCCATTAGCCGCCTCTTCTTCCTCGTGCGCCCGGCGCTCCTCGTGGGTCGAGATGACAGCCCAGACCCGGACGACCCGATCTCGTCCAGCCGCGGCGAGGTACTTTCCGTCCTTGCTGAACTCGGCCGCCCATATAGCTCCGCCCGCTTTCGTAGCCCCCCTCTCGCCGGTAGGAGCAGGTGCAGACGATGTCTCCGCTGGGGTTATCTCCTCCTGTTTCTCGGCATCGCCCTGAGTCTGGTCGGCTGCCTTCAAGGGCTGTGTCCCGACCAACTGCTGTGCCAGGAACATGCGGTTGAATTCGCGAACCGTCTTGTGATGCACCTTCGTCCGAATGTATCGCGGCGGTTCCTTGTGTTGTGGGATGAAGCCACCTCCAGCAATTGATTGGGTGAAGAGGCGGGCATGGGCACCATCTGTTCGCGCTTCGCCGCCAAGCTCGGATTCGGAGTCGAGATCGCCCGTGTCCTTCTTCTTGCTGCCGCGCATACTGAGGCGGCTGAGGAATGAGACCCCTTTCCTGTAACAATGGACAGGGGATATTTAGCAATTGATCACCCCGTTGTTCCTCCACGACCCCTCGTAGGCTAGAGTCGGTCCTGCCTGCGACGGAAAAGGGAGCGAACGTACTTTTTCTCCTTTGAGGCATCCCCAGATGGCGCCGAGAGCTTAGTCGAAAGGCCGGAGCCAGGTCGGGTCAGGCTGTCAGGAATCGAAATCTCGGCCTTCGACTGGGTCCGTAGTCGTTGTGGTATCGAATGGTCGGTGTTTGTTCTCACGAATATGTGCTACAGCGTCCAGACAAATGCCTTGTCAGAACCGTGTGTCCGGTTGGCGATTCCCGCACACTCCTCAGCAGCTAGGGAGGAAGCCGAGACATTGAGCATGGGGGGCCCGCCATTTTCAAAAGCATATGCACTCACCTGGGACAGCGGGTCAATGGCGGCAGTCGAGGACCCTGTCAATTGATCATCCCGATCCGTCTGGTGTTGGCCCTCCTTCTCCTTCTCAGACACCGCCGTATTCGTATTGATTCGGGACGGCCGCGGCGAGGCCCTGGTGCCCAACCCGGTGTTGTCGCTACCTGGTGCGAGTGCGAGGGCGACGTCAGCTTCGACTACATCCCAGATCATACCACGCTAATAAAAGCAGCGGATGCATGCGAGAGACATGGCGGGGGATGCGCAACATGGGATCACCTGTTGCCGCTCGGGGCGTACAACTTACCGTCAAGGGCTGCGGGTGACTTTGACGGCCGACCAAGCGCAGGGAAGGAAAGCGATGTGCGGGGCGCAGAACCGGGAGAGGCCGGAGTGCCGTCTGCAGGGCTGGGCAGGGTCCCGCCAGGGAGGGCGGGCTCATCATGTTGTTGGTGTTGTTGGTGTTGTTGTTGCTGCTGTTGGAGGTCGTGTCTCGCTTTTACGGCGGACAGGAGAGGCGCCATCTTCCTTCCATAGCCTCGAAGGCGCGGTTGGTCGGGGAGAGGCTTAGAAGCTGGCTGTGCTGGGAATGCGGCGGTGGGAGCGAAACGCGAGAGCGCCGTGACAGGATCCGAATGTGCCGAATTTAGGTCCCATCCATGTGGCCTTCTCGACAGATGACTGGTCTAGACCTAGCTAGAAGGGTTCGGCCGTCTCAGCCGACCCTTTACGGAGCAACCATGTTTTGCTAGCTTTAAGCTGCAACGAGTTAAGGAGCAATGACGTCCTGCAAGAGCTGGTACTGTAGCTTGATAGCTTGATAGGGGTTCGGTTCGTTTACGCAGAGCGGAAAAAGCTTGGCTGCGAAATGTCCGAGAAGAATGCGAGCCTGTTCTCATCTTGCCCGACGAACTGTTGATTGGTTGCCTGGCCTCGCTACCCAACCTAGGTTGCATCATGGAGTCTACACCCTAGTGCGAAATAGTGTATACTTACTACGCAGTAATAAGAGTAGTATCCGTACAGTAAATAGTGTACATAGGTAATGGACTGGCCTTAGCAGCACCGGAACGGGTAAATTCTTCTCAAAGGAAACTCCAATGCCAGCTCGAGGCGTCATGGCTCTGACCAAGTGTTGGCCATTGGCTCATTGGCTAATGATGTGGTCTCGGGGCTGAACAAACGGGGATACGGGAGACGTCATCTGCCCGAATGCCCACCAGTGCAATCTGTCGGGGTACGTAATGGCGTATCTTGGCGTTGCACGGGTACCTACATGGAAGCCTGCAAATCGGGGGATTCCGGCTCTTGGGACGAGGTGCGAAGACGGGAACGACAAAGTTTAAAGGGGCAGTTTCATGAGAAGATGCACTCCCAATGGCGCCCTGCAATCCCACGGCCGTGGTACTGTGCTGACGCTGGTGGGCTGTAGGCATAGGTACTTCATAGTGCATGGGCAACTGCGTCATCAGAAGCGCTTCGGCAGGGACGCCTCACAACATTTGCCGGCAACAACCGCTGGAACTGGCGTGTATCCACGCCGGAACCCGCACAGGCCCGGTGCCACAACTGCCACTCGCGTCATAATAGACGGGGCTCTTCAGATGCCGCCTAGGTAGTTATTTGCAGGCGCTCATATAAGCGCCTCTATACTCTATCCCGTAATGCAGAGACACGCGCCGCAGAGATTCCAAAAAAATTGCAAACAACATGAACCAGGAACAAGGATCCAAACTATAACACCATCGTCTCCCCCGCAGCAGCGCTTCCACCACCACCACCACCCTCATCTCCCACCTCCTCCTCTTCTGTATCTTCATCAAGGTCGTAGATCGGATATGTCAGGATCGCCGCAATGCCGCCCAGCTTATCCAGCCTCTCCCCGCTCTCGTGGTCGCTGCTCAGCACCCTTGCCTCCCCGCCCGTCTCCTTGACCTTGTCCACCAGCGCGACGTACTTCCTCCTCGTGGCGATGTCCATGTTCCTGAAGAGCGAGTTGTTGACCAGCAGCGTCCCGCCACCGGCCCCGACCGCGCCCTCGTTGACCGCCCTCGCCACCGGCGCCGGGCCGTAGCAGGCCCGGTCGTCGTCCTGGCGGAGCCGCTGGAAGAAGTCGTCCATCAGCCGTGTCTCGTTGCTGTACTTCTTGTCCTTCATCGTCGTCTGCACCTCGGGGCTCTTGAGGACCTCGTTGAGGCTGTGCACGTGGCCCGTGCTAGACCGCACCACGACGGCCTCGCGCGCCAGCGCCTGCAGCTTCTTGTCCGCCTTGCGGTTGCCCTCGTCCTGTATGTATTTCTTAAAATCGGCCGCCGCCCACCCGGGGCTCGCCAGCAGGAGCGGCCGCGGCTTGTCGAAGTCGACGGCCCGGAGCAGGGTAGAGAGCGTCTTCTCGAAGAAGGCCCGCGAGCTGCTGTCCCCGCCCTGGGCTTGCTTCGCGGATATCCTGTGCTCGACCCGCTGCTTCAGGATCGTCCTGAACTCGGTGATGACGCAGATGTTGGCCAACCCCTCCTGCATCACCACGGCGGCCAGGTCGTCGCCCCGGCCCTGTCGCAGTGACTCGCGCAGCGTCTCGGTCGCAACCGAATCCCAGCCGTTCGGTTTCAACAGTGTGAAGGGCCGGTTGAGCTCGAGGTCGAGGGTGTGGTACTGGCCGATGTTGACATTGGCATTTTCCCTCACCACAGTGCCGGAGACGTGCAGTTGTGAGGCTGCCGGGTCAAAGAAGGTCGAGGTTACTCGGATAGTGAGGTCGGTGTGGACACGCTCCGAGCTGGTGCTGCCAGTGTTGGTTGTGCGGGTGACTTTCCGGATGGCGTGTGCTTTGAGGATGTCCTCGGGGGAGATGAGGTTGTTGGCGTGCCACTAGAGGAATGAAAGTTCGCCAGATTAGTATCTCACGGCTTTGGTTGATCTGTGGCAGGCTCCCCCTAGCAGGGAGATTGGAATGGACTCTATCAGGCCACACTCACCATATCTTCAGGCTCCTCGGGCAGGAGAGAGACGACATCGTCGTCATTGCCACCGAACTCGAGAAGGTCGATAGCCGCCTTCTTTCCACCAGACAGACGCATGTCGAAAGAAAGCTCCAAGGTCGGATAAAGGGTTATACAAAAGTATTCAGCAAGAGCTAGTGAAACAGGGATGGAACTAGAACCAAAACCGTTTGACGTTGGGTATTATTGTTGGCACACGAGAAGGATGTGATTTGTGTCGAGAAAGCTGTGGTGGGGTAGAATCAAGAATGGCGGGGTAGTCACCCTACCCGACTTCATTTGCCTCTTGGCCAGAACTGTGCAAGGCTTTAGAATACCTAACCTGGAAGTTACCTACATGGTAAGTTATAATTTGAGTTTGCAATCTGACCCATTGTTGCACGTCTTATCCCTTCCACTCCTATTACTGTTATGCAGCCCATGTTGTCGAAGGAAACCAGCTTCCGAGAAGGCAGGTGGCAGGCAGGCGGCAGGCAGGTGGCAGGCAGGCGGCAGGCAGGTGGCAGGCACCAGAGCCGACTTGTGCAAGGCGAGAAAATGCGGCCATTCTTTCAGGTCAGATCTGGAACTCGGCCCCCCCAATCCCGGGTCTTGGAGTGTGGGGACAACCTGTCACGGCTCACGGCAAGTAATAAAAGGAGAGTCGGGGTGTGCGCGGTGGGGGGTGAGGAGAATCGCGGTGGGGGGGGAGCATGCGGCTCAGGCTGCCGAGTAAATACCTGAGCCGGAGCCATCAAGGTAAACCTTTCACAGAGCACGCAATTCCATCCCGCCATCTCCACGCGGAAAGGCTCCATTTGCATGCGGCCCCCCACACCCCTCCCCCTCCCTTACGCTGAATGTTTTGGCGGGGTAATCTGCAATCACGATGACATCAACCCTCAACCAACGACCGCAGTTCTCGTCATCCAAATGCAGTTTCAATGACACTATACCTAAGAGTATTGTAGATCACCGAGAACCGGCGTCCCTGAATGTATATATATCCTACTTCTTGCTCGCACATTTTCAGGCGTCACTAGTACGCGTTGCACTGTCTATTACCAATCCATGGGGGGACATTTGCTATCTCCGACTTAAGACCGCATCTGTATCGGACTTTGAACGTCTGAATGATTAGAAATCCACCTCTTTCGAGTTGGAATATATAACTGTTAACTGTCGCCCAACCCGTTTCTGCCTCTCATCAGAACATACGATATTCTATCAACAACCCGCCCAACCAATCATCACCAACTACCCAGTTAACCATCAGTGACAATGGCTTCCTCACTCACTCTCCAGACCAAGATCAAGCTCCCAAGCGGGCACGAGATCCCACAGCTGGGTTTCGGTGTATGTATTACCTGGTCACCGTATTAGCGCAGGGGGGGGTTTAAACATGGGAATTGCTATACTAACGACCCTCCCAGGTTTGGCAAACGTGAGCACCTGACGCTAGGAGTCCTAAGGGCCTCTCTCTACTGTTGTCCATCTCGCTGACCGCAATAACCGCACTCCAGCCCCGCTGATCAAGCCGAGCAAGTCGTCATAGAGGCCCTCAAATCCGGCTACCGCCATGTGAGTCTTTCCAAGTTCTTCCGCGTCTCCCCAATGCCCCGCTCCCAAATCTGACCCCAAGTTCAGATCGACTCCGCCGCCGCCTACAAGAACGAAGCCGGCTGCGGCAAGGCCATCCGGGCGTCGTCGGCCCCGAAGCGCGAGGACATCTTCTTCACCTCCAAGGTCCCTCCCCGCTCGATGAACTACGAGAGCACCAAGGCGCAGGTGGAGACAACGCTCCGGGAGTCGGGGCTGGAGTACATCGACCTGATGCTCCTCCACGCGCCCTACGGTGGCTCTGCGGCGCGCAAGGGCGCGTGGCGAGCTCTGGTCGAGGCCGTCGAGGCCGGCAAGGTGCGCAGCATCGGCGTCAGCAATTACGGGGTGCACCACCTGGACGAGCTGGAGAAGCACATCACCGAGCTGGAGGAGGAGCGCGGCGGCAAGGGCAAGGGCGGCGTCCTGAGCGTCGGCCAGTGGGAGATCCACCCCTGGTGCGCGAGGAACGACATCGTCGAGTGGTGCCGCAAGCGCGGCGTCGCCGTCGAGGCCTACAGCCCGCTGGTCCGGGGCGAGAGGTGGGGTGAGCCGGTGCTGAAGAAGCTGGCCGACAAGTACAGCAAGTCCGAGGCCCAGGTCCTCGTCCGATGGAGCCTGCAGAAGGGCCACATCCCCCTGCCCAAGAGCGCCACCCCGGAGCGCATCAGGGCCAATGCCGAGCTCTACGACTTCCAGCTGACCCCCGACGAGGTCAAGGAGCTGGAGACGACCGAGTACAAGCCCGTCTGCTGGGATCCGGTCGTCTCCAAGTTGGAGGAGTAACTGGGTGTCGGGTGATTCCCTGTAGTTAACATGGCGAATCGCGACCGAGGCTGTGAGAACACACTAGTAGGAAAATACACACAATCATCATTAAAAATGCCTCGACTCCTTATATATTTATTCCATGCCAGCGTGTAATTGAGTACCTCTCATTGGTACTTGATACGGTAGGCGGACTGAACCTTTTCAGGGGTTACGCCACCCCCTTACCATAGACACCAGCCCCTGCAGGTTGAAGAGCTGACAGTATTGAGCTGCAGGTCGGCCTTGGATAGTTGGGAGACTAAGGAGAATCGGTATATATGCACACATCGTAGGTATTTAGTTAGCAGGATTCACGGGACATTGCCCCGAAAGCTAAGATAATATTCAACATCGCAGACGAACCACACGTTGTCTCTCAAACTTTGGTGGCCCCTAAATACCGTCCAGTGTTCAGTTGCGTCATCTCTTAGTCGTTTGAAGTACCATCGAGTCAAAGAGTGCAAATCGGCAGCCGATGTAGAAACAGCCTGACGTCATGCTCAACATTGAGGCTCAGGCACAACCTCAAGACATACACATGTAGAATCATGTTCCTCAAGGCTCCACAGATCTAGGGCTGTATCGAATCGAGCCGTCGTATTGCGGAGGGAGATCCCAGGTCGCCACTGGCGATTCTAGCTGGCTCTATGGAGTGAGTTGGTCAGGCAAATGCTCGGTGCGATGATGCAACAGTCCAGGTCAACTTGATGTCATCGACATTGGGACTCCACAGAATGTTGAACAAGTAGAATATAGAAACTCCTCGATTTCCTCGTCACCCAAGTACTATTAACAGCCCAGTATCTATCTATTCTATCAAGACAAAACAGCCTACTGTACGGATCCGTACCTCCATTACATTCGATACCCTTAGCATCAGAACCCCAGCTTCAACAACACAAAAAGATGTCATCAAGCAATTTCGAATCCGTCTCAAACCAAGGCGAATTCCACGCCCGTGTCCCGCACTCAGAGCCAGCAAACCCCAAATGGGCAAGTCCCCCCTTCCCTCCCATCCACCCCCTTCCCTCCCATCCACCCCCTCCCCCCCCCTTTTGAACCACCACCCTAACCCCCAACCCACCAGGTCAAACCCGGCAACGAGCGCGGCAACGCCGCCCTCCCGACCTTCCACGCCGAGACCCTCCCCGCCGGCACGGCCCCCAAGGAATCCACCTTCCAGCCCAACCCATACAACGACGTCCCGGGGCACGTCTCCAGCGAGTCCGCGGAGCAGCAGCCCGGCACGCGCGCGGACGCGCAGGCCTCGTTGTCCGGCTCGACGGATCGCGACATCTACAACCGGACCGACGCCTTGCACGGGCGGCCGCTGGGCGGCCAGGAGGGTCGTGAGGAGCACGGCGCGCACCCGGGCAGGCGCAAGAAGGAGGGGGGTGGGCTCGAGGGTGTTGGCGCGTCGCAGGGGAGGGAAACGGTCGAGGGGAAGGTTCATGGCGTGAGGGCGGACCGGGAGTAGGTGTGAAAAAGTTGGGGGGAGGGCGTGAGGATGGGGAAGTCGGGCAGTTGGCTGCTGGTAGTCAATGTGTCTTGTTAAACGACTCTGTAAAATCTGATATCTCTTGTTGTTGGCGTATCCTGGGTTTGCACAACTTCCTCGAAGGACTGGGACGATTGATTGCTGAATCGAGCGTCCTTGGGCATCCATGTTCATCTGATATTGAACGCTCAAGGGTGTATCGGCAACTCTATACCTACCCAAACCATGCTGGCCCTCCAATGCAGTCGTCTCATTCATGACATGATACAAAGCCCCAACCCCCTCCATGCCCGTGATGGTTATACAAAGTCGTCATCCCAGAAATCATCCTGTTCCATCAAGTTCTCCAGGACATCCATGGCTCCCTCAGCCCAGCCGAGATCTCCATAGTCCGTCTCCTGCGAAGCGTTGACCTGTGTCGGAACCTGCGCCTCGAGTTCGGTTTTGCCATGACCACCATCCGAGGAGATTCCGCCATGGCATTTGCTCTGCTCCTCCTCGAGTGACTCCTGAACCCCATCTCGTGCTGGCTCGAGGCTTTCTTCATCCTTATCGAATTCATCAGCATGCTGCATGAGGATTTCCAAGTCATCCTCCTTGCACTCCTCCTCCCGTCGCTTCTGCTCCATCCACTCTTGTTCCCGGCGTTCGGTCTCCCGCCTCCTCTCTTCTTCCCGGTACGTCTGCATGCTCCTCTCCTTGGCGAGGAAGAAGGCCTCCCTGTTGCTTGAGGTGAAGAACCGCCCCTTTTCTGGGCGGGCGGTGGATGACCCGGGTTCCAGTCGTTCAGCACAAGGATCGGCGCTTTCTGCGTCGCGTGCGGGTGCGGGATGTGGTG
Organism: Phialemonium atrogriseum; assembly: GCF_030411735.1. Taxonomy (NCBI): domain Eukaryota; kingdom Fungi; phylum Ascomycota; class Sordariomycetes; order Cephalothecales; family Cephalothecaceae; genus Phialemonium; species Phialemonium atrogriseum. Next base: position 301,425 of record NW_026848161.1, on the reverse strand, counting down.
ATGGCGGTCTTGCGGCACTCCCAACGGCGATGGCGGGAGGGTTCTGGGAACGGGCTTGGGTCGGGGCATCGACACGCACTGCGCCGTCGGTGCTGCGTTGGGTATTCTGAGACTGTCGCGCTGATATCCGGCTGGATGAGCGGCCAGGGGCGCGATCTTGGGACTTCTGTGCGCCATTCTGGTTGGCAAGAGATGGTCTCCGCAAGTCCTGCCTGGTACCGGCGGTCGCAGTCGATCGGTGCTGGCTACCCCCACCAGCCTCTCTCAGATGTGCCGGATGCGGCTGCTTGGGTATTTCGGCCGGAGTTGCACCCCTAGCATGAGCGCAGGTGAAGCTCCGACCAAAGGCATTTGACCCGCCATGTCCTGACTTGTTAATTACCTGGGGTTCTGTGCCATTCGAGTCGTCCTTTCCGGCTTTACTCGGTGTTTCCGCGCCTTGTTCTAGCTCACGTTGATCCTGCGAAGAGAGGACGAAATCCTGCGTTGAGAAGAAAGGCAGGGCGGTCGTCTGCTCTTGTTGGTTGGGTCTGGCGTCAGAGGCAGAAGTGCTCACACCAGGGTCGGGTGCTGGTTTCGATACTAGCTTCTTCCTAAAAATGGATGGAGGATGTGGCACAGCTGGTTTCGAAACGGGAACCGAAGGAAGCTCCAGCTCCTGCAGTTCTCGTACTTCTTGAGATGGCGAAGGAAAGTCATCCAGGTGTGAGAGGACGAAAAGCTGTGTGCTCGATGGGGGCATTGAGGAAGCCTGGAGACTTTGTGACTCCTGTCCGGGCACCTTGGAAGCCTTGTCAGACTGCGGTCGAGATGCAGGCGTGCAAAGATGCTTAGGGAGGAATTTTGGCCTCTCTGTCCTTCCATCTGGGGTCAGGATTTGTGGTTTAAAGCGAGGCATCGACGGGACCGGCGCCACGGCTCGATGTCTCGCACTCGGAAGGGGTTTGGGCGCTGGTCTAAATGGGGACACGTATCTCTGTCCTAATCGTGCTTTTTCCTCCAGTCCCGGGATGAGGAAGGCATCTATGGGAACTTCTCGGAACAGCGGCCGCAGTTGAGGGGGGTTCCGAACTGCCCCGTTGGGGCTTTTCTCGCTCGACACCCTGATAAGTACGGCAGGACTCTGTTTCTGGGCTTCTTTTAGTTCGTTATTATGGCTGATGTGAGTGGGAGGGACAACTGGAGGCTCCTTGGGTGATTGAGGCCGTCTGACTGAGCTGCTCGCGGCGGCGCTGGCCTCAGAGATCAGCTGAGTCTGGACCATGGTCTCGATGGTCGGGTCGTCGATGTTTATACTACTTTCCCTCGATCTCTGCTCGGAAAGCTTTCTGATTAGAACCGGAGCAAACCTCTCCCCGGGTTGTTCCCCGTCCTCTCCCCTATCTTCTTCTTTCGAGGGGTTTTCTTGAGCGTCTACCCGCAGCCGCTTGGACTCTCTTGACCGAGAATCTTGTCGCTCAGCTGCTGCAGCTGGGATCTCTGAATCTGTTTGGATCGTTTCCACGCTCCCCTCCTCGTCCGATAGTCCCTCTGTCGCTGATTCTGCATCTTCTTCCTCCTCGGCAACCGGTCGGAGATTGAACTGGTTTCCGGCGGAGTCTCTCTTCTTTCCCACGCCGTTCCCCCTCACAAACCGTGAGATTGTATCTTGGCTGGGGTGCACGTCGACGATGGGTAGGCCTTTCCGCTTCTTGTCCTCCAGGGCCTGCTGCTCTTTTACCTTCTTCTTCTCCCTGGCCGAGCGAGCCTTGGCGGCCTGCTTCTCCTTCTCTAATTCTTTTCGTATGCGTTCCTGTTCTTCCTTGTCACGTCGCCTCTGTTCGGCCTTGGAAATACGAGGCTGTCGGGTTGCCTGCTTGTAGAGCTTCTGTGCTTGCTTCGATGTCATCGGGCGTCGGCTCGGAGTTTCGCCTGCTTGTCGCTGGATGAGGCCTTGCATGCCCAGCGGATTCGGCACGATCGTGAAGGTGTTCTGCCGCATTTTTGCATCGTTGTGGTCAGAGAATGCTCACTGAGCAGTCACAGGAGGTCCCGATTTGTTGAGATTTGGTCGTGGAGACACGGGAGCGGCGCGTCACATCGCGATTTGAAGCTTCGCCGATTGACGCGAAGCTGGTGGGGAGTCACATGACGCAATGGCGGGGCACCTTAAGACTTGGAACTGCACCCCATGTCACATGCCATCCCATCTCCATCTCCCATCGACTTAAGGACGGGAACTACCTACATTGACAGCCGTTTTGACTAGGTATGTTTCCCTGCGCCCAAAAAGTAAGACCTACAACGGAGAGCATAGCAGTGGAAGAGACGGAAGGGCGCGGCTGGCTCAAGGATGTGGCCATCAACTCGGACAAGAATGGACGAAAAGAAAGTGCAATGCTGCTGCATTCACACTCTACCGCTTCTCGAGAAGGGTAGATCCCTGGACTCAGTAATGAGTATGTAAAGCTGGTCTGCACAGGGGCTTTAGGTTCGCTCCTCTTGCTGATCAGACAGGTTGCTTAAGTCTGGAGGGCAAACCCGACCTGTAGACAAGGTTTCATATCTGGAGAGGAGTGTAGAGATGTCAAGAGTCACGGCGAGATGGACTATTCACAGTTACGGTACTTATTACCATTCTGAAGGACCATCTCGACATTTCTCTGACCAAGTTGATGGATTTACTAGCCTACCATTGGACTGATCTTGTCGGCGAGGAATCGGAAGTTAGATGCACGGAAAAGGGAGCACACTGCTCCCAGGAGGGTCTGGATTGCTATTATTCAAACTTGAGACAACCCTATAACAGTTGAACCCATATGCAACTTCACAGCTTTGTCTCCTCACGCTAGCCAAGGCAAGGACAGTAGACAATGCCTGGCCAAGCAGTGGGCAGGTTCAGGGATGCTAGTGAATCGGTTGCACCCTGCTTTTCACTTTCGCTTTCACTTTCGCATTCACTTGTGCCCAGTCACCTACCTCTTCAATTCCGGGCTCAAATTTTTTCCCCGTAGTTGCATCCGAAATGCACAGCACCTCGCCTCCACTGGTCATCAGATGGAAGCCGAAGCCGTGGAAGCCCACCACAACAGCAAGAAAGCATCACCATCCCGCAGGCTTGTCGAGGGGCATTACCCTCCCAGAAGCATTCTGATGCGTGAGGCAAGCCACCACCCAGACGACCACGCCCATCGGGCCGTGAGTCCAGTCACCGAGGCAACCAACGACAACCACCACAGCGGCACGCCGACCAAGCCAGCTCAGCAACTGCCACTCGGCGATCCTGCAACCAAGACCAGCTCGCCAGGGGAGTCCCAGCCCATCCAATCCAAGCAGGAGCAAAGCCCCACCACAACCAGCGTTGTTCCCACCAAAGCCCACCTCGACAACCTCATGCACCGCTGGAATAGCGAGTCCAATGCCTTCGCCCCTCAAGCGAGCAAGCTCTACACGCTCCGCGCGAAAGCCCGCTCCACCAGCGCCGCTGGGGGCCCCAACCCGGACCCCGAGGACGACCCAACGTCGGTGCTCCGGCCCTTCGAGGCCCTAAAATACGAGGTGTTCAAGTACTGCCTGGCCCACCTACCGGGATACGCCTTCCCTCGCGCGCGGGAGGATTCGGAGGACGTACGCGCCCACGATGGCAACGACGGAAGACCACAGCCGGCCGCGGAGGAGACGCCGACGCAGTCGCAGATCCTGGCGCTGACGACCTCCATGGAGAACTGCCTCTCGGCCCTCGGCTCGATCAGCGACAATACCAGCCACGCCCTGCAGCGCGGGCCACCGGTGCGCGGCAGCTTCCCAGCCGCAGCGCGGACGTTTGCCGTCGAGGCGAAGCGGGTGGCACGGGTGCTAGCCGGGAAGGCGGTCGATGTGGACACCAGCGGTGATGATGGCGAGTCGGCGGAGGAGACGCCCCATTCCGGCGGGAGCATGCCGGTCTATGAAATGTCCGGCGCCATCGTGGACGACGGTGCGGCTGACCAAGGCGAGACCATCGGTCTCGGCACCGGGGACTCAGACGAGGCCCAGGGCCGTCTCCGACGGAAGTGGATCCGGGCCAGATTCAATGCCGTCATGCCGCTTTGCGGGGTGTCCTGGCTGCGGGATTCCAATCTTGCGGAGCTCGAGGAGATCCTCGAGCTGATCGAGGCGCTCCCCGGGGCTCCCACCACGGAAATGTCGCTGCTGAAGCACAGGGTCAGGGGCTTGATCATGAAGGTCAGCCCGGATTCGGGATAGAGGTAGCTCCAGGTCAGCAACCACCACACGCGAGGCACGCTGTGGAGGTGGCTAGATAGATTCGGATATCAATTGACATTGAATGGCTGCGAGGCTACGCTCCGCCATTGGACAATTGGTCCGCAAAAGAACAGAGAAGCAAACGGCCCTGGATCGAGAGATGTGCGTAGACCGACAACAAGGGGAGATGCTAGCAAGAAGCGGGAAGAGAGTAGCTCTGGCCATGCGTGGGATAGAAAAAAAGGGGAGACGGTCCCAAGGACAAAACAGACCATCCCTGCGGTAGGTTGAGTGTGGTTACCAACCAGGCATGGGAGAACAATAGAAAGGGAATAGAGAAAGAGTGGGCTGTAGGCTCGAGGTAGAGGCGAAGACCCTGGATCCAAACAACAAAGGATGAGACCGTTCAAGACGAGAAGGCTGCCGGCCTAAAAATATCAGGACACACAACGGGGGTGCGGTGTAGATGGTAATCTGTGCCAACATTAGCATGTGTATGAGGCGCTGAAGGGAAACCAAAGAATGGACGGAAGAGAGGGAAGGGATCCCAGGGTGGTTAAGCCAGCATCCCATGGCAATGTTTCTCTTCGCCGTCAGCACATCACACCAATCAGTGACGCATTGCCAGGAAGATGCTTAGAGGGGTTGCTAGCTATAGCGAGATACAGGTGGGAACCATAAGGATCCATACCGTCCATCAGCGGTCCCCCATGGTAGTGTAGTGTCTCTTCAGAAAAGGAAATGAGACGAAGAAGAAAACCAGGCGAACCATGCATGCACCTCCATCCGGGGAAGCCTTCTATTCCCGGGATCAAACCATGCCCCTTGCGCCCCAGCCATGCAATCATCATACAGGGGCAAGTAAAATCATGGTGCCAAATGTGAGGGCAACGTGTGCCGCAAAGAAATGGCCGCTGAAGAAGAGACGGCTCATAGCGCCGAATAACTAAGAAAATTGCGGACGGGCGGTTGTAGGTCCGAAACTGGTTGATGGGATCCTCCATCCTCCACCGCCCTTCTTCCATCATCCGAACCCTGTCGAGGTGACATAAGGAATACCAAGAACCAAGTCGCAGTTTCCAGTCAACCAAAGCCGAAGTTGTGTGTCTCCTCTCGGTATCCGGAGCGGAAGGACTTCACAGGAAGATGCCAACCCAGGATCCCTTGTTTACGACATCCGAGTCGCAGTCATCGACAGCGCAGAGGACCTTGCGGCCAGGAGCGACGCGGAAGGTCGTTTTCACCGAGGACTTGGCGGTGGACTTGCGGTGTTCGTAGCAGTTCTTGCAGTAGACCTAGGAGAGTCAGGTTAACAGGGTGAATGGAGTTTAAACTGGGCAAGGAAGGAAGGATTTCTCACGTGTCCGCAGGCCTTGATGGCCCAGAAGTGATGCTCCTCTCGGTCCTTCCGACTCCGGGCTCTCTTGGCTGGGGGAGATTCGTCGGCATTGGGGTCGTACTTGAGCTCCTGCTCACAACTCGGGCAGATGACAGCCAGATCTTCACCTGTGGCTCGCGTGAAGCCGGACCGAGCCGCCGGGGGAGGCACGTGTACAGGCTTCGGGGGCGCTGCATTTCGGTTGAAACCGTTCGCCTGATAATTGAAGTTCACGGGATTGTCGGCCAACGGATTGTTTTCCATGACGGGCAGCAAGTGAGGCGGCGGGTTGTGACCAAGGATTTCCACTTCGACGTCTGGGGCGCCAAACAAATGGTTGAATCTGCGAAATTCCTGAACGAGAGCAAAACCAATGTGTTGTCTGCCCGGGATCTGGTGTGCGAGAGGTCTGAACAAGTCGGCCGGCTCCTCCTCGGCTTGCACGTGGTTCCTCTGCCGGCCCTGGCGTGGTCGTGCATGGTTCCGAGCATTGTGACGAGGTTCTGGGAGACCAGGTGAGTCGTCGGTGAGGTCGATCACCGGGACCCCGCCGGCAGGGCCGAGCAGGCTGCCATCGCTACGAGTAAGGGAGGGTGTTCGATGATTCTGCGACATGTGCCTCCGTGGGTTTTGGTTCTGGTTTCGTTGAGGATCCCGATGCAGATGGTGAGGTGGGCCGGGCCGGGCAGCTTGTCTCATAAATCGAGGTTGGTCGGGAAGAGTGAGGGTTTGTTGCCGGGGGCTGTCAGGCTCCTCTGTAAGGTCGATCACCTGGGGCGCCGCCGGGCGCCGCCTTTCCCGGACCCTTTCAACTTCCATCTCGACCAGGTCGTCCTCAGGCACTTGCAGCCGGTCAATGCGTCGTCTGTCAGGTTGTGGCATAGCTCCGTCGTCGTACGGGTCGAAGAACAGAGGTTGATCTTGCCGCAATTGTCCGCGGGGAGGGTCGCCGAACAGGAACGGGGGAGATTCCCTCTGCTCGCCTCTTTGTTCAAACAGCCACTCTACCTGCTCTCTGCTAGCTCTCGCCCGCCGTATTTGTTCTGCTAATCTGACGCGTGACTGTCGGAGGTTTTCGATCTGGGCTCGGAGCTCCTCTAGACGCCTTCTGTTTTCTTCGGGTTGACCCAGGGAGGGGTCTATGGGTCGCTGTCTTGGCGCCTCGGGCTCGTAAGGAGGGGTGATGCTCCGGGCTCGACTGGGGCTCGATGGGTATTCTTGTTCGGGACCAGGCTCGTAATCGGGACTGTTGATCCGGTATTCGCTGGGGAGCGATAGCTCGTCTGGTTCAGAATCGGACTCAAACGAGGGACTGATGCTCCGGGGCTCGACGGGGCTCGATGGGTCGTGATCGGGGTCGCTGGGGTTTGATAGCTCGTCTAGTTCAGAATCGGACTCGAGCATGGGACTGATGCTTCGGGGTTCGACGGGGCTCGATGGGTCGTGATCGGGGTCGCTGAAGTCGGGGGTCGGGGTTCTCTCGTACTCCACGCCGGAGTCGTTGGCCTCGTCGTCTCCCAAGGGGGACGCGGCGAAGGGCCCGTCTGAGTAAGTGGATCTGGAAGAAGGGGAGTCCAGAAGGCGGATGGCAGGTTCGGAAACGACGTCGTCGAAGTCGCCCTCGTCAAGGCGGACGCCGGGAGCAAACGCGAAGGCGAGGTCCATGATTGAATGAGGATCCTCGATACTTTATAGCATTGAAGTGCCTGAATAGGGTAGAGTAGGGAAGGTAGGAATGGGGGAATGGGGGAATCGCTGGAATCGCAATAATGAACGCGAGATGGCGGTAGCAAAGATCGAAAGTCAATTGAAAAGACAAGACCGGCTTCTCCGCGCGATGGCAGAGGGAAATAAATTAAAAGGTTTGCACTAAGGTGGTAGAATTGGTCAGACGTCCCCCACTGAATCTCCTAGAGTGGGAAGAAGGGAGGAAGGAGGGGAAGATGGAGAAGTAAGTTTGGAAGCTCTCAGAGTTCAGAATCGGCTTCGAAATGATGTTGATGCTGGCGCTTCGCCCTAAGCGCGGGGCTTATTAAGCTTTGCCCTGCCGAACAAAAAAGAAATTCCGCCACCCTCTATTGTTCCCTATTGACGCCATTGCCCAGGTGTACTGACTGATTCTTTCTATTGTACGGGGTACGTACACATAATGCGTACATTCTCCGAATCCAATCAGGTGAAGAGCATTTAATCAACTGGGGACCATTAATTGCTCACTGGCAATTATCTTCGCCACCGAAAGCATTCATGTAAACCAAATAATTGCCCCTGTACTGTACAAAAACCCATTGAACAACCCCAAGCCACTGTTTCCTCCAACTTGCTTCTATTCTTGACGGTTCCGAATATGTCCACCAAGGGAGGCCTGCGGGGTGTGAAGACCAAGGGTAAAAACCAAGAGTGAAGACACAAGAGTAAAGGGGCAAAATGTATTCTACGGGCGACTAGGAGGCAGTCTCCGGTGTCCCGATAGCCCTAACAGTACCGTCCTCGCTCACCGCAGCCAGGAACTTCGCCTCAGGTCCCCACCGAATATCAGAGGCAGGGGTGCCGCTCTGCAAAAGCTCCGACCACTTCTTGGAGCTCTTCAGATATTGCTGGACTGTAATACCGGTCGGTCCGGCAGTTGCAAGGAATTGTCCAGAATAATCCCACGCCAGGCACCGCGCCTCTCCTGTTGCCAACTCCTTGACCTTGGCGGCCTCACCTTCCTTGCGGAGATCGAAGATGGTGACGCTGGGTTGGTCCTTGCCCGAGGCTGCGAACCAGAAACCATTCTCGGAGAAGGTCAGTGCCTGGACGGCGGTGCCGAGGCTGAAGACCGCCGCCTGCTCGCCAGTGTTGGTGGCGAAGATTTTGATGTCGCCCGTGTCAGTGCCGGCGGCAAACAGATGACCATCAGGGTGGAATGCACACGCCGTCAATGCTACCAAGAAGTTAGCGATCGATCTAGGTGCGGCTCATCCAGGTGCGGCTCGAGAACCAGCGGTGCTTACCGGAATCCGTATACATCCGGGAGACCCTCGCCAGGGCGTTGAGACTGTAGAATACAAAGCTCTTGTCCAGGCCGACCGACGCAACTATGTCGCGCCCGGGATGAAGAGAGATGGCTGTGACGGGGCCGGCATGCTCCTTGAAGGAAGCAACCTCGCTCCCATCCGCAAATACCTTGACCGACCCCTTGAGAGTGGAGAAGATGACTTTATTATCCGTCCAGATCGAGCCCGTCACATGTTCGCCGATATGTAGTGTTCGCTCTGTCTTGCCCTCTTTCAGGGAATAGACGGCAACATCTCCCTGCACGCTGCCGATCGCAGCATTATCGCCGGCATCGCCGTCGAGCGCGAGAGATGACGGCTGCAGTTCAACCTTGCCGGCGCTAAGTTGGCTGAAAGAAGAGATCTCGTCCGACGTCGCCCAGCCCCCGGGCACCGCTCGCTTCTTGCGACCCTTAGACAGTCTGCAAAATGGAAACAGATTAGCAATTGCCAAAGCTTGTAGGTTGGAGGGAATTCGCACTTCTTATGGAGATCGTCCACCTGGCTGGCAAGATCTTCGGGAAGGGATTCGTTGTCGACCATCATCACGTCTCCGTCGGAAGCTTTGCCACCGGTAACGGTGACCTTGGATAGCGCCTCCCTTGCCTCGTCCCTCTCTTTCGACAGTCTCACAATAACCCGAACGGCAGCATCGTGCTGGTACAAGGCCGTCGCCAATTCTTTGCGGGTCTGCGCGAGTTGCTCCCTGACATTGTACGTCTCCAGCGCAAGCGCGTCCCATTCGTTCTGGAAGGTAGCAAGCAGCGCAGGTATGGAGGTGAGGGTGGGCGGTCTCGGGCGGACAATGCGGGCAGACTGGATGGGAAGGAGGTCCTCGAGATCGAGCTCTTCGCCTGATACTGGGTCCTTTCCGTTTTCTTGGATGTACTTCTCGATAAGACGCTTCTCAAACACCGTACCTGGAGGGTTGTCAGTAACGATGGGGGACGGCGGTCGCTTTTGTTTTGGCTTGACAAACCTGTCTTCTTGGAGACAACCGGCTCCTCAGGAGCTTCACCCGAAACTGTAGAACTGGTCAGCGGAGATCCAGTACTAAGAGGAGTATTCCGGACACGTACTTGCGCACAGCATCGTGATTGATTGATCCTGTTGCAGCAGTTTTGGATTCTGGTTCGCCAACTGCCTTCTCTCCAGGACTTTTTTGGCAGCCGCATCTTAGAAAGAGAAGGCTGAGAGCGCGCCAGCGCAGGGACCACCTCGGTCAGGTGACATCCCGCTGCAATGCTCGAATCCAATCCACTGGCAACGAGCAGGGCCAAGCTTTTTCTTGGCATAATTACCTATGTGCCACCATGCGGCTTGATTTGGGATGAAATGAATAATTGCATCTCGTTGGAACATCCTTTTGCTATACCATGCTTACCGTATTCCCAACAAGGATGCTCACAAAAAAAGTGGATCTAAATCGAGATTGTTCCGCTCATGACCACGATAGCCGTCCCCCCGAGGAAGACGTCCTTGATTCGGAAGTCGCCGTCCTGGACGCCTTCTGGGACCACCTCAACTGATATCTGGCTTCCACGGCCCATCTCCACTCCCTGGGTGATCTCGAACCTTGCGCCGTTCGCAGGCTTCTCCCTCAAGGTCAAGTAGCTCGCCAGGGTACAAGCTGCGCTCCCAGTTGCCGGATCTTCAAACCCCAGCTCTACCATCCGCGTCCTGATCCCCCAAACCAGTTTTCCATCGTCCGCCCCAAGAGACGTGGTGGGCGTAGAGTAGTAGTACCTCGCCACGAAACCCCCCTCCCACTCCCCCTTGTCCAAAAGGCCGGGGACGGCGCCAAAGTCCATACGCCTCGCCTTCGTCACACCCCCCAGATGCTCGACGCTGGGCAGCTGGACGAGAAGGAAGGTCATCCCCCTGACGATGCTCACGGGACGGCCGTCCAGCTCCGCGTTGCGGATCTCCGGGTCATCCGACAGCGCCGCCTCCACGACTTCCCTAGTCTCGGGCGCTACCGTATCCAAGAGTCGCCGCAGGGTCTGGCCGTGGACATGCATGGCATGCGGGATGGCTGCCTTGACAACGCCACCCGCGCCTTCAACTGGCGCGATCCGGATCGGCCCGGCCTTGGTGAGCAGTGTGTCCACGTGAGACCATCGTAGGTGGCTCAGTACAAGATATGCGGAGCCGATGGTCGGGTGGCCGGCAAAAGGGAGCTCCCCCTCGGTGGTGAAGATGTCAATCTCGCGGATCTTACTGTTCGCGTCAGGCTCGGTATCCGCCGTGTGGAGGAAGACGGTCTCCGACAGGTTGAACTCCCGGGCAATGCGCTGCTTGGTTTCCTGCGTGACGCTGTCTCTGAGACTAGCCGGCACCAAAACGACCGCCAAGGGGTTCCCGAGAAATTTAATCTCGGTGAAGACATCCACTGTGATAAAGTCCAGCTTGTGAGTGGTAGAGGAGGCCATGGTTTTCTGGCGATCTAGGCTCCGAAGACTGACTTGACTAACTTTAATATTATTAGGCTAGACCTGGTATTGCGTGCACAAGTGAGGGTGAGGGAATGCGTATCTTCGTAGTTGGGACGCCAGACGCAGACGTTGTGGGGATGATGCATATGGGATGCAACATGGCCAATCACGATGAGGATTTGCAACCCACTCACACGGGAGGGCGCATGTTCGACATCGCGACAGTGAGCATTTCCAAGGATGTGCATGCGGTAGTACCGGCTTACGTCTAGCCCTCTTGTTTTCTCAATGGCTTTGTGGATTCTTCCATCCCTTTCCTCGTAAACATACACCCCATCCACCCCATCCACCTCTCCATCTCCCCCCTCCCTGCCGCCATCATGTATCCACGAGGCAAACGCTCTCAACGTGAACCATGGCCCTCAGCACTTCCGCCATTAATGCCGTATACTATCCATCGTGGGCGGTGTATGCCAATCGCCCGCCCTCCACGTTGCCGGTTGACTCCATCACCCATGTCTTCTACGCCTTTGCAAGGTGAGTGTCTCTCAAGGGCATGTCAAGGATGCCAAGTCCACTCACTGACTTGGGCTAAATTGTAGACCCAACGAGAATGGGACACTGGACGTGAGCTGCTCCTTCTTGTTTCCTTCTGGTCTCATTTCAACGGAGCACACTAATTGACCAGCTGCCTAGTTTGCGGATGCGTGGGCCGATGACCAAATGCTCGTCGACGGGGAAAGAGGCTCTCTGAGAGCCCTGGCCAAGCTTAAGGGGGAATACAGCCACCTGACAACTGTCCTGTCGGTGGGCGGCGGTGGCGGCAGCAAGGACTTCCCGGCCGTCGCCGCGAGTGATCAGACCCGACTTGCCTTTGCGACAGCAGTCCGGAAGTTTGTTGATGAATACTCACTGGACGGTGTGGATAGTACTGTCCCCTCCCAGCACCCTCCCTTTCACATCCCCTCTTTTCCGCATCTCGTCTCCATCCTCCCCTCAGAATAGAACAGTGGCTGACCAAAGGCCAAAGTCGATTGGGAGCATCCGTCGGACGCCTCGGAGGGGGCCAACTTCATCCAGCTCCTGCAGATACTCCGCGCCCACCTCCCGGAGCCACAATACCTCCTCACCGCCGCCCTCCCGGTCGCGGTCGACTGCCTCAGCCACATCAACCTAACGGCAGCCTCGCAGGTGCTCGACTACCTCAACCTGATGGGCTACGACTTCGCGGGGCCCTGGTCCGCCCTCTCGGGCCACCAAGCCCGCCTCCTCCCTACTACCGGCGTCGCCGTGGACTCCTCCCAGCCGCGCATGTCGTGCCACCTCGGCGTTGACTGCCTGGTCAGGAACGGCTTCTCGAGGCAGAAGATCCTCCTCGGCGTCCCCGCGTATGCGAGATGCTTCGTTGGCGCGAGCGGCCCCGGCGATGCGTTCGAGAAGGAGGGTTCCGATCCGGTCAAGTACAGCGACCTGCCCGGGGCCTGGATCACCAATGCCACCGTCGACGACGAGTCGGGGGCGGCGTCGTTTGTGGACGACCAGGAGGGTGGGAAGGGGTTCGTCTCGTTTGATGTGCCTGCTACGGTGCGTCAGAAGGCTGGCTACGTCAAGTCTATGGGCCTGGCCGGTCTGTTCTACTGGAATGCGGCCGGAGATGTCAATGGCTCCAACAGCCTTGTTGCTGCTGGTCGACAAGCGCTGGATGTCCTGTAGTCTCCTTTGTAGGGAGATTTCCGAGTGGGAAGCGGGAAAGGAGAATGAGAAAACTGAAGATGGAAACGCTTTGTCAACCCAGGGATCGAGCTCAAGACCGACCAGGAAAATGTCGTCCGAAATATCACTGTCTGCTCCGAATGAGCCAACCCGGCCCACCGCCTGTGGTTGATCACTCTGATTTATATTCACACACTTCACATATACAAATTCATACCACATCCATTTTTGAGACCTTGGATACACATTAGCAAAGTCATAGCAGTTGTATTCGCTGGGTCTTCTCGTCGACATAAGCTACCCTTTCATAACCTGGACAGCTAAAGGCAAGACCATCTCACCGGCTCCTTCGCCACCCCCTTGGAGCACCTCAACAGCCCATCCCACATGAAGACCACTTCATTAAACCTCCTCCGCAACTCAAGAGAGCCAACATCCCAGCTTAAAGACAAGAGTTGAGCAGACATTAATATTCTCCCGGAGGTCGATATCACCCGTCCAACCAAACCACTCGAATCAACGACCCAAACGCACAACACCAAACCCAACCACCCAACCACCCACCTCACACCTAACACCTCAACAACACCAAAAGCAAAACCCCACCTTCGCCCCCCTCGACCTCTTGCCCCGAACCCCCCGCCCATCCCTCCCGCCCCCTCGCCCCCGCCCCACCGCCCCAGCAGGCAACACAGGCGACACCCAAGGGGCCGGCCCGTTCCCACGGCCACCGCCCCCGCGGTGTCTATGCCCCCGACCACAGTCCTCCCTCGCCCTACCCCTAGCCGCGACGGCGTCCGCGAGGAGGGCAGGCGCCGCCACCGCCTGCGCCGGGCGGCGGCCCGACAGTCGGCCCGCCGCCGTGTCCGGTTCGCCGTGCCACATGGCCGGCGGCGGGGTTGGAGCCGCTGCGGTCGTGGGGGTGGGTGGGTGCTGGGTGGTGTTTTGCCGGGTAGTGGTGGTATCGCACCAGGCGTGGCGCCCGGGGATCTTGTCACCGGCGCGGCGGACGATGTAGCCTTTCCAGGGATGGGGGCTGGTATTACTGATGCTGCTGCTGCTGCCGCTGCTGCCGTGGTGGTGGCGGCGGTGTCCGTCCTCGCAGCTCTTGTGGTGGGATTGTAGGTGGCAGTCTGAGTTGCAGGTGCGGTCGTGGGGGGACTTTCGCTTGGGTCTGGTCAGCTCCAGACGGCTTTTCTTGCCCCTGGTCATGAGCTCGCCTTCGGGATGTAGAGTGGTTTTCTGAGAAGAATGTTTCGGGAAGTTCGTGGGTGCAACGGATAGTTTTTTAAATCTTTTGTTGGGTGTCTCTCCTTCGGAAGATACATGTAGTTAAATGCTTGAAGAAGAGTCAGGAATGTTTTATCATTTGCTCAACTGTGAAACGACCTCCGAGTGAAAACAAATCAGTCTATGATTCAGGGGCTGTGCTGTGTATCCAAGGAAACAGGCAATCAAGCGCCCAGTTTGTGTAGTTCAAGGGTCCCTCTGGTCACTACATTCAGAGGCTTGGAAAGCTCTGATGAGTTATTATTAGGTTTGTTTGCAATTCACACACCACCTAGAAACGCTCATTGAGTCACAGATGGGAATCCAGGGGAACAGCAAGAGAGAGTTTGGAATCAGACAGCAAACACACGCCGTCTATTGCCCCCTCCATATTCTGGCGACGCCACCAACACTTAAACTAGAAAATTACATGGCAACTCCGAGATGGAAGAGACAGCACTTGACTCAACCAATGTCCTTGCTTTCTAGGGGAATAAGCCTTCGTTGAGCCTGGGCTGAGCTCTCCACCTTCCCGAAAAGAGCAACTCCCTATCTTTGCCAACGAACCGCCGTCCATTTACCTCGTTGTCGTCATAAACGATTGTCACATCGTCTTCCTCGTCGCGATTCTTATATTCGATACACTTCACGATGATCCCCTCGCTGTCGTAGCCCTCGTCGACGGACAGACTGAACTTCCTGCGGAAAGCCCCCTCGAAGGCCCCACCGATAAGCTCATCGACCTTCTCCAAAAGCGGATCGGAATGCCCATTGACGCCGTTTTCTTTATCCTCGTCGCTTACTTTGCTCCCATCCTTGTCTCCCGTCCCATTTTTGGTGCTGGGAACCATGTCGATGGCAGTGGCAGCAGGCGACGGATACTTCTCGGCCTTGAGGCTCTCGGCAGCCGTATCGTGGTCGGAGACTTGAAGAAGTTCTGGCAGAGAAAGGTCGCTGTAATTCCAGTCGTGGAGGGCACCAGGGTTGCCGCCATAGCTAGGGAGGGTGTTGAAATAGTAGTCGCTGGCTCCCGGGGCTGCATAAGCATGGCTATAAGGAACCTGGCCGTACCAAGGACCCGAACCGTACGGCCAAAAAGAATTGTATAGAGCCTGTACATAAGGCGCATCGAAAACAGGTGTTGGAAAGCCGAAATTCTGAGTTGAGACCGAAGAAGCCGACTGATATGGCAGTGGACGGGGTTGAGTGCAATACGGAGCATGATTCAATTCAAACAGAGGAGCAAGACCCTGATTCCCAGCAGCCTGACTTCCCATTGTTCCCATTGTTCCCATGGCACCCATCGTACCGGGATCTGAGCACCAGCAGGGCGGGTATCCCCCGAGATGGGCTGCCGCACCAGGGCCAGACGGCCGGCCAGACACGGGTTGCAAGTACGTTCCTCCCTCAGCTGGTGAGGGCGTGGCCACATTATAGGAGGGCGTACCGTTCGTGAGGCCGTCGTCCCTTTTCGCTTCGCTAGAGAGACAGGAAACAAGGCGAGGGTTGGTGGACATGGTAGTGGTGGATGTCCATGACTCATCGAGTTCGTTGCGAATAGAAGAGAGCTGATGCTCGGTCTCGCGATTGTCGTCCAGTGAATGTATGTCGGGCACCATACTATCATGATGTTCAGAGATTTAAGAGATTCAATACTTCAAGTGGTTGAAAGTAGTCTTGTGTCTGCCCACCTACTAGGTAGGACAGATGCCAGGCATTTATACCAGTAGGTGGGCAGGCAGTTGCACGAGAAGGGGCAACTAGACTTGCGGAAGAGGTATTTTCCAGTGAAACCTACACACTGATCTCCGGCCTTGCTACGGAATTACCCTTTTCAGAGATTTGGGTTCTGTGTATGGATGTTGCAGCCTCGGCTAGGAGGGCGACTCGTTGCAGAGCAGCTTCTAGAAGGGGGTTGAAGCCTATTCATCAGAGAGCCCCAGAGAGCCCCAGAGAGCTCTAGAGAGCTCCAGAGATTACCAGAGATTACCAGCAGCATCAGGGAGAATCAAGGAGGACCAGATAGATGAGCAATAGAAAAGGGCCTGTCAGATGGAAAGTACACAGCGAATAAGAGTCGCCGGGGAAACACATAGAAGGAAGGCAAGAACCAGATGACTCCTCCCTCGTGAGGAAACAGATTGAGGCAAAAGGCCCCCTACCCACTTGCCTAGCGCGTAGTCTAGAGCTAATTATTGAACAACATTCACAGCTAGAGCATTTCCGCGGCCTTATGTGAGGTGGCTGTAGGCATTCATATCGGTGGTCAATTCAGGGTTGGCATGTCCCGATCTCCGACCGAGGTTGACAGCCTTTTCGAATTCCACGGCCGCAAACAAGGCAGGCAAGTAGTTCACACGCAGACCACCTGAGCACAGAGAGGCACTTAGGCTTCGACGAGTGGAAGGTGATTGCCATCAGCTTTCGCTATCCGGCTTTCCATTACGGATCCTCCTTTGCTTGGCTGGCAAACAGGAAGGTGCCAACTTAATAATGCAGTGCTGGCAGATCCTTACCCGGTAATTAGGGTTGAGGCCAACCACGGCGTGGAAGCCCCTAAAAACACCGATTGCGGCGAACAGACCAATCAAACCCGGATCGCGCCGCAGAGTTAACCTGCCTGCCGAAGTACGTTGTAAGCCTCGGTGGTGCCCCATGAAAAAGCCGCCTCCTAGGGGCTGGATTCAAGTCATGTGGCAAGTATCAAATGCTGGAATACGTCGGAAGCTTAAGGTTAGCGTTAAAACTCAGCCCGCATCAAAGAATAAGAAGGCTGATGCCGCCCAGAACCACCTCTGAGCCTATTGACGGTTGAAAAGGTTGCACAACGCATAAAATTTATCATAATCGCCGGTGTACGCAGTGACTCATACCGCGACAGTCTAGTTCTCTGTTTACTTCCAAGGCCATCGAATCTACAGTTGTGAGGATGAGTAGTGGGGAGGCGCAAGATGCCACCTTCAACAAGTAAGGGGTCGACTCGACTGCGGTTCTATTCAGAGACCCCTCCGGCCCGGCGGCACGCGATTCTCCAACAGGACCAAACACAAACACGCCTGCCATGGACTGACGCGATGGACCGACTCTCCAAAGTGCCGGCCTTGGTTTTGGTATACGGCCGAGTCAAGACACGTCAGATCTATATATCCGCGGGTGGAATCCGGGCGCCGCTGGACTCCAACTGCCTCGTCCGTATCATCGTGACGCTGAGGGAAGAGCAAGCAGGGACTGCGCCATTTGCCATCCCTCTCGGAAGCTGTGCGCAGTGGTGCTGAACCGAGGATGTGTGCGAGCAGCGGGAAGATGTCGTTCACAAGACCTCGGATTAGGGGGGCCACGGGGAATACACCGTTTACGAGGTCTCCGCCGGTGCCGGCACTGCCGCTTGCAACTTGGCAGCCCGGTCGATCGCAATGTCACAGATAGCCTAGAAAAGATGATACATCCAAGTCTATCAGCCACAATTCTTCCAACCCAGATCCTTCTGTCGCGCGCATCACGAGGCGGACCACATACCTGAATAGCCTCCACCTCCTCAGCCGCAAGATCCCCCCTATCAATCCTCCTCCTCATATCCCCCACAATGGCATCCCTCCCCCGCCCATTCACAAAAACAACATACCTCATCCCCGGAAACCTCTCCTCATACTCCCCATTCAGCACCGCCAGCTCGTCCCCCGCGCCCTCAAGACCCCTCTGCTCCCCGCCACTGATCCCCCCACCACCTCCGCCGCCACCCAGGCGCGGGTGCCCCCCGAGCGCGGCGTGCAGGCTGGCCCTCGCGTCGCGGTCGTCGCGCACGGCCGCCGCGACGGCGAGCAGCTCGTCGCGGACCGTGGCGACGAGGTCGGCGTAGCTGGCGAAGGACATGGCGCGCACGGTCGGCAGGGCGAGGGCGCGCAGCTCCGGCGAGGGCTCGAAGAGGAGGTCCAGTGTCGAGACCAGGGACGCGTCCGGGAGGGTCGGGAGGGAGGTGATGGCCGGGAGGAAGGGCGCGGCGTGGGGGTTGAGGGGGGTCGTCGTCATTTTTTTTCTGGTAAGCTTGGTCGGGGGTTGTTGGTGGGCTGTGAGAGCTGAACGAGGAGTTATTATCGGGGGAGGGGGGGGGGGGGTGGGGGGAGGAGATGATGCTTGGAATTGGCGAGGAAGAAGCGTTGAGAAAATGCACCAAGAGCTTGAGGTTCTATGGAAGGTCGTTGACATGAGTAGTGGGGCTCAACTGCAGGTGGGCCCCCCACAATGAAGTGACGTGGGAGGCTCAAGCGACTAAGAATGGATGGATACTGCTTATAGGTACTGAATACCTAGCCCTATCCCCTGATAAGGTTAAGATTGGGGGGGTTTTCGATTTGGGTTCCATGCATGCAAGGAGGTACATACAGTACCTAGGTACAGATGCTTGTTTTAGAGAAAACCCGTGCGCGTGCATCCTACATTTATTGTCCCTAGACAAACACAATAACCTAGATTTATTCGTTCCGCCTTAAATAAACGCCACGCATCCGTTGCCACGGCAGAAGACCGCAATACATCCTGATGTTTTGGCAAAGCGGCCAATATTGGGGTATCCATGATCGCGATCGCCGTCTTGAAAACCAAAACCTAGATATCAAACCCAAAGTAATTGTGGAACCACCCACCCAGATTTTGCCTGTCCCCCGTACCAGCGTTTCCAAATTCAAGGTTTGGACCAATTTCCCAATTCCCAAATAGATCCTGCGCCATCCGAGTGCCCGGACCCAAGAAGCTTATGCGTAATATATATAATAATGTTGACAAGGACGCTTCTAGGTCCTGGGCGGGGGAGGGAAGGGAGGGAAAGCTATCTCCCAACCCTTCTCTCACCTAGCCCTCCAAGGGATGCCATCGAGCTCATCCATGACATCCTCGTAGTGTTCGCCCTCTTCATCCGATGATTCCGCGTCGCCAGCCCCACCGCCGAATATGAGCTCGAAGTCGGCATACACATCGTCTGGTTCGTCCGACGAGTCATAGCGGCTGTCGTGCTCCGAATTTGGAAAGGCCACCTCCCCGTCATCCATCTCGTACTCCTCCTCAACGTCACTGGGTGGTCTTGTTGTCCTGAGCTCGGGCGAGCGGATGGGTCTGAGTCTCGGCGATGGTGGCAGTCTCAAACCTGCCGGGCCACAACCTATCGGTCTGACAGGGGATATTCCAGGGGACAATAGCCGCGCCTCGACCGCAGCACTCGGGAGGACACGTGGAAGGTTCTGCTGTGGTCCGCGTTGCGCGTGTATCGCAAGGCCAACAGGGGTCGCGGGTGAGGTCGCGGGAAATCGAGCTCCAACCACCAGCCCCAGGCCATGACTCTGCTGCAAAAGGGCGGCATTGGCGGCGATGTCGGCGACCTTGATATCCCCCCTTTCTACTGCCTCGTTCCGAACCCTGAGCCTAAACCTGTTGATCACCGCTGCTCTAAGCAGGAGTGAGGAGGGGCTAGCGTGATGATGCTGGGGATTCGGTGCTGTCGCACCGTGCAAGCGCCGAGCAGCTGAAAGAGCCGCCAGCTTGAGGAACCGCTTGTCTCCCATTGCAGCAGCTTCCCGGTTAATGACGTGTGTTGCGGGCAGAGAGAAGGGTTGTGATAGCTTCGACGTGATGAGACGCCTTCGGAGTCGCCGCTTCTTGCATCCCAACGAAGCTGTGTTGGGTCCATCAACATCTGTGACAGGTCGGCGTCGCTTGAAGGTATTCCGCAAGGCTCCGGGCTGCCTGCTTGGGAAAGAAAAGCTTTCGTTCGCCACCGGGGATAGCTGCTTGAAGGAGAAAGTCGACGGGGAAGTGGGGGATTCAGTAGAGGCCAAGGATTCACCGCTTCTAGGTGTAGTTGGCGGGGAAGAACCCGAGTTGTTGGACGGAGGCTTCACCAACGGTGTCGGCATGACTGCGACGACCGGCTCATGGGCATACTTGCACGAGCCGTGGAGGTGAGGGCTTCGATGATTGGAGCATTTGCTGGAGAGACCATCTTTCAGGTCGGATATGGTTTGCCTTTGGAAGAAGTCGGCACCGAATCCTTTTCCCTCCTCGTCACTATCAGAGGGAATGTCCCGGTAGTGACTCGGCCCGTACTTCCCGAACGGACCCTGGCTGAGAGTTTCGAGCTGAACAACCATGGCATCTGTCAGGTGAGCTTGGCCGATTTCACACGGCCAAGTATCTGGAGTCAAATGCCAAAGACGGTGTTTGCATCGAGAGTACAGGTCCAAGGTTCCAAGATTCCAAGCTTTGCCGCTCCGACCACGGCGTGCCCTGGTACAGTCTTCAAAATCGAGACAGAAGGCGGAGGCCGGGGCTAAGGCATGCTTTCTCGTCTTGTCCCCGAAGCCACTTGAGAACCCTCCGGCCCGCGGGATGACCCGAAGTGCGTTAGAGATCCGTCCAGATATCGGCAAAGGAGCTAAGCCAGTCGGGCTCCCGGGAGAACGAGTGTAGAGCGGCTGATATTATCAGCGGATAGTCAAGTGCCCGAGATCTTGAGGCGAAGGGTGGTGACTTGCGTCCCCGGCTTTTTTCGGCGATTTCCAGTCGGCGGGAAGTTCGAAGTCGGGCAAATGGTTCTGCGGGAGGACGAAGGGCTGAAGTTGCAAAAAGAGGCACGCGATGTACTTATTGGGATCGGGACCGCCGGGGCGGAAGGGAGGCGAAGGTAGGGCACTTCCCAGCCAGGCGGTATTATGTGGAGAACGCGGAGAGGGGGTCAGGCCCTGGACATGGAAGCTAGTGTACGTACGTCGTACTGTGTTACTGGGGTTAGGGAGGGGGTTAGACTAGGTTAGATTGGGGCGGCAGTGTGATCCAGGGTAGGCCATGCTTGCTGGCTGGACATCGTCCCACCCAATGACCTCTGAACCAGTGAAGAATGCAGTTTATGCGTATCCGCACTCCTCCGAAAGTGCTGCTGTGACGACAGGTGACGGGCCAAGCAACCAGAGCGTCGAGGCTAGAGGTACACACACGACTCGCAGGGACAATATGAGGGTAGCAGTACAGGTAGGCACGAAGCAATAAAATGTACGGAGTAGCTTCCCCCCTCGTGTGAGGGGAACCTCCTCGGTTAGGTGAGTGTCACGGACTCACGGCACTGGATGAACACACTGGATGAACACACCAGCTGGCCGGGGTTGGGGGGGAGAGGAAACAAGTGATTGACCACTGTGGATTGTCCAGAACAAAAAAGAAACAACCGCCATGCAGTAAACGTGCTAAATTATCCGTATTCCCTCGGCTCTCCCCCCCTTCCCCCTCGTCAATTACTCTGCGTATTATTGCGGTTGCATCTCTAGTGCGGTTTCTGTATCTGGCTCTGCTACGCGAGCAAGGAAGATCCCCACCCTGCATCTCTGTCAGCCCCCTCTCCATTCCCCACTCTCCTGTTCACAATTGGCAGCTTGACCATTGGCTGAAGGGACCGGGGTGCCCCTTCCAGGGAAGAAGCTACGCAGTAGACCAACAAAACATGCACTAGGCACCTTAGCTTTCCTCCCCGGGTATTCTCCACTTCGGGCTAAGCCGTTCGCTTCCACCTCCAGGTAGGGACCTAGGCAGCTAGGTTTTATGTTTCTCTCCTTGATCAGCACAATTCGCGTTTCCATCCACCCAGGATGGGAAGCTTTCCCCAACATGGAAGCTGCACAGGATGCCCGGCTTTGTTCGTTGGATATATCCTGCCTGAGCCTTGCTTGTTACTTGGTTGTGATTTGTTACTTGGCTTCTACGCCAGCAGAGAGGGCAAATGCGAGATTTTCCCAAAGCAGATAGACGCCCCGCCGATGTTTGGATGGCTTGTGTGAGTTGTGACGATCGAAGATTCAGACCTTCCAGTCAAGAGACTTTCAGACCCTGCAAATATACCACGGTACCTACAATTCCCCGCGAATTAGCCCTGATCCATACGAGTGGCACCATGCTCATTCGATCGAAAAGGGTCACGCGGTGATGGAAATTGCCTCCAAGTTCAACCACATATTTCGACCAATCAACCTACATTGGTTACGCCAATACAAGGTCCTCTGCAGATGCAGTCCTCCATTGGCCGGGGCTTGACAAGGAAGGGGAGTCACAGAAAGCCCCGCCGACCAGCTACGGTTGCTCGCTCAACAGGCCACGATCCTTGCTTGACGCGTGCCCTGTCCTTCTTCTGGCTGGCGTCGCGCCAGAATTTGGCTCCGAACATGATGACATGGGGGCGAATCCGGGGCGGCACGCTGTAGGCGTAGCCTGTGGAAGTTAGTCTATTCCCAGATGCGCGGAACGCCAGTGGAAAGACATGCATGACCCCGGTTTACAGCTCCCAATGGTTGCCATCCAGTCCAAGTTGCTGTGATCCTGGGCTTCAAAGACAAAAAATCTTCCACACTGCCTCAGCACAGGGCATCAAGAATAATCTTTGACCCCGATCCGGTAGCCAAGAGTATATCGGATATCCTCTTTACGGCCGAAGAAGGAGAAGAAACAGAACCTTGCTCCTGCTGATTCATATTAGCCTCCTGACGGCATGTCCTCAACGCCGCGCTCGGTATTTCCCGCCTAACAAGCGGCTGTGCTGAGCTTGCCCATATCAAACAATGCAGGGCCTGTCCTTTTGCTTTCTAGCTTTCTATAGCATTTATGTCGTCCCGCCACCTTTACGATATGAAAGTGACATCACAATATGGCGTTGAGAAATCTCGTGTGTTTGTGTTCGTGCTTTGCAGCCTTGGGCCTCGGTGACGCCGTCTCGGGCCTGAAGACCACGGGAAAAGGGAATGTCCCAGATCTCGGCTCTCGCAAACAATCCCTGGATTAGGACAAGGCCGGCAGGTTTCTGGACGAGTCATGGAACTGTGGTGGCCAAAAACTGCAAGCTCATTTGCTCCAATGTGAGCTGTCACCTTTCGATGCCCTGGAAAATGTAACCAACCCCCCTGAACCTCACCACCTTCGCTCAATATCAAATCCCGGCCCGCCGGGGTGGGAAGACCGAGTCAGACCTGCACAGTATGACCCCCATCCGACCTACCAAACTAACCTGAATTCGCACACCTTGCATTCGCGTGGGATTTGGGAATCCGGGTCCGTTGGGGGGTCGCGGCGCTAGTTTTGGCGGGCACGTCTGTTCCCCCACACACAGGGTACAGGGTTGGGATCCCTGGCACCTACTTTTTATAAATGCCCATCAATGCTCTCGCTATCCTCGCAAGTTTCACCACGTGGGAATCTCCTGGTTCTTGAGTTGGTGGTGGTGGTGGTGGGTGGTGCCTCCATCCCGTCCCCGGCAGACCCCGAGTCCTCCGACCTCGGTCAAGAATGAAGCCTAAGGCCGAATCTCGTCATATCACGTGTCATGCACATCCTCGCACCTCCTCTTGAGGAGCATCTTGCTCAGCTAGTCAGGCCAGGTACCAATGGACGAGTTTGCATAGTAATCTCGATTGTTATTCCATAGTAGTTACGATGTTCGCCGAATTGCCCCTCCAGCTGTGGTCGGGTAGATGCAAAGACTCACCTAAGGCCATTTGTGTGAGTGCCGTTCGATAAGAGCACGGAAACCACGTGTGTTGTGCCTTGGCATCTTTCTGCCAGTTTTATTAGCGGGCCATCTGGCATCCCCACAGAGGTGAGCAGGCCAACATGTAAGCAGCTCCGAGAAAGATGAGTGAGGATACGTAGGTTCCGAGATCTGTGACGAGGCTATTTAAAGATTCATTCATCAATCGCTTTGCCATCTTCATCTTCGCCGGCTGTCCTACATCTTCCTGCACAGCAATATTAACCGGGTTGGTTGATCGAGGAAGAAGGGGGCTGGGGTATAGAATGGTATTGGCTGGCTGTGTCTGGGCTCAACAAGCTTCATTTTTCTTCTTCGCAGCCCGAATCAGTTCCAGGGCCATCATCCGGGAGTCGGACAACTAGAATCCCAATATGGCGCCTCAAGAGTCAGATCCTCGACTGTCCTTCCAGGAGTCGATGGACCTCCTGGAACTGCCCTCTGGGGACTCAGACAAGGGCACTGTGAAGAAGTACATGGGAACGAGAGCCGCTTGGCTCCCGGGGTCAGACCTGCCCTTTCTATCCGGGCTCGCAGGTCTCGGAAAGCCGTTCGCCAAGGTCAAGCACGGGGCGGCCTTTGGTGGTAACGTCTACAGCCAAGGGGCTCTGGCCACATGCCGAGCTTTAGCAGAGGAGGAGGAGAAGAAGGGTCTGGCCAATAACGAAAGACTCGGCCTCCATGTGAGTTATCACTACACGCCCTGTGACTGGTCTTGGAGATGTTCCATGGAGGCATCTCCCCGGCATCATATGGCCTCCAAGTGGCGGATATCATAAAAATCTAGGGACTAGTCGCAACGACACTACCTACAACACAGCCCTCTGTTGCCGAAGCTGGTCTTCTAACCCGACTTGGTGACTACAGACAATCCACGGCTACTTCACCGCGGTCGGCCAGATAGACCGCCCCTTCATCTACACCGTCTCGCCGCTGAGCGCCTCCCGGACCTTCAGCACCTACACGGTGACCGCGCACCAGCCCGCCGCCCAGAGCGCCAACCCGTCAGGCGATCCCTTCCCCGCCAGCGACGCCGCCGCCTTGCCCGCCGGCCCGCCGTGCTTCACGGCCATCACCTCCTTCAAGCAGCCTGAGCCGCACAGCGGCGGCGCCAGCGTGGCCGAGGAGTCCGCGCAGTCGCGCTTCTCGCAGCTGCTCGCGTCGCGGCCGGCCCGGGACTGGCCACCCGCCCCGCCCATCGACATCGACGGCGTAGTGGCCATGGCCGGCGCCGACGTGGTCGGCACGTTTCCCGTAGTCGACATGCGCAAGGTAGACATGGCGGCGCACAACGAGGGGCGGCCGCTGCACGAGCGCCGCGAGCTGCTGCTCTACCGGCTGCTGAAGCCGCTGCCGGCGGACGGGACGGACGGGTGGGATGCCAACGCCCACGTACTGGTGCATGCGTTCGAGGCGGACCGGAACGGGCTGCTGATGCTGGGGAACCACCTGGGGTTCGGGTTCCGGTTCGGAAGAGCGGCGAGCCTGAGCTACAGCTTTGTGGTCCATGTCAATGTCGAGGAGGCGGTCATGAGGTATGAAGACCCCCGATGGTGGGTGCAGGAGGTGTCTTTCCCGCGGGCCAGCGCCGGGAGGGGGGTTGTCATGAGCAAGATATGGAGCCCTGATGGCGTGCATGTTGCGACCGAGTATCAGGATGGGTTGTGCCGGACGATTAATGATGGAAAAGGGGAAGCGAGAGCCCAGAAGTTATGATGATGAAGATCTAATCCTAGAGTGTGAATGTCCCAGTGGTCATACTGGGCTGCGGCTGCGGCTTGACTCCTTCGGATTGAGCGGAATACCCTATTACACCATACCTAGTTAGACAAAGGGCGATGCGTCTATAGATTCAGCAACCAGTTATCTCGAGATATTGAAAGAGCCGAGTTCGCCATGCTAGAGCAAATATGGAAAACGTGGATCGAGCGCGAACGCGCGTGGTTTGGAGAAGGTAAAAAAGCCCGTGGGTTGGTAGAACAGCCACTCCTATGCCTCACTGTCCTCTCTGGAAAGACGGACGGACGCTCAAGCTGCAGGGGTGACTCCAATTGAGGTCGAGGTTTAGACGAGATCTCTATTCATCGAATCCGTTCCCACCCCCCATCGACAGCGGCTGGATCGTCATGCAAGAGGGTCAAATATCGAGGGTAGAAAGCACTTGGAGCGGTGCGAGACCCCAAAATGATGTCCCTCGAGAGGAACCCGGGTCCTCGACTAGATTCCAATATCACTATTTGGGCAGCATATACGTAATGTATAATCATCCAAGAATCCCCTTCGAGTAGCTGAGGAGTTTGGTGACAATTTATGGAGAGTTAACTGGAACTGCATACAGTTGGAACTTGGAAGTTAAAGACATGGAAGTCAAGGGGCAATTGGGTTGAAGGGAAGCACGTGATCTTCATGTGACTTCGCCTATATTTCCCGATTAGGTAAGGACCTCTGGAAGTGCTCGGCTTGAGCCAAGTTCCATCATCGTCAAATCAGAATCAGACCATTTCGTCAAACTTGAATTGTCTCTCTCCCGCAACCAAACAACCTCACCTCTCCACTCCTCAATTGAGCAGCCAAAATGTTCCTGCAGCGATCCGCAGTCGCAGTTGCGCGCCGAGCTGCCGTCTCGCCTCTGGTGCGCCGCACCTTGACGACCACTGCTGTCCGCCGTAAGAGCTCCAATTCCCGCGGCAAGCGTCATTTCATCGGGTCCAATCGAGCCCCCGGAGATTTCCCCAGCTGACTTTTTGTCGGATACAGGCGATGCCGTCCAAGATGCGTCGGCCCAGTCGGCCAAGATCAAGACTTTCTCGGGTATGAACCCCTCGTCTGCTGTGTCCGGTCGGGAGTGCCATTGGGCAACCCAGCCATGACCAGATCGATTCTACGCCTCGCTCGGGCGGACGGAAGCAGATGGCCTAACTGTCTTTTGGGATACAGAGATAAAGTCCAGCACCGACCTCGTGGGCCCCGGCGCGAAGCCCGGCACCGTCCCCACCGATATTGAGCAGTCGACGGGTCTGGAGCGCCTGGAGATCCTCGGCAAGATGGAGAGCGTCGACATCTTCGACATGCGCCCCCTCGACTCCTCGCGAAAAGGTTCGATAACACCCATTGCCGCCCAAAGACTCTCGACATGGGCAGAGCACTGACCATTGAGATAAAACAACTAGGCACCATGGAGAACCCCATCCCCGTCCGCTCGGCTGGTGACGAGCAATATGCTGGCTGCACCGGCGTCCCCGCCGATTCGCACGTCGTTACCTGGCTTGGTGTACGTCCCCTCGACCGACAATAACCTTGAATTGTGTTCTTCTTGCTCACCGTGCCTGCCTTTTAGATGTCTCGCGAGCGACCGATTGAGCGATGCCCCGAGTGCGGCAGTGTCTACAAGATGGAGTATGTCGGACCCACCGACGACGGCCATGGCCACCACGACCACCACGGATTCGAGGAGCCTAAGACATTTGCCAACTTCGTCAAGCCTCAGTACTGGTAGGAATGGGCACAATGGGTCTGACGGAAGTTGGCTCAAGGGCGATGAATATGCGGGGTTTGTTGGAGAGGTGAACTTGTAGATTAAGTCGAGGAGGAAGGCAAGGTTGCTTTATAGAATTCCTGTTGTGTCACTCATTGTGGCACCATACTTCATCTCCCGAGAGACATGCTTCCTTAGTTGCTAACCACCTGGTATAACACTGCCCACCTTCCCCAGATCTTCCCTCCCCAGGCGTCGTATCGTGTCATGTCGCGTCAGGAGCCAATGCGTTGAGCCCGTATCGTATCGCGGGTACCAGCGTGGTTCTAAGCTGCCATCCAGACAGTCACCCGACAGGCCAAACTGAGGCGACGGGGGTTTTCCCAGGCGTGGGTTTTCCCAGACGGGAGCTTGCCCAAGCCTACCGTGAGCTCAGCAGTGAGCCCAGGATTGGGTGGTAGAGAGGAATGTGATCGGCCATATTCCACGTCTTCCTCCTTTCAACCCTCGTCGTCACCAAAGCTCAGCTTGATCTTCTTGGCCTTCTTCTTGATCTTCGGCACAGCGGCCGTTTTCCCACCGCCACTTCCCTCGCCCTCTTTCTGCACTTTCGCTCTACCCAGGACTCCGTCTCCGTCCGCATCTGCATCAGCATCCGCATCCCCGCCAACGACCCTCCCGGCCTTCCTCTTCTTCCCGCCCCCAATCGCAGCAATCTTCTCGGCATCCTTAGCCCGCCCAGCACCGCCCCCACCCCCACCACCCTCGCCTCCGCCCTCCCGTCCTCCATCCCCACCCCCTCCGCCAGCCCCGCCGGGCCCATCACCGTCCCCACCCCCACCTTCCGCCTCCTCCTCCTCCTCCTCCTCCCTAACCGTCCCATCCCGCGCAACGCTCACGCCCCCGACGACATTCCCGCCCTCGTCCACGACCAGGGGCGCGTCGTCGTCCCCATCCTCGCCGCCGAGGTCGAGGCGGCGCGGCGCGGCGGGGCGGCGGCGCGCGGCGAGCATCGGGTCCGGGCCGTCGTGCGAGTCCGAGTAGGCGCCGCCCGCCTGGCCGCGCATGCGGGCCAGGAAGGGCGGGAGGGTGGTGTCGTAGCTTAGGTTCTTGGGGGTGATTTTCGGGGCCATTGGGGGCTTGTGTTCTGGGCTGGGGGCCGGGGGCACTGGTGATCGGTGGGGGAGGGGTGGGTATGCAGGCAGGCAGGTAGGTAGGCGGAGTTGGGGAGGTTTGGAAGAGAAAATTCCCGCCGAATTGCGAAGGTGCCGTGTTTTGGAGTGATATACAGGTAGGTTGTTTGTTTTCTTGCTCAGCTGTTTCCCCTAGAGCTCTCTAGGAGGTGTAACGGAGCTCAAAAAAAATGTTAGAGAATGGCTCGCCGCCCATGGGAAGCTTGGGCCAACAGATGGTGCCAAGACACAATCTAGCTTGCACCACCGGCTCCCGATCTCGTGTAACTGCGGTGTCTTGAGCCTCATATATGCCCATAGTTCTGGGGAATTTAAGCACCACGTGATTAGTGGCTGGCCTTGTTCGCATCGTGTCGCCCTGCATCGATGCCATTCCCGTTGTCACTTCCCGCACCGCCGTCCGCGGCCCGAAGCAAGAGTTGCTCCTGACTTTGCATCTTCTCCCGCTCCACATCTTCACTGCTGCCACCTCCGGTTTCCACATCCGGGATCCCGGAAGCTGCTGCCGTCCTGTCTGCCTTCCATCGCCGCTTCATCACGAGAATTTGTTCCCTTTTTTCGATTTGATATACGCGTCAATTTCACTATTGAGCATTGTCTGAGGGGAACAATTTGGGTTCATTTTTCTACTTGTTGCTATGCGTACATATCCAAGACTAACTTTCATTACAGATCCGGCCGATATGGCCTGAACGTCCGACATGATGATCTCAATGATCCTAACGTAGTTTCCATCAAAAAGCGTAGAATTCCGAGAGAAGAACACGGCATAATGGCGTTCTCTGCGCATCGACTCGGGCCTCGCCCTCGTCTTCCCTCCAGCAAGTGCCCGGATGAGCCTGCCAGAAGGTGCACAGATGCAGCCTCCACGCAATTTGGAAGTGTTCTGGAGGCGACCGCTTACCTGCCGTTTTGCTGGCAGCGATCTCTCGAACCCCTTTCGTCCCGCCTCCGTTGGCGGCGCCGACGTTGCCGGACACCTTTGGAGGTGGTGGAGTTCGCCTCCAGCATCTGGCCCCTTGTCGCCGCTTCCGCATAATTCGGGCGGCCCGGTGATCCGGTACCGATGCGGTTCGGCAGACGTGAGGAGCGCTCGGGATTTGGTTCCTGCATTCGGTTTAGAGACCGATTTTGCGCATCTTTTTTTTCCCTTGTTCGGGAAATGGCAAGCATCCTTACACTTGGCAGGGGAGGGAAGTCCTCCTCATCAGACTCACCATCGTCGACATGCCCGGCCTTCTCGGCCACCAGGTTCCTCCACTCCGCCTCGCTCCTCACAACATGAGAAACGAAGAATCTCCTCCCGTCCCAGTTGAACTCGCACTGGAAGTTTCGCGACCGGTACATGCGTTTAGCCTTCCTCATCCTCGACTTGAGCAGTTTTCCTAGGGGGTAGGATAATGGGAATGCCTGGGCCTCGAAGGTGACATCCCCGCCGTGGATGTTGGTGACCGAGTAGATGTCGAGCTGGTCGCCCTGGAGCTTCAGTCCCTGGACCTGGAAGCAGCCGCCTAGCACAGCACCGACGAAGTTCTCGTATGGGATCTCGACCGGTTCGTGTTCGGGTTGTGACGAGTGCCGCTTCCTCGTCTTGCTTTGGGCTCGTTGATTCCCGTGTTCGGCAGACATAACTGGTGCGTTCTAACCAACGACCAGTGTAGACGTCAGCAGGCTCTGATGAAACACATCTGGGTCCGGACACGTACAATGGGAGACTGCTCCCGTATGCGGTGCATGAAGCGAACGGTCCTGGGCTACTTGAAGACTATCAAGTCTCGGTTAAGCCCCATCCCATAATGGCTTAGCAGCAGCAGCCAGCCTAGACAAGGCGATGAAGGCTTTGGCTTGGGACTTGTGATGGTTGTAGGACAGCCATGTCCCAACTCCAGGACGATTCTTTTAGTTTGCCATGGGAACAGCCTTGGTTATATACACGCCTACCACCACCGCCTGGCCTACGACTTGGAAACTGCAGGATCAGGAGCAGGCGATGTATGTTGCCTTGACATGGCGAAGCCCCAGGAGACCTTTGCATGAGTCATCGATTCGGAATTGGGAACATTAACCGTTTGGAAGTTGGGACCAGGCTGCTCTATCGGATGATGGTGTGGTGAGATCGGAGTTAAGTTCCATCGGATGGGGAGCGACGGGGCAACTGAGGCCCATTCTTTTAATGGCCTCAAAACCCTCCCAACGTTGAACCAATTTCTTGTGCGTTTCATTTGTCTACTTCAGCTGCGCAATACTGCTTCTCTCCTGAGCGAGATCCTACGGAGCCCAAAATTGGCCTCACTTTCTCATGTGGCAGGCCGGGACGAGCGACCTGCCTACTTTTGGAGCGGTCGGTGTGCTGATTGGTTGACAAAATGGGCCTCAGATGGTCAGGTCGCCGACCATCGATCACTGAGGCCAGTTTCTGCCGAAATTGAGGCCCAATACAATATTAAGGTTTAAACTTGCGGCCCTTGCGGCGCGAAAGGATATGCTGTACGACGATCAAAACTGGCCTCAAATCCGCGGAATCCCGCGAGTGCCATTGCCATACATCCACCCATGGTTTTTCCTTCTTGGAGTTCGATGATGATGCGCTTCATATCCATGTCAAGGTATTTCAGCCCTTCTTTCTCAAGATTCCTGAAGACGTCTGGTCTTCCCATAAATATGTGCGAGAAGCCTTTACTACGGGCGAACTCATCAATTGGTCTTACGGCGGCCTCCAGCTTTTCAATCCCCCACCTGCACTTCTCCAAACACTGGACAGATATCCACATATATATCGGTACCTACCGACCTATTCCCATCATCGGCCCATTCAACCTCGAGTGGAGACCAACCCAATCGGCAACCCCGCCGCCGGCCCCACGACCCACATCACGTGATGCGAGCCTACACCATTCCTCGACCGAGAGTGCCTTGTCTTCCCGCATTCGTACCATTCACAGGCTGGTCGATTACCATCGGACACAACGATCAACATTGCGTTGCCAATCGGAAACGAGCCCGACCCCCAAGCGAACCTTTCTCGATCCGATGGTCCGTCCCGTCCCCCAATTGATCAGCCAAGCGGGCTCGGTCTCCGTCCCCCCTGCTCCGGCCTCCAACCTCCGGCTTCACTAGCGGCAGCCGGTGGAGGTGCGACAAGTGTCGTACGAGACTCGCTGCCAACCTCGTCTCGCATCCGTTTGGGATAAATAGTTGCAAGGTGGACATGGCAGAAATGCCCGAGCATTGCTCCCGAGGCGAGGCGCCTGGCGGAATACAAGGCCGTTCAGCATTGCCACTTCTCGCTCGTTCTGGCTGTCCGGCAGTCAGCCGACGACCTCAACATAATATGCCAAGGATCCCGGAGACAGCGGGCCGAGATATTTCAATTCCGGCCCGATTCCGTCCATCACAGGCGCAGTCAAGCCCCGCCTTGCGGACAGTTCTTCTCGCTTGATAACACCAGCAGCACTAACTCTGGAGCAGAACTGCGCAAGGGTCTCGCGGGCGTGATGGTTCATTCTCCGCCCCACCGTGACCCTGCGTTTTGAGGTATATCTCTGGACCTCATGAGTGTTGAGCTGCAAGTGGTGGCTCAGGTGAGTAACGCCGGTCGAATCTCAATATCCCGTCAAATCTGTCAGTGGCATCTCTCACACCATGTTTCCTTTCCTTTCTCAATGTTTCTCTGTTCTCTTCTCTTTGCATAAGCTGCACGTATTTTTGCTGCACATCCTTTTCTCCTTTTGGCGAACATCACTTCATTGTCTTGGTGTTATGTTAGGTATGATTATTTACAGCTCCCTCCATATTCGCGCCACAAGCGGCACCATGAGGGCATCCAGACCACTGTGACCATGAGGGGAAACCATGATGATCCACCGTGGGAAATAGAGACAGGCGGCCTAACACAAGCGAAGAGATGTTACTTTTTACTTTTTTTTTCCTTTCCGAAAACGAGTGACAGCGCCTAACACGCGCGGGGGTGGTGTTGGACATTTTTGCAAGCGAGCCGCAGCATCCAACCTCGGCGAAGAGGGGGCAGGGGTTTGAGAACGAGTGACGCTTCCCAGCGAAAGCAAGGCAGCAGGTACAGGGGATATGGGGAGAGGTCAGAGGAGGAAGAGGTCAGAGGGGAGAGATGTCAGGGGGGAGGGATGGCGACAATGAGCGGCACTGCTCGTTCGCAGCGAGATTTTCGGCCACGGAAGGGCCCTAGCGGCCACCACGGGCGGGGCGGCCGACCCGCTGCCGGCCGCAATCGGCAATGTGCGCCGTGTGCGCCCCCACCTCGGTCTGCTGCTCACCGCATTGGCAGACGAAATGGGCCTGCTGAGCGTCCCGGAGTCCGCGGCGGAGCTTGCACGAATTGAGGTGCCGAATGTAGTTTGACTTGCGGGAGCAGCGGTGTCCGCATCGGCACTGGTACCCCTTGTCGCCGTGAACCTCCCTCATGTGGCGCTCTCGGGACCTGACGCCTCTAACGTGGACCGAGCAGACATCACAGACGAATTCCTGGAGGCTGGGCGGTCTGTGTGGCTTGCGTGTTAGCGTGACGAAGTCTCAGTGGTGAGATTGGAAACGGAAATACTTGCCGTTGGCGCCGGGGGACATTCCCTTCAATGGAAGCGGCGATGGCAACTGGGCCCGTGTATTGGGGTATCTCGCCGTCGGGGCTGGACCCATGGGTGAGGGCCGGCGTGGGTGAGTGACCGAAGGCGTCGATCTCCGAGAGGCTGTGGCTGAGTTGCTCGTCAAAAGAAGACGAGCCATCGGTGACAGCAACTGGCAGCCATGGGTTGATCCCGAACACGCGGTTGCTGGCTCGGTTCGAGATATTGTAGTCTACAAACCAGACGGAGGAATCATACCAGTCACGTGGAGTCGCAAAAGCTGGAGGTGTGGCAGGCGACTGGTCGGTATGATTAAAATCGAAGCTGAGGGGGTAGTCCGATAGTGGTGATAGGTCAAGCGTTCCGTACTGGGAGACACCCAGCCCCTGGTGATTGATCCCTGCCGGAAAGCCCCGTACCAAAGCAGCTGACTCATCGTCGGAGCGCTGCTGCTTTGCCATGGTGGGCTTTCAACGAAGGATTATGCGGGCTATGGTTTCTCCGTTTTCCGGCAAGTGTGGATTTACATCCAATAAAATTCGAGTATTTTGGTTTGGTGGGTCCTCAAAAAAGGCTCCTGTTGGTTGGATGACTCAGCGGTCAGTGAATGCGCAACCCCACGTACCCCACCTAGAGCCTTACACGTAGAGGCACTGAGAGTGGCCGCTTGGGCCGGAATCTCAATTCAACAAACAAAGGTGACGGCGAGATGGGCTTGGCCGACAAAGGTGTTGGTTCCTGCCGAAGAGAACCAACAGAGAATGAAGACGGGGTTGGAGGTGGTAAGGTTCGGCATAGGGGTGAAAGAGGAATGAAGGGGGAAAGGGACAACTTATTGTTCTTTTGTTCTTCAAGCCTCACCGTTTGAGGCCACTTAGGTGAGGCCCCTTTTCACATCTCTGATAGGGCCCTTCTTCAAAGGCACACCGGCGCCCAATGCCTGGACAGGTGTGTCTCCTCGCTGGAGGGGGGCAGTACAGAGGCACCTTGCGGGCCACACCCACCTGAAAAGCTGCTGCTGGCGGCGTGTCTCAGGCGACCTTCACCGTCCCTAACCCCACCACTCGACATCCTTCAGCAGAGGCAACGAGATAGTTGGATGATGGTGCTAATGATTCTACAAACCCCCGAAGTAATCGTTGGAAAAATGATCAATAATCGACAGCCTCCTCTCTCCAAGACCGTGCCGCCGCCGAGGTCGGTCCGGCTGATGAGACGGACAGGCCTCCTTGCCAGACGCTCATAATCTGGCCCTTCGCCCGAAATTATCGTCAATACGTCATAACGCGGCAGCATCTCCTACCAAGCCTTGGTCTCCGCTACCATTAGTAGGTAGGGAGTAATTACCTCAAGGGGGGCCACACGTGGCTAGTAATCATGCCTCACGTTTCCGCTTGATCCA
Organism: Phialemonium atrogriseum; assembly: GCF_030411735.1. Classification (NCBI taxonomy): domain Eukaryota; kingdom Fungi; phylum Ascomycota; class Sordariomycetes; order Cephalothecales; family Cephalothecaceae; genus Phialemonium; species Phialemonium atrogriseum. Next base: position 267,153 of record NW_026848161.1, on the reverse strand, counting down.
GGAGAATTGACACGATCTCATTGGCTCAGTCAGAGGGAGACGACGCCACAGCCAACCGTCTCTCGGCCGATGTGCCACTCACACCGTCACCGAAATATACATGTCAGATAATAAGGAATGTAAGGAATGTGAGGAATCGGATGCCATCTGCGTATCGGCAAGGATAGCAGGGGCGGCAGGCTAAGACGCAATGGGCACGTCGTGATTTTTTGGCCGGGCTCGACGCTCCAGAACCTTGAACGTATGCACCGCCGCTGTCACGTGGTATCTATGAAGGATCCACAAATCCACAAATCCACAACAACAATTAGTAAACGGCCAGACGGCCCAAAGATAGAACCAATCAAGCTTTTTTCACCATTTTTCCCTGACAATCGCAGTGCGCACCCATCTTGGGGGGGCGGGGGGCGGGGGGTGGGCAGTAAGCACTAATTTGTAATTCGACAGGTAATCATGTTGCACGTGGCGCTGGACACTCGATACCCCGGATTTGCGGTGTTTCGATGGATGTGCAATCAGGAGGGAAGTTCCATTGCAGTCAGGAAGAAGTTGACTCGGAACGAACTTTAATTGGAAGGAGGTTTAGCTATGGAGATGCTGTCCTTCGATCAGCCTGCTGCTTTCATCAAGCAAATCACCTACCTGTTCTCTCTGCAAGCCACACATTACTCGGCTGGGGCGTCAGGCTCCACGGCCATATTCGCCGACTGTCGAAGCGGGCAGCGACTCCGGCGCTGTTGCCCCAAGTTCGTCGAAATGCGAGTAATAACGTTCCCTAGAGATTCTCCGTCTCCCCTTGGATTGCGCTCGTCACCGCCACCAAGGAGTCACATTCATGCACCGTCTACCCAATCACATCGCGCCCGCCCTCAGCTCCGGCTTGGCTGGGTTGAGCCCGCCCAATGACCCAGCACAAAGCCCGAGGCCGGCCGGCGAACTCAATGACGTTGCATAGTTGGAAGCCGCGTTTGCCGGCTGGCTTGGCACTACGGGTGAGCACATGCCGCCGTGCTCGTGTCCGGATCATAATACGACTGGAGCAGGCCGACACACAGGGGCCGCAGTTCCACTTCGACGGTGGTGCCGATGCCGGTGCCGATGCCGATGCGGTCGACGAGAGGCACGGTGCATTTGATGTGCTCTGCCGGGTGCGTTGTCGCGAAGAGGCCAAGGTCATCGTCACTTCGAACAGGCTGTCGAAGATCTGTTGACAGCAGCAAGCTCGGCAAATATGGGCGCAATAGTTGACCTTGTAGAACACGACGCAACGATGGTATCGCAGGGCTTATTAGTACCAGGCGCGGTGTTGGTCGTAACTTAGTTCAATTCTGCCACCAGCCATGACGAACTGTGGCTAGCTGGCAATGTTCCGCATTTCGCCTAGTTGGACGGCCCAAGTAGCTTGGAATGGATGGTAGGTGGCATGAAAGACTCAGCATGGCTATGGGTCGAATCCATTCGCTCGAATATCACTGCTATTCCGTGAGCGAACGATGTTTCGAGGCTGTGGCTTCCTCCTCTCCGTCCCTGATCTCCATTTCTTTTTGTAGGCGCCAAGGCTAGGGAAAGTCGGGTGCGGGTTACTGTACGCAGTAGCCTGGGTTAGGCCAGGTACCTACAGTAGTGTGTGTGTCAAACGGAAGAATTTTGCGATTCCCTCACCAGTCAAAAGAGGGGGCGTCCTATGCGTTCGAATTCTAGACCCACTGATTGGCAGGAGAACAGTCAATGGATTGGCTACCTCTTCTTGTGGCTAACCACCTAGGTACCTTACGCAAGTACCCAGGCTACCAGGTACCCAAGATAAGTTTTTAGCCACAGTTGACTCGGTCTCCTTAATCGGTCGGGCCCAGGCCCGGTTGATGCGAGACAGCACGTAATCGCAATCTCTCCTAACAATTCTTCAACGCCAAAATCCCTTCCTCCCGAAACAACCATCTGATCTTGACAGATAGGGACTGCAATTGACCGCATCGCATCCCGCATTGCTTACGTTTCCCAACCCTCGGAGTCAGGACGGGCCCTGCTTCGATGCCGGCATAGCAGAGTTTAACGACTGCATCATCGGACGCACCTCCCGCCATCCTAGCACCCCAACCAGGTCGCATCGCTCGCCACAGTTCCTGACGCGTGTCTTCCACTTCGTCGACTTCCACCATCAATCAAAAGGGGAATTCTATTTCCCTGCCGTTCGTTACTTCCATCTTGTTTTTGGATCTCGCGCCCACGAAGACCTTATAGACGCTGGGAGTTGGGAGTCTTCGTTCTTATCAACCTTCCTAATTTTCTCGTCCGACCCGCCCCCTTTCGATCGATTCGATTGCCATCAGGGAACAGCGACGGACGACCCCTCCCGCATCCACGATACCTTCGGACTTTCCGATACTCAGATACCGAGTGGAGCAATAGAGCTTCGCCCCATTTGATCGGTAGCCTACCGCAGCCAGCGTCGCCGAGACGGCGACCCTTGCGGCGAACTTCCCAGCCATGGACCTCATCCGTCGAGCCGGACGGCTCGTACCCTCGATGCCGCTACAACTACCCGTAATGGACGAAAAAGGCGGCCGGAAAACGCGCTCTGGCCTCCTAAAATCACGCCTTGCCTTCTTCCGTCGGCCTCTGAGATTAAGAGGCAACTCGAGCGTCTCTGTACCACTGGGCGTCGTCATATTATTCCCCTGCATCGTCGTCATCCTCATCTTGGTGCTCTTCGTCAGGCATCCTTCTTCCCCGGGAAGGATATTAATGCCAGCTGGTGCACCACCAGCCATCAGGTTCGTCGCCATTCCCCTTTCCCCCTTTTCTCCCCTTTCTCTGTCGTCCTTCCAAACCAGCACCGTCAATACACGAAGCGGGAAACTGACATCGGTTTGTAGGAAAATCAACGAGAAATACGACAAGGTATTCGTGACGGGATGTCTCGAACCTGACACAAGCAAGCCCCGTGCCAATGGTGTGTTCGTCGTCCTGGCGAGGAACAAGGAGTTGGATGGTGTCATACAGTCGATGAAGTCGATCGAACGCCACTTCAACCGATGGTATCACTACCCTTACGTCTTCCTCAATGATGGAGACTTCAACTCGACCTTCAAGGAGACTGTCGCGAACTACACCTCGTCGACCATTGAATTTGGCAAGGTCGGTCCCGACATGTGGGGTTACCCTGACTGGGTAGATGTCAAGGTCGCCAAAGAAGGCATTGCCAAGCAAGGTGATGCAGCCGTCATGTATGGCGGTCTGGAGAGTTACCATTCCATGTGCAGATTCTACTCGGGGTATGCTTTCCGTCCACTGCCATATCCTTCCCGCAAGTTCCACAATACTGATATTCTGCGGTAGCTTCTTCTACAAGCACCCCCTCCTTGCCAAGTACGAATGGTACTGGCGTCTCGAGCCCGAGGTCAAGTATTTCTGCGACCTCACCTAGTATGTTCCGTCTTCCGCTACACCTCGGGGCTTTGCGTGATACTGACCACAGCACAGTGACCCTTTCCAAAAAATGATAGAGGCCAACAAGACCTACGGCTTCACCATTGCCGTGAAGGAACTTCGCGAAACCGTCCCCAACATCTTCCGATATGCCTCCGCCTATAAGCGTCTCAACAACCTGACCTCGCAGGGCCTGTGGGAGATGTTTGTCGACCCGGTTGAACCAAAAGAGGCGCCCGAGTTGTCTGAGGATGACCCCAATTACAAGGCACCTTTGCCGGAGGAGGTGCTCCGTGCCGATCCCGGACGTAACAGTCCGCCAGAGGTCGATGCTGAGGCAATGGAAGGCGAGAAGTACAACATGTGCCATTTCTGGTCCAACTTCGAGATCGCCCGGCTCAGCTTCTTCAGAAGCAAAGAGTACCAGGACTTCTTTGACATGATGGACCGCAGTGGCGGATTCTGGATGGAACGGGTAAGCGGCCACCTGCTTGATAGTACCAAGCCCTTGAACCCTTGAAGCTGACCATTCGTCTTGCAGTGGGGTGACGCACCTATTCACTCTCTCGCCGCCGGAGCTCTCCTCGGTCCCCGCGATATCCACTACTTCCGCGACATCGGGTACCGACACACGACCATCCAGCATTGCCCAGCCAACGCCCCGTCCCGTCAGCTCCCCCGTGAGCCCTACCTGGAGAAGACAACTCTCGATGAACGCAAGCGACTCGAGGAGGACCGTTACTGGGACGAGTGGGACACACCCAAGGAGAACGGCGTCGGCTGCCGATGCCGCTGCGACACGGACATCGTCGACGTTGAAGGCAAGGACGGCAGTTGTCTGGCCGAGTGGGTCGATGTTGCCGGGGGATGGGCGAGCCCGTAAGCCCAGACCGCTCTGCCCACACTGCCCACACTGCCCAAGTGTACTCCCTGTGCCTTGTGGCCCTCGACGCCCACCGTTGTCCACCCAATGTTGTCGGCCACATATCTCTTGTCCACATAACGAGTCATGTCTCAAGCTGCGTTCTCGCCGCCACATTTTTGTCATACCCCCGCGCGATCCGCCGGCCGGGCGGCTTTCTGTATCATCGATGATCCATCCAGAGAGGGGGAGACATCTTGCATTGCTTTTTTGGTCTTGTTTGGGTCCCGGGCACTACTGGCTGTCTGTTTGTCCGCTTGTCTATTCATTTTGCTTCCGAGCCAGTTCATAACCTTTAATTATAGAAGAAACTGCCATAATCGTCTCTCCTCTCCCCCGCTCCCCTCGGGACTACTCCCGTCGGAGACCTCAGAATTGGCAGTGGGACAGCTATGCTACATGGTACGTCTTTTGGGCGAGAGGACAATGATTTTGTTTCCCCTTATAGAGAAAGAAGAGCAGGGGCATTTCACATGCAGGTTTTTGTCAAGGAGGAACTCTCCAAAGCTGCAACCGCCGAGTGCAGCAAACATAAAAGCGAAAAGGGGGCAGAAAGAAGGAAAAGAACTACCGAGGAGTTGGAGAGCCAGGAAGACCTCGGTTTCCTGAATATAAAGAATAGCTCTGCTTAGAGACCACCACATTGGGGTATATAATTGAATGCATTATTTGGATGGTTTGCCTTCGTGTCTAATCTACTATTTGGTGATCATTTTTGGCCTCCTGACTTGGGTGGCGCTCACAAAGGAAACATCTAGCCATTTCTTTCCCTCCCTAATTGCAACCCAGGCCCGCCACTCATAAAAACCGAGAAAAAACGGCGGATAAAACCCGACGCAGACCACCTCGTGTGTCGTAAAACTTTTTTATGTCATGTCATCCTTGGTTCTTCACCAAGTCGGATCCGCCAAGTCCGTCACCGCGCCGTGGCTGGCGTCGCTAACGAGCCGGGCGTACTTGGCGAGGACGCCGCGGAGCGGCACCGTCTTGGGGGCCGTCCACGCGGCGGCGCGGCGGGCGAGCTCGGCCTCGACATCCCCGGCGGCGCCGGGGACGGCGACCAGCTCGAGGCGCCTGTTGACGGCGTCGATGGTGACCGTGTCCCCGTCGCGGACGAGCGCGATGGGCCCCCCCGCGGCGGCCTCGGGGACGACGTGGCCGACGATGAAGCCGTGGCTGGCGCCGCTGTAGCGGCCGTCGGTGACGAGGGCGACGTTGGAGAGGCCCGCGCCGAGGATGGCGGCGCTGGCGCGGAGCTGCTCGGGCATGCCCGGCCCGCCGCGGGGGCCCTCGTAGCGGACGATCAGCACGAGGTTGCCGTCGGTCGCGCGGATCTCGCTGCGGGCCAGGGCGGCGTCGAGCGCGTGCTCCTTGTCGAAGACGCGCGCCGTGCCCGTGAAGCTGAGGCCCTCCTTGCCCGTGATCTTGGCCACGGCGCCGCCCGGCGCGAGGTTGCCGCGCAGGATGGTCAGGTGGCCCGTCGCCTTGATGGGGTCCGAGAGTGGCCGGATAATCTGCTGGCCCGGGTCCAGCGAGGGCCAGGACTCGACGTTCTGGGCGAGTGTCTTGCCCGTGACGGTTGGGATGGAGCCGTCGATGAGGCCGGCCGCGATGAGCATCTTGAGCACCGCGGGGGTGCCACCGATATCGTATAGGTCCTCCATGAAGTACTTACCGCTGGGGGCGAGGTCCGCGAGGAAGGGGATGCGGTTGCTGGTGCGCTGGATGTCGTCGAGGGTGAGGGGCACGTCGGCGGTGTTGGCCATGGCCAGGAAGTGGAGCACGCCGTTGGTGCTGCCGCCGAGGACCATGGTCAGCACGAGAGCGTTCTCGAACGCGGCGCGGGTGAGCAGGTCGCGGGGGCGTATGTCCTTCTCCATGGCCATGCGGATGGTCTCGGCGGCACGCTCGCACTCGCGGGCCTTCTCGGGAGACTCGGCCGGGTACGACGAGGATCCGGGGAGGGTCAGACCCATGGCCTCTATGGCCGTGGCCATCGTGTTGGCCGTATACATACCGCCACAGGCACCAGCGCCGGGGCACGAATGCTTCTCGATGTCCTCCATGACATCGGACGGGCTCGCCTCGGTGCCGTTGGGGTGCGGGCATTTGGCCTGGAGACGGCCGTAGATGTAGGCGCCTGACGCCTCGTAACAGGTGCTGATATTGATGTCTTTATCAAGCAGCTTGGAGTGGCCCTTCCGGATAGTCCCGCCGTAGATCATGAGGAAGGGTCGGTTGTGCCTAGCGGCGGCCATGACGACGCCTGGCATGTTCTTGTCGCAACCGGGGATGCTGATGTTGGCGTCGTGATGTTGAGCGCAGGTGACGGTCTCGATGCTGTCGGCGATGATCTCGCGCGTCTGTAGCGAGTATCGCATGCCTGTGTCACGCCAGAAACTGTAAGCAACTGGCCAGTCCCGCGAAAAGAGCAAGGGATCTCTTGCTCAGTGGTTGCACTCACCCTCGCCGCCCATCGTGATGGCATCCGAAACCCCAACGGTGTTGAACTGCCAAGCTAGCATTCCCTCCTTCTCCACAGCCCTCTTGACGATCTTGCCAAGGTCAAGGACTGCCAATTGTCAGTCCCCATGTCTTCACGTTTAATCAGCCCAGCCACAGGTGGTGATTCTCACGATGGGTGCTAAGAGGAGAGAGTTAGCATCACGGTCCGTCTGAGCTCAGTGTCCAGGCTAGGGTTCCTAGCGAGGATAGGACGGCACTTACTTGCACGGGTTGCCCTCCCACCATACAGTGGCAACGCCGACCTGGGGAGAGTTCTTCATCGTCTTCATGTCGGGAACACCGGCGGCAAAGAGCATAGCCTTGAAAGAGCGGTTTTAGTCAACCATATATATCCTTGGAGAGTCGTCGACATCCGGCCAGAGCTACCCTTGGGGTTTGACTTACTTGGGCGCCTGGAAAATCATGTCCCTTCGTGATAGAGTGCGACCATCGGTTTAGAGCACCACCGGGGGGGAGAGACTTCCATTGGATGTAGTCACCAGCCTTGGGCTCGTTCCTGGTGCCATTCTCGCTTTGGTCTTTGGGGCCACTGGACGCCCCTTCTCCGTGCGACGCCATGGCACTGATTGTGTTCTTGGGAGGGGATGACGGCGACCGGAGTGACGGTAGCCAAAAACGCAAGGTAAGACCCGGCACCGACACCGGTCCGAAGATAGTGGGGATTGGGAAGACCGGAAGAGGAAGAAGCGGGTGGGAGAGACGGATATGACCCGAATATGAAGCGAGTAATAGAGAGGGAGTGAAGGAAAGAGGAAGAGCTCTCTGCGCTCACCGACAGAAAGTTAATGGGGTTTAGTTAGGTACCTGGGTAGGTAAGGGGGGGGAGAATCGGGGAAGGTGGAGAGGTGGAGAGGTGAGATGTGGAGGTAGCTTAGGTTGGTAGGGACGGGAGCTGCGGAGCTACGGAGCCAGAGGCACGACAAGTATGAAAGAGAATCGAATAAATATGAGAATTGGAAGATTGAATATCTACTGTGTAGCTGACAATGAGGTGCTGAAAGCACCCCCTTAACTTGGCTAGGTCGCCTCGGCCAGAAATCCACCGTTTTATCGATCCATCAGTTGCGACCGCATACTCGTGAGCCGAAGACGGGTAAACCGAATGGTTTGGTCGATGACGCACGGATTTTACCTCTCAGATCGGCTTTCTCTCCGGTTCCCACTGTCTGTGTTAGGCCGGTCCCATAAGAAGATTTCACCACGGATCAATCAGAGATTTCACATTTGCAAGGAGTAAGCTAGTAAGCTAGGTAGGTCAGGAATGGGCGAATGGCCCCTCTCGACGGGCGCAGCACGCACTACTTGGGCCCCTGCATTGCCAGGCCCAAGGCCAGAATGAGAACTCCCCGTTTCACGATATCGGGTATGGGGGCGACAGAAAACACGGTAATCAACCCATTGGCTCTTTCGTTAGCATGGAGACACTCTCCTTGGGTTCCTTGGGTTAGGTACTGTTGCGTAAAGCTCTCAAGAAATGAACGATATGTGGGGAACCACGGGAACCCAATTCAACAATCATGGAAGCTGGACGAACCCCTCACCCCACCGCGGGGTCACGCGTGGGGATTGGAAATCAGCCCTCTTCCTATTGGTTGATTATTATCCGACCAAGGTACGGATGTACGAAGTTACCACCACCACAATGGAATCAAGGCCAATGTCAACAATCCTGGATCAATTCAGTTCGAAGCATGCAAATTCCCCATTTCGCCTATGGAAGTAAGCCCAGAGAGTTTCCGACTCTTAATCCAATACGTCATATCGTCTCGTCTCGTCTCGTCTCGTCTCATCTCGCCTCATCTCGTCCTGGGTATCGGCCTCGTTGCCTTGTGCCCTGCTACAAGCAACAAGTAAAATAAGGGGTCGAGGCGAAAAAGCTAGTGTACAAAGAATATGGGAACGCAAATCCCACATGATTCCATCCCATCCTTGCAAGAAAACCTCCCCCATGGAACGTTTGTTTGCCATCAGCAACACAGCTTCACAACCAACTCTCATGTCCCCGTAAAATCCCCCAAAAGAAACATCAACTATGTTCATTCATGTAACCGAACCACTGAAGGAAAAAAGGGGGGCCTAACATACTCGACGACGAAAGGAGGTAAGGCATGTACGTGCAATGTTACACTTCAAGGGTCATGACTCGTCGGTATATTGTGCCCCAATCGATCCCAGCACCAGGAAAACAAAAAGGAGGGAACAGGAATTGAACGAAAGAAAAGAACAGTGAAAGGAAACTGGTAAGCAAGCTCCCAGGACGGTATTGCCCGATGGAGGGAGAACGGAGGATATGTCAAGAAGGGGAAGACCCAAGACAATATTTCCAAACCAAAAGGGCAAAACAACAGAATGTCACTGGGGCGGAAAGCCAACAGCACCCCTCTTGCTCGTTTTCTCCCCTTTTTTTTCTTCCGTCACCTGCAAAAAGAAGCCTGAGACTCACTCTTTGCGCAAACATAACCGGCATACTTCAAACCGCAAGGCCGAAAGAGAAAGGAAAATGAAAGGTCAGAAGGAAAAAAAGAAATAATCGAGAGCCGGTGAGTGGTGAGAGAGTCTAGGCGCTAACAGCGCCGACCGTACACCTCTCCTCCAAGCGCCTGACCATTTCTCTCTCCCTGGGGCTCCGCGGGTTCGCGTCGATGCCAAGGATGGCACTGATGCGCGTCTTGTCCTGGCCCACGGCCTTGCCGCTGTACACCTGCTCGCCCGGGCTGCCTACCGGGGTGATTGGCGTCTGGCCTGCGAAGCTGCTCGGGTTGGATCCGCCGCCAACTGGGTTGCGCCACGCCTGCTCCAGAACGACCGGGTTTGCACCTCCGCCGTAGTCGGCGGCGATTGCAGCCCAGAAGCTAGCGCGGTGCGCCGTGTAGATGGCGTTGAGGCGGGCCATGTCAACGGGGTGGCTATGCATGTAGCTGGGACCGTGGGCGGAGAGACCAGCGCTGCTCGGCGGTGGCGGAAGGGGCGAGCAGTCCAACCGAAGGGTGCCGGGGAAGCGGGGCGGCGGGGCACCAGTCGATGTATGGGCTGAGTGCGGCGGCCCTGCGCTGGTAGGGGTCATAGCATTCCGGAAGGGTGCCGAGGCCATCAACGGGGCGCTATGGGGATGCGGCTCTGGTAGCGGAGTCGGGTAGCCATGGGCGGTGGGAGATCCGACAGCCGCAGCACCCGCGCTGGCAGGAGCTAGGGTCATCGACGCAGGTTTCGGCAAGATTGTCGGGAGTCTTGGAGAGGCGTTTGTCGATGTGGATGCTGACATGATGCCCGGAAGCTGGACACTGTTGGGAGACGTTGGCCCATACGAGCCAGCACTCCCCGGGGGTGAGGCGGAGCGCGAAAGAGTCCCTGGGTGCTCATGAATCGGAGACGGCATGGATGCAGGCAAGGTCGGAGAATGTCCTCCTGTTGAGGAGCCCGAAGACATCGAAGTCGTCCGCTTCCGCCGGTTGCTGCCATGGCTAAGCTGATGGTAGTGCAGACGGCAGGCAAGCTCTGTCTTCTTCAAGTGCGCGGCGATGTGCTTGTAGGGCATTTTCTGAAGCCGAGTCTGGAGGAGATATACTTCCTGGGACGGGGAAACACGGGTTAGCACTGCATTCGCTCGCGACACCAACGGGGTTGGCTTCTAAACCACAATGTAAAATCCCTCGACCATCCCCCGGTCAAGTTTCAACTCGGCAGCTCCAGCCAATTGGAATCGCAATTGTTTCTTCACGTACCTCGTCCTCACTCCAGGCTCGGCCACCACCCGTTGAAGCCGTCTTCCGGTTCTTCGAGACGCCGTACTCGTGCCTGTCCATAGCGTCGGAGGTCGGGATGTATCCGGCCGAGGTGTTCATCGGCGTAGTGGGAGACATGATGCTCTTCCTATTCCAATTACGTCCACTGATAAAAGATATTGACAATGGTTGTCAGGTCTGGCTAGCTGTCAGACCAGGCGGTGTGTCCCAAAGAATCGAAGGGTTGTAAGAACAAAAAAAGTATCGTCTGTATAAACAAGAATGGGCAGGGCTCGCTGCTTCAAGAATAGAAGTCGTCCGTTTCGGTTCCGCTTGACTGGTTGAAAAGGATAGCTAGTCGTATTGAAACGATCTAGAGCCGTAGAACACACGAAAGGAATCGACGATGAAGAGGGCTTTTCCGGAAAGTTTGAGAAAGTAAGTATAATAAACCAGATTATACCGTTCAAGATGAATGAGTAATGATTCTCCCCAAAAAGAGTGTAAGCAGCCAAGCTAGTTGGTCAAGTGAAAGAGTGGAAGTGTTGAGCTGCGAGAAGAGAAAAAAAAAGGAAGGGAACACACACGCAACAGCGTTGTGATAGCAAGAGCAAAGGATACTCTGGTGAGAACCTAGGTGAAGAAAGAAGATAAACAAGAAGGCAATCCGGAGGGAGGGGACGGGGTAGATAATAATGCATCGCTTAATGCTTTAGGAACTCCATGATATAACTGCATGATGGAACAAAGGCACATCCACTCAGATGGACCGGGATCAGGGAGCAAGCATTGAGGTACGCCGCAGGCACTGTATCCCTGTTACAGGGCCCCCCGCGGAGAAGAAGCGACTTCAGGTATGGTGGAGGGGGAGGAGGAGGGGGTGGAGTGTTGACAGGGTAGTGTAAGAGTTGTGGCAAGATGGGAAAGCATAAGGTTGGCCTGATATGCCCGTAGCCAGTTGGGGTGGGCGACAACCAGAACGGGCTCCACGAACCCAGGGGCCCCAGTCAGACCCATGTTGATTCGAGTCCCGAGTTCGGAAAACGGCCGTGCGCGAATTGGATCTGGGTGGAGGCCATTCCCAGTCCCATGTCCAGGCAGTATCCAGGGCTAAGGCGTCCTGGGTCGAGGCGACTCTGAAAGGCGGGTCACCCTAAGACAGGGCCATGCCAAGGTGGGTTTCGCTATTGCCTACCTAGCCAACTGCAAGTCATGCTGATGGACTGCGTGCTGGTCTAATCTAATAAGCGTATGTAGCAGGAAATTGGTGCATAGCGCGTAGATAATTCCATGGATTGGTGCATCTGGGGCCGAGGCCATCACGAGGCGCCCGGGCAAGAGACGGCGACCCCAAAAGCCGAGAGGTAATTGTTCCAGGGACACCCCGGCCTTGTCTGTTCCATTTGGCGTCATTCATTTTGACAACGAACGTGCAGCTCGTTTCTCGGGTTGCGGCAACGGTTGCAGTGTGTTGGATTCGAGGCGAAGCGGGAGCGACTTGGGGAGTACATCTGGCTTGCTTCAACGGGCAGTTTGTGAAATCAGACTGATGTGTGGAGACTGCAGAATCAGTCGCTGTGCTGGCGTCCCTGATCTTCTGACGCATGTCACGGCGAGGTAGGTGGTAGTCTCTAGTTGTATGCTCAGGGTGTCTGACAGCTGTTGTTGTCGTTCTTGCCCCCATGTCATGTGTGGTGGGAGGTCAGGGCGGCCCCGATGGCAGCACCCTGATTGGCCGGGCTCGAAACAAGCGAGGGTCCTCCAGGGGCCACCCCCGTTTCTGTTGCAGAGCCCCAACGCCCGCAACCCAGAGAACTTGGGCAGGTACGTACCGTGTGCCTGCGCTCGTTGAAAGTTGAAACAGCATCCTGTGTTTTTCGCTCCCTGTTGAGACTAACCTGCATACTCTCTCTCCTTGGGTTAGGTAGGGAGGAAACAGCACAGTAGTGAATATGCTTCCCCCAACTTCATCCACCCACTAGCAATGATTCCATAGGCAATTGGGTTGGCTCCCTACCTACCTAGGTATGTATTTACTCTCTGCATCCATTTTGCATGGCAAGTAATTAGCTGCCCACAGGGGTCTCGTCTTCGGCAATCTGCTTAACTCTCTAAACGCTTTCTTTATCCGATCCGGTGCTGGACCCAGAGCCCTTGAAACTCGCTAAATTGCGGGTGCAATCTTAGGGGAGTATCAGCCCTTGCCCGTTTCGGCGGCTGCCCACCCCTGTTGCTGCCTCAGCAAGCGGGCGCTAAGACTTCCCCAGAGGCAGGAGCGAGCAAGGTCTTCGCCGACCATACTTTTGTCCAGCCATCCAGTGCAACTGTTCCATTCAGTGCGCAACATGACATCGACAGCGGACGGAGCACCTAATATTTACAGTAGCCAAGGCCCCTGAAGACACGGATGCTGAAAGAAACGAGGAAACAACTCTGCCATCTGCATGCAACTGCAGGCATAACCTTGGACAATTTTGTTTCTTGTTTCCTCGTTGCTCTCCTCTGTCTTCTCCACGATGGTCGATGCTCCTTAAACGCCGCCGAATTCGCCTCGTTTTACCAGACACAAAGTTCGTGCCAAAGATAGTGCCTAGCCGCGACGGAGATGGCCACTTGAATGATGACCCAAACACGGTTCAACCAAACACGGTTCGTGAAGCAACTGGGGAGGCGACGGTCCTCTTGGTACACTGGTGGGCAAACGACCAAACAGCGATCCCAAACCACGAATCCTCTCGCCGCCCTCTCGTGACTTCGTCCCGTCTCGTCTCGTCCCTTCTACAGGAGCCGCGCATCAGTGGAGACCTATATGGGCCACACAAAACCTCACCGCGGTTTCGACCTGTTTGGTATTTCTCGAGCATCGCAAGACATCTTGGCCACTTGTCCTTGCTTCAAAAGGACTGACCCCGATATGTTAGTTAATGCAACGCGGCTACGGCTCGCGTCTTGGCTGGCCTGTGTCAAGACTTGATGCTCAAAACATTTCTATTCGTGGAGCTCTCCGTTCAAGTTGCTCATGGTCATCAAGTTCCCCCTCCCCGCCGCAGCCTCCAACGGATCTTGGTCTGACTGACACTGACAGGCATGGGAAGCAAACGACATCAGATCGGGTTAAGCCACTTTGTCGTTGGCCTATTCTCTTTGTCCAGTCCTTTCTTCCAAGTGAGCGTTTGTTCCTCGCCTTATCTTGGCGTTTTCCTTGAATGCGACCACCGATGTCTTCTCGGTTTCCCTTACTGATCCTGGACGATGCGTCTCAACAATGCACACACACACAGACAGACACACACACACCTCTTGGCACTACTATGTACTTAACCCTAGTGGGAGAACGGCACATCCCTGCTTCTGGAAGTGTTGGGCCATCATGACATGATCGCAGGATTGCCGTTGCTGATCTGCGCTCGGAAGACCAGATGGCCGAGACATTCACCCCGTACACTCTCACCAAATCCTCACCATGGCCTGTCACCTTGGCCTGTCTGGACTAGCCGGAGACACAGATCAATCTGCTTTGTCGCCCAAAGTCCCCGGAATCAGGCACGCAAATCTGCTTGCTCGTGTTGTTCTGTCAATCGTCCCCCGCCCGGATCGCCCAGATGAAGAAGCAAAACCTGGAATTTTGGTCTAATAGCTAGTCCAGGGGTTCGCTTCGCCTCCAGTTCCCTCTCGCGCATCTGTTCTACCTGATCGTCCAAATCCACGCGGCAGGCTGTTGTGATCCTTTCTTTTCTTTTCCATTTCTCTCCCGTCCAAGGTTGAGGCGATAAACAGATATCCTGGTTGGCATGCTTTACTATCCTAGGCCAGCGCTAGTAATCAACGTCAAGCTCCCCGCCCACGCTCGGAGCTGGGGACAATGATCGCCGAAATGCTAGCATCCTTGCGAAGTTGTAGGTTCGGCTTGACTGGTCTCCGATGTACGTCGTAGAAAAGGGTAAGAAGATCGGAGCAAGGGTCAAGGGATGGAACTGGGAAGAAGGTGGAGCGATTTCATGGCGGACATGGCACATGCATATTAGCGCAATGCCTCCGCTAGGATAGCTAATGCAGGGCAAGATAAAGAGTGCTCGTGTCATTGCTTTACTGCTGCGTCGCACTGGATCAGCGGCGGAAGGGAAGGGCGCGGATAGCTACCTGCTTAAGTACGTACGTGCAAAGACACGTGGATGACAGACGGCAGGCCGCACTTGGGATGCAACTCAGCAGTGTCCAAAACGAAAACTGCTCAGTGACCGGGAACAGGATGGCTTGGCAGGTTCGTCCCGACCCAGCGCAGGCCATAGAATGGAACGGAAGCTTTCTGACAGTGCTGATTGATGGGACGAAAAGCCAGCCCCCAATCATTCTCCAACAACCACGGACACCTGTCAATGCGGCTCGCATAGTGGTTCATTGCACGACCCTCGCCCCTCATCAATCCACTTGCTATCTATTGTACTGAATTGCAGCGAGGGCGACGCTGTTGGCTTTTCAGAGTCTCCTTTGTTTCGGCTCGAGGACATCTTATTATGAATGGTATTGTTTGGTTTGTCATGGCAACTGTCAAACAAGGGCGGCCGTGTACGTGAATCGCCGGTGAGCCCCATATGAGGCTCAAGTGGAAAACCTGGGAAGGAGCCCGACCGCAAGGGTTTAGATCGGCTCTCCGTTGAATCTGATCAACGGAACACGGTACTTCCTTGGTTACATTGCGCGTTACTTCGTTCAGGGTCCGGGGTGCCACATCTCGTCCGCCCCGCCGCCCCGCCGCCCCACTCTTGATAGAGCCGCGATTCTCAAACGCGTGCCGTGAAGAGCGAAGACAAGTCTGCGACCCAGTTGGTTTCAGAGCCATCAGTCCAAGAATCAGTCCCCAGCATGGGTATGGATGAGCGTGTTCGTTCGAGGCTCTCGTCGTCAATTCTGCAACGAATTATGGGTTCTTGCCCTTCCGTTTTCCTCTCTTACTGTCTGCTGTGCTGCCTATTTGACATCGTAGATGTTGCCGGCGATGATAACCTCATAAGGTGGGCGAGAGAGCGACTCAATAAGTTATCGACCATAGCTCCGTCGAATTGTCATCAGACATCGGACGATCCGCGGAGATTGGCAACTCGTGGACCTTCCATTTTCTATTTCTCCTGCCTCCGACCCAAAGCTAACGAACGATGAGACGAAGAATAGCCCGAGACAAATAACTCAGGATCAGGAACATTATCGTCCGAAGGAGTTGTTCATGCATTTCGACCCGTCAAAGCGGTCCTCTGCTCTTGGCTGCGTTGTCTGGCTTCTGTTTCGCCTTGTATCGCAGCTTCTCATTGGCCTCCTGGTTCCCTTCGATTTCCATCCATCTACGTGTTGTGATGCCGTGATTCCCGCTCGAGTCGTCTCGCGAGCACGTTTGGTCATGCCTATTCGATACTGGCCATCCTCGTTTCTTGCCTGCTCTTTTGCCAGACTTTGAGGCGTCTGCGAGCTGTTGTTTGTCCGACCATTTTGTTTGTTACGGCAGTGGATTTTTGGCGATACAGGATGGGGATCCCAGAGTATCACGGCCTACACAACAGGCCCTAGAAACACGAGCCAATTCAAGCCACGGCCGAGAAACCCTTCGGTTCCGAGAGACGAGAGACAAGCCGAAGTTCAGCAGCCCTGGCCGGAGCCCCGGCTCAATCCAGTTGCCCTTGCTTCTCCGTTTCCGATGTCAAGTCTTGCTCGCCGCTCCTTTACAGCCTGTCTCCGGATATCAGATCGCGGCGACCTAGCGGGATGGCACGTGCTCCCGGATGCTGAAGGCGCACACGAGAGCCAGGTGACGACGATCTTTACTGTTTTGAACCTAGGTTCCGTAGACCGATATGCCATAATACAGTTTCGATATTGCAGGGTTGGAGCATCAGCCCCGGGTTCTCAACCCCGGCCTGCCCCGCGGACTCGGAAAACAGCCGATCTGACCGGTGAAATCGGTCTCTTCGGCACACAGGAGCCCAGGCCCCCTCCCCGCTTATCAGATGCGCTTCTGCAAGGATGGCCTACTCGCGTCGTTGGGGCGTGTGGGCCGTGGGAAGGCCTGGGCAATCCCTGGCTTTCGGCGCAACGGGCGGAACGCCGCAAGGCTCGACAAGGGGCAGCCAGCACGATGACTCCGGCGCCGCTTCCTGTCCCATTGTGCTCCCCGTGCGTGGCCTTGCATGAACCATGCGTGCCACCCGCGGCCAAGGACAGCATGCTGTACGCCGTCTGACAACCTCACAACCTTACCTGTCTTAGAGCCAGACCTTGGAGGTGGGGTGGGGATACACTCCTCTTGGACGAGGTTCCGGGCCTGGGGGGGCGGGGGGGGGGGGGTGACGGCCCCGGCTCGTATGGAGCATTTAGTTGCTCGCGCAGACGCCTCGAAGCGTTTCTCGTTGCTCGACGCGTTTCGTGGCTGGCAGCAGGCGATGAGGAGCTATCCCCGGCTTGGTGGTGTTGGCATTCGACGAGTTTGTGGCGTCGTTAAAATGGGGAGGGACTAAAATAGTTGAAGATATTTGGACACCCCGTAAGACGAACATTTGCCATGTAAGGGACTCTATCTTGTCCTTCTCAGTACTGCGTACAGACGTACAATGTCCAGCAAGACGCGCCGTGGTGCAAAATGACATCACTTCTTGTCGCCGAGTGGGCGATCTTGATGTTAAAGACGGGTCCTGGGAGTGCGAGGGCATCAGGCTACAAGAGACCATTGAACGGTGAACGCAGACTGAATTTCACTACCAGGCCCCGCAGTTCGGCGGTACTACAATTACTTGTGGGTACTTGCTGTCAACTCCCGCCGACCCCTGGGGACGGGAGCTGGGGTCGCTAGGGAGGATGGACGATACCTCCCACTACCTGTGGTACCCTATAATATCTGCGATAATATAGGCCCCATCCTTCCACCAGACGCAATGGAACGACGCCAAAAACTCCCAGTATAAAGCCGTCCCCTTAGGCAGGTTTCTTTCCCATTGCTTTGATCGCTGTTCTTCTTGCGCCTCTGGAATTCTTCAAACCTTGGAACTGGCGATTATGAACTAGACCGGAGACCCAAAAGCCAAGAACCGTGGTAACTGGAAACTCTCGGCGGTACTGATGCGTACCTAGTGTCCCCACTTCGACACGGCGGCTGCCTGCCTCAAAAGTCATCCGACGCCAATACCTACCTTACCTAATTCCTCCGTCATATCCACATGCTTGGCAGTCGCCTGTGCTATCAAGTCATCAAGTCAGCCCAGCCCGTCTTGTGCCATCGTGGGAATATCTAGGATATTGTTTATCCATAGGCTGGTGTGCGTTTCAGTTTACGAGAGAGTGTGTGATGTACCTCGACGGACTGTCCATATGTTGCCCTGTCCTGTCGCCTGTTGAATCTGCAGGGGCCTCTCTAAGCAATGGTCTGTGTACAAAACTTGACCCACAGGTACTTGAAATACCTCGCTCAGCGCAGCATCATTTTGCCAAGGCTCCTAATAACACCCTGTACTTTTGGTGAGAAAAGGATACAAAGAGGCCGAGGTTCTAGGTAGGTTTTACCATAGCATATGGCGTACGACGAATCGGGCTTAGCGCCCTCGCTGCTCTTGCTTGCGCCTCGTCCCGTATCAATCAGGTGACGATTTGGAAAAGACGTGAAAGAAACGGTCTGGCCGGAACTGACAAGATAGCTTCAAGATATCTCGTGCAAGGCCTGATTCACGCACCTTCTTCACAGCTTGCCACAAACCCTTTGGTGTCTGCGGCCAGGTCCTCGGTGCCTTGCCTACCGTCTAATCCCGCTTGTGACTGGGTTTCGCTGTTTCTCGCTCGCCCACCTGCCTTTGACCAGTAACGCTCAAGCTAGATCCCCCAATATCCTTCCACTTGCAGGCGTTCCTTGACCGTGGCGATGGCTTGCGAGGGCCCATCGGTGTCGTATAGATTGAAAACAATTTGCACACGCACAAGGCCATTTGCTTGTGGCAGGCCTTGGAAGCTGGAAACTTCTCGAGTCATGCTGGGTTGTGTGGAGTTGAAAAGTCTAGAGTGATATTTCGAGTTATTGTTGGATCAGCAATATTAGCATCCAAGGCAACAGGCGTTGCCAACACCTCGGCATAATATTTGGGCCTTTGAGGTGCCTCACTACCATTCACTCAATATAAATGGTAGAAATCTTCGGCGAAGGACTCTCCTTGGTGCGAGAAGCTCGATGTAGGTGTTAAGCGAAAGATAGCCAAAACGCTACCATGGAATTAATAAAACGACTATCCATTGATTACGGCGCACTCCGTACCCTCCAACTTATGCAAACGGATTCACCCTCATCTCTGGCGATACCTAAATCAGCGCCGCAGTCCAGGGAGGTACGTACTCATTACAATGGAGTACATACCTTCCTGACCTTCCAAAGTAAAATCCGCCTGGTTCCAGGTTCGCGCCCTTGTCAACCTACCTGCCCAAACCTTGCCCTTTCGTTGCCAAACTACGAACGAGGTTCGCAGCGAAGAACCACCCCGGGACCACAGCAAGTCCAGAACAATCAGCCCAGGACCTAGGAGTGACTTTGGCAGGAAGTACACAGGTGTCTCCAGAACAACCTCAGCTGTTGGTCAGGTCCTGCCTACCATTCATTCACTTCCTGGACCTGTAATTCCTCCATTGTTCAGTCTCGCATCTTGCATTCCCCAATCGCGGGGAAAATAAGAAATAATTGTAATCCGTAATTGCGTGCCCTTCCCTCAAGAATCGCCGGTCACCCGCTACCTTATCTCCTGGCAACTTCCATGATTTTGGCGCCATCCAATCGTTTTGCGACAGAGCGACGCAGCCACGTTAAGAGGGCTAGCTAATCAGTCACGGAGCAGTGCACCAACAGAAAAAATAGCCCTGGACCAAGAGAGTAACAAGACTGAAAACCGGGCTTCTTCTCACTTTTTAAGAAAATCCACGCAAAGCATAGCAAGTCGAGCGCAGGGGGACAACCTGTCAGACCGCCGTTGCAAACTACCTAGGCCAGGGAACGAACAAAGCGCTGGTATCCACCAAGTACTGGGTACATAAGTTTCTGCTAGCGTCAACCTTGGAATCGCACCGGGTTCAGTCTCGAATCATCAGGTACCTCTCCCACTCTTCCTCCTCCTACATATACACACCCCGGCCAGGGTCATTCTCAATTGCCCTCTCGCAAGCGACAAAAACCTGCAAGAAACCTGCTTGTATTTGTTGTCTTATTCTAACATCCGTTTCTCACGCAGCGTCCCACAGACATCCCGGTCCAAAGGCAGATTTGGCTGCAAAACGAGTGGCCCCGCCCCAAGAATTGCAACCAAGCCCCAAGCCCTCTTCCGCCTTCACTCGCACTTTCCCCTCACCCACCTGCTTCTCTCCACCCTCCACCTGTCTACCTGGTTACCTCTCCACCTTTTGCCACCTTGACCTCCTGTTTACCGCTACCACCCGACACTTGCCACCCCAGCCCCCTCGACTCCCTCGACTGGTACTTCTGACAAGCGCCCTTCTTTTAGAGTGACCACGTTTTCTCAGGTTCCTTCTCCCTGCGCTGGTCACTCGCGAGTACTTGTCACCAAACAACAACGAAAATAATAAAAAAGTGCCAGTCCACAATTATCGCCGTCTGGTATTTTATGCACCTTTGGATCTGATACTACTTGCCCGTAAGTACCTTTTCCACCCCGAACGCGCTCCACAAGCGCTCCCCTTGTTGTGCTTGTCACTCGAGTCTCGAATGCACCGCTCCGTTCGTCGAGACGGGCTCGACGCGGGCTGGCGATGATGTCGCTGCATCGGGCAATCCATCATTCGCGGCAGCCGCTGCCGCTGCTTCATCCTGACTGCCCTCGAGACTGGCCACTGTCGCCGGCCTGCGCGTCCTGCTAATTGTTCACGCGTCCCAAGCTGTCGCAGCTTGACTTTCGCCGCGCACAATATGACACATGATTGATTGTGATTGTCGCAGCACAACAGCAAGCGGCAGCGATGGCATTGGTAATGACAGTGGCAGCGGCAGAAGCAGCAGCAGCAAAAGCAGCAGCGGCAGCAAGACCAACACGCGAACCATCATGATTGCCCTTTTTCCATCTCAATTGCCCTCTCAGCTGTCACTATTCTTATTTTTCTCATCGCTCAGATTGCGCGTCGTCGATCAGCGCGACGTTGCTTCATCTGTCTTGACGCGAAAGCGAGCTCGCTCATGCTGACTTATTTTTGTGCCCCATCTTCCAGGTCATGCAACAGTGGCAGGTCGGCCCTGTACCGGAGTACATCTACGGTAACCCGTCTAACGGGCACCCAAATGAGATGCAGTAAGTACCCCATCTACTTGTACCTTTTTCGTATCTGGGCATTCCATACACACAATTCATCCCCCAACCCCTTCATCCCCTCCACCCCCCCCCCCCTCCTTCTCTACCTACATTATGTACCCCAAGTACTCCTCCTCCTTCCCTGGACCAACGTCTTGTAAACATGGGACAACCATCGAGTTCCCCCAAGTACAGTCACTACTGTTGAACTTCGACGTGCGCGGCACCTTGGAAAAGCTTCCAGCCCCAAATAGTCGCGCCGTTGTCGTCCACTGTTCTTGGTCGCCATCCTCTTCCCACCGTGCTGTGTCGTTGTCCCGCCGCTGGCTCGCCTTTCTTGTCGCGGCGGTCCATCCTGGCGCTGGTACTTCGCTCCCAGGCCCCTCCCGACCTCATTGCCCCTGCCCGTCCTAGTCTGTAATGAAGAAGGTGCAGGCGAACGACGTGCAATCATGGCAGCGCCAGCCGTCGATGCCGTCGTTGCAGCAGTCGCAGCAGCAACAGCAGCAGCATCAACATCAACATCACCAGCCGCAACAACAACAGACGCCTTTCGCTAACCATTCACCTTGGTACAGCCCAGGGCATTACCCCCCCCAGCCGGACATGAGCCGGCGCCAGGAGCACTACCCATATGGCGCCCCACCTCCCCCGCAGCCGGGACAACAGCAGCAACACCACGCCGCCCCGGTCCAACCCCCAATGGGACATCCCCAGCCTCCTCAAGCTCCACACCAGCAGGCCCAGACTCCCACCCCCGCCCCGGCGCCGACTCCGAGACAACGAAAGCGGCCGGCGCCACAGTCCTCCCACCAGCCTGCTCATGCTCCACAGCATCAGCCCGCGCCGATCCCACCTCAGGCCCAGCAGCCCATCCCCGCTGTCGCACCTCCTCAACCGACTGCGCAGACCCCCGGCCATCCGCCCTCGGCTCCCATGACCACACCGTCCGCTCCCACGACAGCCCCCGCGCCCCCGGCACCGACTGACGATGCGAACTCGACTCCAAATCCACCACCCGCGAAGAAGAGTCGGACCAACACCCCGTGGACCCCCGCGGAGGAGCACCGTCTGAAGCAGATGCGTGACGCAGGTAACAGCTGGGCAGAGATCGCTAAGGTTGGTAACCTTGGACAAGGAAGGCGATGGCCCATTTGTTGACATTGTGACAGACCTTTCCAACTCGGACTGAGGGTAGTGTTAAAAAACACTGGTACAAGGTCAGTTACCGTCCTCACCAACCATGTTAGAGGGATGAACAAGTTGTATACTGACATCTAACCCAGGACATGCATTATGCCGAGTTTGCTGAAGATGAGGTACATCCCCACACCATAGCGCGGGCCCCTTTCAAAGCTGGGTAGTTGAGTGAGACCAGCCCTGGATACTGACGAGGTGGCTTCTAGAGCCAAGCGCTTCTTAATGCCATCAAGGAGTACGAGAACAACAAGTGGAAGGTCATTGGGCAGAAGGTTGGCAAGCCTGCCAAGGTAAGCTGCCCACGCCCCCCGCTGTCCAACAATAAGTGCCCAATGCTAACCCGCCCCTCCCAGGCATGTGAACAATATGCCAAAGAGCACTTTCCTGGTATGTTGTTGAGCGTCGAGCGCCAGACTAGCAATTCTCATCTCCCCTCAAACAACAACCGTTGACGAATTGGCGCTCGCAGATCTTTTTGCGACTCCGAAGAACAGATAGGGCTTTGGAGACTTCGTATCCTTGCTCAGAGATCACGGTGCACCTAATACTTTGGGTGGAGATGACGACACCGCATTCGTGGTCCCTTCTTTTTCTGGCGTCTTGATTACCTTCATTATCGCCCATTCCCCGCTTTACGAGCTCACCACCTCGCTCTGTTTTGGTCCGTCGCGAGTCTAGGGAGGCGCCGGTTCGGGAAAACAAATACTGCACCTGTATTTGATTCTTTCACCATCCGCGACTGCTTCATACGGGAAGTTCATTGCGTTTCCACGCCTGTCGCTGTCACTGGGTGGTCTGTATTTCAATTCTGTCATTTTCTAGCCGATTTTCCTCGGGATGGGTTTTCGCGATCGGATTGGTTTCTGGCATGGACGTTGGGATGGGCAGTGGTTCGCCTCCATCGCCTGTTTTCGTGGTTGGCGCAGCCCATTGCCACCGGTTCAGCTATCATCGGTGCCTCGGGCAACTCAGGTCCTTGGCCGTGGATCCCATGGCCCATCAGGCGTTTAGTCGTTGATGGGGTACGCCGTTAGGCTTAATTTGTTTTCTTTTCTTTTCTTTTCTTTTCTTCTTCCTTTTCGGATTCTCTCGCTCGGAGCGGAGACAGAGCCATGGCGCGTGGGTCGTTCCTTAAAAGGCTTGGATGGAGCGGGGATGCTACGGGGATAGTTTCCCATCTGAAGTCGGTTATGGAAGTTCTGCGTGGCCTTGTGACGAGTAGATATCTTTTTATCGCGACACGTCCCAGAGGCACCCGCCCTCTGTCGGTGAGAAGGGAGCCGGTGCTTACCCTCTGGTACTTGGTTCGAACGGCTAGGGAAGGATGGAGGAAGGATTGCTTGAGTCAGGATCGACTCTATGGGGAGATTGAATGATTCCTTTAGCTTGAGAGTGAATACCCTCGGAATACACCAGACGTCTCCTTTCCCTCGAGGATTTGATTGCACGCTGTTACATAACTGGCTGATATGGAGGAGCTCCCATTCTACGATACAGCACAGCTCCCCAGTTGTGACAGGGCAACTTGATGGAGTTGCAGGACCGGACCAACATCTCCTTGGCCCCCTATCATCAATCAGCCTTGACCTCATGATAGAGCATCAACATCCTCGGCCGCGGCAAGCGCCCTACCTCGTCGTCGATGCCCCGCGAACTTGCATCGCCCAACGGGTGAGACTGCCTGGCTGAGTACTTGATGTAGATCATATCTCTACGTCACTTGGACTTGGCATGCAACATGTATAGCTACAAGTATGTCGAGAATTTAACGTGCTAGAACCTGTGCATTCACGGGTACAATACGGCCCCACAACCCAATCCAAGTTCTCGGGAAAGCCTACTGGCACGTGCAACTAGGGTCTTCGGCCCAGCGAAGGCGGGAATGGCGCATGGCCCGAGTCAAGGAAAGGTGGCTTGCTGAAGGTTGGAGGCATGGAAAAAGGTAAAACCTTGAACTTGAGTGGGGAGAGGGAGAACATAGATTGATTGGTCCAGCGAGCTGTCCATCTGGCCCACAACATCCCTGCATGAAGTTGAGAAGTGCACTGAACGGGCTTGAGCCCTGGGATTTATGCCCGTAAATTGCACGCCGGCATCGATCAGAAGTATATGGCATCGAAAACGCATGCGGGTTCGAAATGACGGCAATTAATATTTTACAAGTTCCCTGTTAGAGGCTCTGTTCTGTATGGTCTGTAGTAAGTGGCCTCGTTGGGTCTCGTGATTTCAACCAAACGGTCACGAATAGGGTAGCATTGCGAAGGCCGGGGGGCCTCACCCCTGGTCTCCGTGGTCAGCCAATACGAGGGAGTTGGTAAGGGCGCGCCACTCATTCCAGCCTGGCACCCCTGGTCTAAGGTAGAATGCGTGGCTCGTATTTTATGGGAAATGCCTCTCCTTTTTATTAGCTCCCGGTTCGATCACTCCCACCCTCACGCGTTCTGGATTTCCATCTCCTGCCTGGTTGGATCGCCCGTCACACACCTGGGAGGGAGGATCGTCTCTTTGTTTCAACAGTGAATAAACAATTCTAATCATCCTTCTCTAATTTCTACACCTTCGCCGTCGATCGCTCCATTCTCCCCCCCCCCATCTACGATTTTCTCTCCTCCGGGAGACACATTCGCTTGCCCACACTCAGCCCTCTTGCCGACGAACCAGAGCTGAGACGTTCCTGTCAATCGCTTCTCCTCCCGGCCCAACCCGTTGCGTTGCCCTCTCTCTCGAACACGACCGAAGCTGTCGGAATTTCTCTCGCTCCCACCCGCGTCGCCCTCACTCAATACTAGGCCGGCCAGCTGAATCAAACCGGATTCTACTGGCGAGCACCGTAACAGGCTCTTCTCTCGTTCATATACCGCCATATACCGTGCATGCTGTCGCTCTAGGCTGCCCTAGAATAATACGCAAATTATATCTTAATACTTTTATCCCAACCTCGTTCCTCTCATCACACTTCTCGAAGATCGCCATGGTCCGCTCGATTCTGCCGCTGGCAGCTGCCCTGCTTGGAGCGGTTACCGTCCTCGCTGAACCGCCAAGCTGCTCCTTGTCAAAGAAGTGCCCCAAGGAGGCGCCATGCTGTTCTCGTAAGTCGTTCCCACGAGTGATCCCCACTTCCTTGCGGCTGTGGCGTATCGTCGTCGCACCGCGTTGGCTTGCCTCGTGACACTGACGTCGGGAACCTGCATCACAGAATATAACCAGTGCGGCGTTGGCGCCTTCTGTCTTGGCGGCTGTGACCCGCGGATGTCCTTCTCGCTGGACTCTTGCGTCCCCGCGCCGGTGTGCGAAAGCAAGACGTACAAGATGGACAGCCTGGACGGCATTGTCGACGTCGGCAAGTACCTCGGTGACCCCAAGACTGCCGACTGGGTCGCTCAAGGCGAGCCGCTGGCCTACAATGGCAATGTCCTGCTCACCATGCCCCCGAAATCGGTTGGCACCGTCCTTGCCACTACCACGTACATGTGGTATGGCACCGTCAAGGCAAAAATGAAGACGTCGAGGGGTGCTGGCGTCGTCACGGCTTTCATTCTCTTCAGCGATGTCAAGGACGAGATCGACTACGAGTTTGTGGGTGTCGATTTGAGCGTTGCCCAGACCAACTACTACTTCCAGGGTATCCCGGATTGTGAGTGGAACCTATATAGACCTGCCTCTCTGCCCGTTTGCGTTCGGAACAACTGACTTGGCCATCCCACAGATGACAACTCGGGCAACATCACCGGAATCTCCAACACCTTCGATAACTTCCACGTCTACGAGATCCAGTGGACGCCCGACTCCATCACCTGGCTCGTCGACGGCAAGGTGGGACGTACAAAGAAGCGATCGGAGACGTGGAACGCGACCGCCAACCAGTGGAACTTCCCTCAGACGCCCTCGCGTGTCCAGATCTCGCTCTGGCCCGGCGGCGCGCCGAGCAACGCGGCCGGCACCATCGAGTGGGCGGGTGGCGAGATCGACTGGAACTCGGAGGACATCAAGAACTACGGCTACGACTTTGCCACCTTTGGCGAGATCTCGGTCGAGTGCTTCAACGCCAACAGCCCGCCCGGCACCAACAAACACGTCAGCTACCGGTACACGGACGCGCGCGCCACCAACGACACGGTCCTCGACGGCAACGACGGGACCATCCTCAAGAGCTTCGCCGGCACGGGCCTCGACATGGACGCCGGCAGCAGCTCCAGCGGCTCGGGCTCTAGCGGCCCGACCGCCGCGTCCGTCCCCGGCGGCAGCACAGGGTCGGGCTCGGGAATCCTCCCCGGCGGCGATGGCTCGGGTGACGGCTCCGGCGACGGCTCCGGCACGGCGCCCCCACGGTGCACGGCTACGGGCTTCACTCAGTCGTGCGACACGGGCTCGGGCTCGGGCTCCGGCAGCAAGAACGACGGCGTCAGGGTGGTCGAGAGGACGCTCGGCGCCAGCGCGTTTGCCGTCGTGGTGGCTATCGCTGGGATGCTGTGGCTCTGAGCTGGTTGTAATGGTGGGCTCTCAATGCCAGGACTGGGGTTTTCTCCATCTTGTTTCTAGCTTCTTGTATCTAATTGTCATACATCATGACGCCTAATTTTTTGATTGCTTCTCTTTTCACCCTGGGATTGGAGCAGCGTGAAGCACACACAGCATGAGCGGATATTTTTTTTTGTCTCTCTTCTTTTCTCGTTATTTTCCTTCCCGTCTTTCCTTTTCGCGTCATCTGCGGCATACTATACGAGGCAAGAAACCGGGGAAGGCTCTCTTCTCGTACGTCAGGGTTAATGGCTTCGGCCGTCCTCTCTTTTGGCTGTGGGCGGGAAGGAGCGTTTGTTGTACTTACGTCTCCGGGACGAACGAGTTGGAGAGGGCGCAGTGTGCATGATAAGGGAGGTAATGCAGAAATGGAAAGATATCACAGCACACAATTTTCTCGTGTAGCCAAGGGTCTGTAACGGATGTTCTCTATGCTGGAACACCTTCGTTGTGGGATCCTAGATTCTACCTCCAATATTGATGCTTCTCTTCGTCTATCTAGCATGCGCTGCCCAGCAGAAGCCAAAAACCCCCTCTGGCTTGATCATGCAAACCGATCATGGCCCATGTCTCCAGTGCAATTATGGATTAAGGGGCCAGCCAACGACACTCCCGTCTCCCAACGCCGTACAATGCTCAACCAAGTCTCATGCGGACCCTCAGGTCATAGACAATCCACGCTAACTCCAAACGTTCGCAGTAAAAAGATACTCTCAAATCTGCAGCACAAACTGCGGCCCAAACCCAGGCGGACCAAACACACCCAGCGGCAACGAAGCCGCAGGTGCCGGGTCGAGGCTCCCATCGGCATTCCTCCTGAACGCAACGAGCCCCAGCTCCCCGTCCTGGTTCGCCGAGAAGACGAACCTCCCGGCCCCCTGCGCGAGGCTGAACATGCGCGGCACCGTGCCGCCGCACGAGACCGACTCCCTGAAGGCGACGGACAGCGGTGCCCCGGGGGCCGGGGTCCCCGGCCCCTCGCCGGCGGCGCCGACGTCGACGGAGAAGTGCGCGATGCTGTCCGTCTCGTTGCCCGTGTTGCGGCTGCTGACGTACAGGTCGCGCCCGTCGACGGACAGCTGGACCTCGCCGGCCGTGGCGGTCGAGGCGTTTGCGGGCGGGGAGTCGGCCCCGAACGTGGAGAGCGTCTGCACCACCCGCAGCTGCAGCGTGTCGACCGCGTAGGTCACCTCGAAGACCTGTACGAGGTTGAGCATCTCGCACACCATGATGTAGTGCGTCGCCGGGGTGGCCGTCGCCGCCGCCGAGGGGGGGAAGAAGACGCCGTGCCGGGGCCCGCAGCCGGGGGGCTGGACGCGGACGCGGTTGGTGACGGCGAAGGCGTCGTCGGCGGAGTCGATGACGAGGACGGTGTCGGTGCCGAGGTCGTTGGCGACGAAGAACCGGCCCGTCGGGTCGAGGATGGCCTGGTGCGGGTGCGGCGCGTCCTGGCGCTGCGTGTTGGGGCCCAGCGCGTCGTCCGACTCGATCTGCCGCAGCAGGGAGAGCGAGCCGTCGGGCGCCGAGACGTCCCAGACGTCGAGGCGGCCCGAGCCAAAGGCCGAGCCAACGATGCGCGTGGCCCCCGCGCCGAACTCGAGGAACACGACCCCCGGGGAGCCAGTGGCGTTCTGGACGAGGTCGACGGTCCCCGCCGCGGGGTTGAGGGAGAAGAGTCGCGTCGTGGCGCTGTTCTCGTCCACGGCGTACACGTCGCCGCTGCCGTCGCCCCGGGGGAGGAGCCAGCTCGCAGACGTCCCTGGCATTGTGTTGTTGGCCACGATGGTGAAGCCTGCGCCATCGAACTCGGCCGTCGCGATCGTGCCCGACGGGCCGCCACCGATGAGCAGCGTGACCACCGCCGCCGCGTCTGGGTCCGCGTCCGCCGCCTCTTCCTGCCGCGCTGCCAGAGTGGCTCTGGATGAGGGTGCTGATGTCGCCAGGGGGCTCAGGCACAGCCCGAGGAGCAGTGTTGATAGTAAGCGCAGCATCGTGGGTTATAGCTGTGTACGTATTCTGAATGACCGGGATTGTCACAGTGGTCAAGGAGATCTGGAGGCACCGGATGGGTAGAGATGAGATGAAATAGGAAATTGGGGGGGGGGGGGGGGATCATCGCCGGGTCACCAAATAGATGCCGAGGGTCAACTGGGGTGCCTTGGGGGTATCGACCTTGTTGTTATAGACGATCAAACTTACGGATCATCAAAGTCGGCGAGAAAGCTTGTCGCCAAGCCGCAGTCATGACTTGGCCATCCGAGAGACCGCGCGCTTGCGCGAGTATCAGGGACCAACCGGCAGACACGAAACGGCATCGTCTCCAACAGATGCCAAGGAGGCGGCCAGGCAGAAGTTGGTATAATGAGGAGACGTATAGGCTGCCGCCAGGCTCGGCCTAATGGGCCTTCAAAGGGGCAGACCAGGGAAGATGCCTAGACATTTCCCAACCTCCATGATTAGCACCGTTATCCGCGGGAAGTTCAAATCGAGGAGGTCGCTCAGGGGGGCGGCGCGGCTCGCTTCTAAAGTTGTGAGGATGAAATAAGATTTTCCAGGGGTAGGTCGCTGGTGTCACCAAAACCGGATGATCTGCCGGTCACGACCTGCGCCGGAAACAGAAACAGAATAACCTTCTCATGCAGGCTGATGTTTTAGTTTTTGGTTCGGCACATGGCCGAGCCCGCTTGGCGCAATTGGTCTGGAACGTCGTTGTCAATTCATCTTGTATTGGCGATGGCTCGCCGCTTGGCTTGTTTCGTTTGGAGCGTCAATGTCGAGTTGTCTGTCTTTCACGGTAGAGAGAATTGACCAGGTGGATCTAAAAGAAAGAAAACGATAAAATGTCAAGATGCTATACTAACGAGAGAGAAAACAAGAGCTGGTAAGGGGGATATCATCTACTCATCTATTCATTGACTAGGGTGTCACAGGCGTATAACAGGATAGGGAAAGGGGCAGGATTCGAACATGTCTAAGAGACCGACCAAGAAACACCAAAAGCCCTCAAAACAAAAGAAACATTTAACACTCCGCCGTCCATCGCGAACCCTAACTCTCCTCTAATAGGTGATAGTCGCAGTCTTCCGCACCCACCTCCCATCAGTCTCCTCGATCAAGTTCTCAAAGATCCACTTGCCCGTGTCCTCGCGCGAGATGGTATAGCCGACAGCCTTGCTCTCGACCTTCCTAGAAGCGCTATCCTCGACGCCGGCGCGCACCTTGGTGTCCGACTCCGGCCCGTCCGTCAGCAGGCTCGGGCGGACCAGCGTCCAGTCCGCGTCGCTGGCGATCAGGAGGGCCTCCATGGCCTTCTTGTCTTTGTGCGGGTCCTTGAGCATGATGTGGTACATGGGGATGAACAGGACCGGCACGTCGCGCCCCAGGTTGGTGATGCCCGTCGTGCTGATGGCGATGACGCGCGGCTTCTTCTTCGCGGCGCCGGCCTCGGCGCCCGGGCGGGGCCGGGCCAGGGCGTCCAGCAGCGCCCGCATCCCCTTCTCGCACACGTTGGGGTCGTCGATGGTCATCTTGGCCGGCTGGAAGGCGCCGCCGATGGAGAAGACAACGGCGTCGACGAGGGCGCCCGGCCGCGTCGGGTGCGCGAGGCAGCGGGCCACGGCGTCGACGTCGTGCGCGTTGCCCTGCTCGGTGCGCAGGTTGGCCTTGCCCTGCTGGTCCGCGGGCAGCTTGGCGGTGAGCTTGGAGGGCGTGCGGCAGAGCGCGATGCAGGTGTGTCCCGCGGCGAGGCTGTGGCGTAAGACCGCAAGGCCACATCCGCCGGTGGCGCCGAGGAAGAGGATGGTCTTGGGGGTTGATGAGCCGGCCATTGCGATGACGGTTGTGTGTTGTGTTGGTGTTGTTGCAGATGTGAGGTAGAAGGGAGAGTTGCTCGGTATGAAATGAGAGATGAGCTTGCTGTTAGATTGGGCGCAAAGTATGAACAATGGTCAAGGTAGTTGGTATGTTTAGTTGGTATTTTGAGATGATGATGTAGAATATTGAACCCAAGTGAGGGGCTTACACCCTCCTTTATATCCAAGTTCCCGTCAGCGCCAGCATCTCTTCGGAGATTCAAAGAGGCATAAGAGTCTTGGAGCGCGTCGGAAGCGCAAAAAGCAGCGAAATAGTGGCGAGGTCCGAGAGCGACGGCGGCCCGACCGTCTTCAAACTTGACGCGCCATCTTCGCAACGTCACCGCCAAAAGTGCGAATGCATACTCGGGACGGGCGGTTTTTTGGAGGCCGAGAGGATGCCGAATTGAGTGCGAGTGGTGCGAGCCCCACTTTAAACTTCGCTGCCTGGTCATGCACGGACCACATCACTGCCCACCACAGCAAACATACGTGATAGGGAGGCTTGATCAAATGAAAGGAGAAAGAAGAACAAGTTGGTCCCTATAATTCGCCAAGAGAGACGCCTTTTTGGTGTGTTTCCAGCTGAAGAGATAACCTGTGCTCCTCAGTTGTGGTCCTTGGCATCGAGGAGGTGATAGAGTTGGCAGAGCTCATTCCTCTTGATGGGCATCAAAAGCCTCTTGGTCGACAGCCAGATCTGGGTCTCTGGCATATCCCATCAAAGTAGGTGGCTTAGAAGATGGCTGACCTCCTGCGGATTGGTTCTCCAGTTGCTGGCAAATTGTAATCGTTGCTTCGGACACACCGACTCCTTGGACCTCTACATGCTCAGGCCGAGATGTTCGGGTTGGCTTATGGCAGGCATTCACTATTAAGTCCTTTAAGAGCTCTCACCTCTGCGGTGGCGCCTTGGTGATGATTTCCTAATTGTGTATCGACTCAAGAACCAGTGACCGAAGCAAGACTGGGGCACAGTTATGAGTGTCGATCCCAGAAGCATGTTCCCATCCCAAAACGCAGCCGTTTCTTCCAGCTCTTGAGAAGTTCCTTGTCCCCTTCCCCATCCCAGAAAGCCCACATCCACAGGGCAAAGCAGACAGAGTGCCAAGGACCAAGCCGATCAGCTCCAAGAGTTCACCCAACTCTGGCCTTCTCATTGACAGTCAGGTACTTGAATCCCATACCCCACCGATGGCGAGCATACGTCGCCATATAAACAAGATCATTATTGGTCATACCACCATCCAGATCATACCCCTCCGGGAAGCCCTGATGAACCTCAAAGTCCTCCATCTCCGCGTCCCACACCTTTCTCTCCTCCCTTGCCCGATCCTGGAGCAGGAAGGCCACCGTCTTGAGGCTGGGGAGGTGTCTGATGTATTTCGACTGTATTAGTTCCATGTCGGCAATCATGGCAGGCAGTGCTGAGGCGTGCAGAGCAACATGTCGGATCTGGGCGTGGTTGAGGCCCAAGAACACCGCACTCGTCCGCGTCTCCCGGTCCACGACCGTAGGACCGAATCCAAACACCTCATGGAGGCGTTCTTTTATGAAAAAAGCGGCAATGATCCGGCAAACCACAAGCTTGTGGTATCTGTGCGCGTGGCGGACCTTGACGCTCAGCCGGTCCAACTCCTGCTCAGCGGCGGTGTTGGCGTCCATGTCACCACCCTGCGGGGATTCCGAGCTTGGCCCCATGAAGAAGCCGGACAGCGCCTGTTGGGAGATTTGCACCGAGGCGAGCTGATGCCGCAATCTCGTTATACCGGTTCGAATCCGGCTTAAAGAGATGGCTGGGAGAGCCACTCGTCTGGAAGCTTTCTCCAACGTATCAATGGATTGGATTTGCCCCCATATCTCATCCCCGATCAGGGAGCGCGACGAGGTGATGAACGTGTCTGTGTCGTAATTCACGTAAGGCGATGTGAATCTCACGAGGTAACCGCCGGTCTGGGCGGAATGTGGCAGGGCGCAGTATCGGGCAATGTGCCGGGATCGGGATTCGAAGGTCGCATGAAGCATCGGGGGAACGGTGAGTACTGCTGGCTGGACGGTCCATTCCGCCACCGTCTCTTGGATTCTCCCAGTCTCGTCGGTCGACTGGGATTTGAGGACAAGACGGAAGATCCGTTCCGGCATCGGAACTTCATCCCATATCTTGCACCGAATTTCAAGAGGGAGACGCTGGAAATCCTTGAACTCGGTTGGAGCAGACATCGTCCTGGGGTGCCTGTGGGTGATGCAACATCAACACGAGGAGCGGAGACTGCGTCTGAGATCTGCGTGAAAGCGGCCTCTGAGATTGAGAACCTAAGGTCAGTACGGTTCGAGAGTGTCACAAACAAAAGCAGGAACAGGTGAGTGACTTACAGGCTTTCATTTTTGCCCTTCCTCTCCTTTTTTGCGGGCGATACTATCGAGGGCTGAGTATCGAGACTTGAGGCAAATTTTTTTTTTGCTGTCCTTGATAGTGGCAGGAGTTGTTGTGGGTGAGATTTTTGGAGGCGCCGAGGGGATACACATTTTCCCAAGCTGGTTGAACCGGGTTGTAACTTGTACCTGGTTAGGTGAGGTAAGGTGAGGTGAGACTGAGAGCTTTATCAAATAACTAGATTTGTGAAAATGCCAAGGTGAGAAAGGTGAAAAGGAAAAAAGAAACAGAGAAAACAATGATAGCGATAAGGGGTAGGGAGTATGTGAAGCATTGTATGGACTGACTCGAAAAAATAGAGGATTTATGACACAGCTACTTCATGATACAGCTCCTTCATGGGAGAGCATTCATCGAGACAGGACATTAGTTAATCTTGCTGAAAGAAATATAGCCTGTCCTTGGGCCAACTTATCTGCTTTATAACAAAGACGAAAAGAGGAGGATAGGTAGCAAACAAGCCTCCAGGTCCACATCCTTGACAAAAAATGTCCAAGCAAATCTAGTTGATTACACAAACCTCCCTGATTGCGAATATATCCAACTGGCTTTCTCAGAGCTTGAAATCAAGGCAGATTGCAGGTTACCAGAGATGATGGCCACATTAAATGCCTAGCTGGGCCATGAACTACATTTGAACTGACAGTCAATGGGCAATACAATAACAAGTATCAGGTCCTTCGACATATGTCTAGCACTTATATATCGAGCTTGTTCGCAAAATAGGGCCTTGTACACAATCTTACAGTCACTGATGATGGCACTATCAACATCAAATATCAGAAATCTTTTCCCTCTTTCCATTTGTCCTTCCTTGACACTTGATTATTCTTGCAGAGGATGTGTGTGTCTGCAGGTAGAGGTATGAGATCATGAGAAGGTTAATGCCCTGAGACAACAGAGACACGAAGAGATCTTATGCCCAAATTTAACAATGTTGACGCAGAATGTGACGTGGAGATAAGGACAATGGACATTTGTAGCAGGCTGTTTAATTCCAAAACAGGGGGGACAGGCAGGGGCTGCTCCTAAGGTCTAACCCAGACAAAGCAGATTTGCTTGTGATAGCTGACACCATTGCAGGTCCTTGGCTGAGCCCGGGAAGATCCTATGTTTGGATACAAGGCAAAGGCCTACCTACCTAAGTAGGCTTGAACCTAGAGATCACAGTTTATCTTCCTCGGAACAGAAGTACGACAAATCATACATGTCCATGTCCAATGTCGTCCGTGTCGATCCATCCATTTTGGGAATGCGCACTGGCCACCTCGCTAGGCCTCAAAAGGGCACTGGCGGCTGTCGCCGAGCCAATGGCGCAAAACTGGGCCCAATCAGGCTAATTTGTCGAGACAGATGTGCTTTCCTGCTCCCTGCTTCCCTTTTCCACAGCAACGTCGTGTCTCCTCCAACGTAAGACCCACGACCAGCAGCGGAGCAACCGTCAGCCTCATACGCTTCTGCTTATCCCACTCTCGTTTCTCCATCTTCATGTCTATCATTCCCTGACTGCTTCCTGTTTCGACATTCCTGACCATCCCTTGCCTTGCGCACAATATATCGAATACGACGCCCTTCGTATCGCCCCTTGCCACCGACGTTTCTTCTCCGTTTTCCACGCTCTCCATCGCCCATCGTTCATCGTCCACCCGTTGGCTAGATTCTTGACTTGAACGCGCGCTCGATTCTCTGGTCCGCAGACCACCGTCGTATCTGCCCCCTACCAATCGACTCATTCGGAGGGAGAAAGAGGCTATTTGGTGGCCGAGGAGGTCTTCAGGAAGGAAAACCCACGATACTGAGCCTCGGCGTGTCGCTTGTCACAGGGCTTTTCGAACTACCTGGCAACACTGGGCGTGTCTTGATCATTGTCAAATCACTCCTCTCGCGTTCCAAACGATTCCAGCCGCTCAACCTAGCACCGCAGCTTCAGCCCCGGATTGCAAGATG
Organism: Phialemonium atrogriseum; assembly: GCF_030411735.1. Lineage (NCBI taxonomy): Eukaryota > Fungi > Ascomycota > Sordariomycetes > Cephalothecales > Cephalothecaceae > Phialemonium > Phialemonium atrogriseum. The sequence continues at coordinate 232,294 of NW_026848161.1, read as the reverse complement.
GGTTACTTCGGGGACTTCACGGGCCTCTGCCACATGGCGCCGCTGCCACTGTGCTCATCAATAGGGCCTATAACCTCGATATCGACCGGCGTGGGGATTGAGCCGGATTGCTATGCGCGGAACATCGAGTTGGCGAACACAATCATCTTCCAAGGCGCCGCAAGTGCCATGCACATTATCGCTCTGCTCATGACGGTGGTCATGGTGCTGCATGTGCGGGGGAAGTTCACTGCAGTTGGTATGGCTGTTCCCCCGAGTCTCGAGCCAGAAAGTTGCCGTTACTAATGCAAATGCCGCGCACAGGGAGGAAGGAGATCACCACTTTCTTCTACCTCTACATGCTCCTCACCTTCTTGTCTCTCTGCGTCGACGCAGGGGTCGTCCCTCCCGGATCCGCGCCGTATCCCTACTTCGTCGCCATTCAAAGCGGGTTGACTTCGTCACTCATCACCTGCCTGATGATCAACGGCTTCGTCGGTTTCCAACTTTACGAGGACGGCACCCCACTATCATTGTGGATGATGAGGCTCGGCTCTGTGGCTGCCTTTGTCATCTCGTTCCTCGTTTCTCTGGCAACGTTCAAATCGTGGGTGGGATTGGGCCCGACAAACACCATCGGCCTCTTCGTCGTTCTCTATCTTCTCAACGCCGTCCAGCTCTTCGTCTACCTGGCCCTTCAGATCCTTCTCGTCACTCGAACGCTGCAGGACAGATGGCCGCTGGGAGATATTGCCTTTGGCATTTTCTTCTTTGTTGTTGGCCAGGTAATCCTGTACGCCTTCAGCGCCCCTATCTGCCGGGCTGTAAGCCACTACGTGGATGGTCTGTTCATTGCGACCACCTGTAACTTGTTGGCGGTCATGATGGTCTACAAGGTATGTGGCAACGCTGGGAGGCTGGTCCTAATGGCAACAAAACATTGGCTAACCCACACCCCCTTACAGTACTGGGATTCGATCACTAAGGAAGACCTGGAGTTTTCTGTTGGCACGAGAATGAACACGTGGGAGGTCAAGGAGCTGCTGCCAGAGGACGAGCGCCGAGCGACGGTCTATAGCGAGGACCCGTACGGCCACTCAAGTGCCTTCGACAACCCATACTCCCCGTCCTCCAACCGATATTCTAAATACTGAGACCCCCTTTCCGGGAACAGTATCGGTGGCTTCTCTCCCGGTGTGGTTGAGGCGGCGTCCTATTCCCATCGCAAGGGTTGGCACGGCGCCATTTCCACTGGATCTGGTGACTCGGATATTTGCAGTTATGGTGCATCAGCGGCCTGGTTTGGCGTTCGTATGGTTGGTTTAGGTTTGGTTTGCAGCGACTGATGCCGGTGGCATTGGACTTCGGGAGCACTCGATCGAGGTTGTGGCACTGGCAATTGTAGGTTTAGACACATAGCCATATAGAATAATTGCTGAGACGCGGGCTTTTCTTTGCTAGACAGACAATGGAGGATTCTAAATATAATAATATTTTCATCTGATATTTCGTCTTTCTTTTCCTGGGTGCTCTCCTCTCCTCATGTTGATATCACGTGGCATAGGCCTCTTTCTATCCATGCGCGTGTGTGTGTTGGTGTTTCTGTGTGCACTGTACATAGCTGTAGCGGCTAAAGCCCGGGGGATTGCGGCGAATTGACTTTCAGCCCGCCCAGCAATCCTCAAACAATGGGAGACATCTCACGCCTTACAATCTCTCCCAGCTCTATACCTGCCACAAGAAAGGCGAGCCTGGACTGCCTGTTTCCTTGACAAGACTCACAAGTATATGGGGTCATAAAATCACAAGTAAGTCTGCCTATTTATCATCCTGCTTTGCCACCTCAGTGCTGTTTTATACACTGTCCTTTCCCTATTGTCTCTCCGATTGCCCTTCTATCCTACCTATCTATCTATACCTCCCGCATCCGATCCCATCTCCTGCCCCACAGCCCCATCCATCATTCCATCATTCCATCATTCCCTATCGAATCTTGGGAAGGCTGTGTGAGGTGGTTTACACTCCTTCGCACCAGGCTTAATCCGCCTTTTCCATCTCATCCTCACATTGGCATCTTTTCTCCTTAGTTGTCCTCTTCTTTTCTATTAGGCCAGCTTTTCCATTCTGATCCCCCGCCTCCCCAACCTAACCTTGTTTGCAGAGGAACGTATGCGATAAGGCTCACCATACAAGGCTCGCCGCTTCATGGTTTCTTAGAGATTCTCCATCTCAGCACTTGGTTCCTCGACTGCTTATCATCGCATCGGTTCATCATCTCACTTCAAGGGCCTGTAACTGCATCTCAGGATGACTTCCGCTACAGAAGATGGGAATTCTGCTCTGTGGGACGCTATCGAAGCCAACTATTGGCAGTCCATAAAGGTTGTCAGGGCCCGTGAGGATAGGGAGACAGATGAGTCTATGCAGGCCGCGGCTGACCCGATCAGGATCAAGCTCGCGAAGTTGTACGTGGAGCGTCAAGAGCTTGAAGAACGCCTTAAAGCCACAAAGCAAGTGTGCCAAGAGAATGAAGCCTTCCTCAACGACCTGGAGAACGAGATCGTGGCCCGCCAACTCGATGTTGCCGAGCAACGAGCTCATGATGACGAGCAGAAGCGCGAGTGGTTTAGGAATTATCGCCAGGGTGACATTACCCTTCAGGATGTTGAGCCTGGACCCGAGGACACAGATATCGACATTCCGGAAGAATCTGAACAGGCCGACAACGATGCCAGCTCTTCTGTGGGCAATGGACTGGGGGAGTCTAGTAGAGCTGGTTCTGACGAAGGTTCGACGTCACAACGGCCCCATACCCCCAAGCCATCGGGACTCCCAGACCAGACCGGAGCCCCGTACGGGGATATGACTGGAGTTGAGGTTCACGATGGAGCTGGCGAGGTGATTGGTGAGCTTCACCGCCTCAACCTTGATAACATCTGGGTCGATACGCTCCTCAATCGTCCCATAGAGCGGCCAGTCAGAATCCGGCCAGGCAAGAAGTTCACCGCCAAAACCTTGGAAAGCATCTATGAGCCGAGCGATGCCAAAGGTGCTAAATGGTTGGCCTGCCATATCCAAGCTACCGGTACTGTCCAAGGCCAGCCATGCCGTACCTGCGTCAAGAATGTGGGCATCTTCTCCGAGTGCATTGTGCTTGATGACCCCAACTTCCCACGATGTGGGAATTGCGAGTGGAATAGACAAGGATGCCACGGCGCCTCTTTCGAGCCACGATCCAGACATGCCGCGGCAAGCGATGAAGGAATAACACCATCACAACCTCCTAGTGCGAAGTCTGTCGAGAAGATGGCATCTTCTTCCTCTGGCAACACTGCTGGTGGTCAGAATGGGGCAGGCGAACTGCCAGCCCTACCCAAGTCCAGCAGCCGAAAGTCTCAACATAGCGTGCGGAACTCGGAGGACGAGGCAGAGACCGGGGCAGCCAAGCAACATAAGCAGGGTAAAAAGAAGTCATTGGGACAACAGACGCTAGAGACACCACAGACGCCAGAGGCACCAGATACGCCAGATACGCCAGAGGCAGAGGATGAGGAGGAAATGCCAGAGCTGGCAGAGATCACCAAGGAGACACTCGACCTCAGAGACGATGGTGTTGTGTTCACAGACCCTCCGTGCATGAGAAATGTGCCCCTGGTAAAAATATCTCCCAGCCATGCGTACTGGGACCCCGAGTGGAAGCCGATAGAAGACGAGGTCCAGCTCCAGCTGAACAAGTGGCTGGAAAAGCATGACCAGCTCGCGAAAACTCCGACATCTTCGTCAGCCAGCAAGTTCCTGGCAAATCGGCAGATCAACCGAGGTCGGACCATGCTTCAGTTCCTTGAGGAGGGCGAGCTGCATCCCTATCAGATCATCGGCAAACAGTGGATTACCAGAGGCTTCATCGTCTACGACACGTTATACCGCATGGTCCAAGTTCTGCAAGAACTGACCAAGTTTAAGATCGACATGAAGCCCTCGCAGTGGCTAAGGCAGCGCCTGCACGAGATATACGTCGAGAAAGGTGACAGTTTTGACCTTGCCAAGACTATTCACCATATGTACCATGACCCCAAGGTCTCCCACCTGCGCATCAAGAATGGGTTCGGCACCATCGGCCGGCCCTCCGGCTTCAAGATGAGAGAGAAGGCGAAGAACAGCAGCACCTCCAAAAAGGGAACCCCCAAAAAGGGAACCCCCAAGAAGGGCACCCCTCGCAAGGACCCCAGCAAGGACACCCCCGGCAAGGAGGCGGGGTCACGGAAGCGCAAGGAGCCACATTCGACACCCAAGACGACCCCGCAGAAGGACAAGGCAGATACCGAGCAGGCCCCCCGGTCCTCGACGCGCAAGACGCGCCAGGGCTCCGCCGAGGTGCCCCTCAGCCAGCACCAGGCGAGCAAGCCAGAGCCGGGGAAATTCATCCTCTCGGCCCGCAACCAACACAAGAAGCAGAGGGTCGACCAGAACCCGGCCGGCCGCAGCAGCCTTGGTGGAGCGGCCAGCCTCCAGGAGGACCTGGAGCACAGCGGATATACATCGACGGACAGCTTTAGCGGAGATCATGTCATGAAGCTCGACTGGCGGGTATACCAAGTCAAGACGCGACTGACGACCACCAACCCGGCGGTGACGCAGTACTGGCACTGGGTTGACAAGGCCGAAGAAGGGGGCGAGTCGAACATCTTCGAGCACCAGGTTCTCAAGGACGTCGTCTCCAACGAGGTCTCGTGGGGCGTCTACAAGGAGCCGTACGACTTCCACCTCCGCCAGTCAGAGCTGGTCAACGTCTCGTATGCCCCCAGCAGCCAGAAGGTGGTCATCGCTACGAAACCCGTCCAAGGCGTTGAGCACCGAGGGGACGTGCTGGCCCACTTCAAGCGTGAGCGCACCAAGAGGCGGTTCCTGACCTTTATGAGGAAGAAGGGCGTGAAGCTGGTGCGGACAGATGCGTGAGTCTTTTCCCTTTCCCCTGTCGTAGCTGTTTACCCCGTACCTGCTGCTCGTCCGTTTCTCGCTACATCTCGCTGACATGGCGTCGTCTGTCTCACAGCCAATTTGTCGAATCCACTTGGGACGAGATGCAGTCCAACGTCTTGCCTGGATACGACTCGGAGTCTTGATGGCTGCTACTGAACAAGGGACTCGACTCATGGGCTGCTTCTCTTTGCTTGTTCTATGCCATATTTCATCTCTGGGACTGCTCCGTTGCGAGGGCCCTCCTTTGCTATTTCACTGGGCTGGCTTAATCTCTCCTTCCAGCAGGCATGGATGCCAGGTGCCTGGTTTCTCTTTCTCTCTCTTTTATTGCTGGGTAGAGATATTCATTCCCCAATGGTAGGCGTTGGAATGCTTCGGCTGGCTTGTGCTGCCATCGGTACTGGGGTCGAGGCTATGGATGGGGAACGGGACTATCTTTCCAGCACCGATATTTTGGACGTTCGGGGTGTTGTACCCGCATAATCCTCAATTCATCATGTTTGTAGTGTACGTTTGTATGGCTGGGTCTGCTGTAAGAATATCCTCTCCACGGGAAATGTGAGGGGCATATTGTTTTTGACTGCTTCTAAGTGACCATGGTTGGGGGGTGGTTGTAGAAGGCGGTGAAGCGGAGAAACCCCGGAATCCATCCCAACTCCAGAAAAAGATCTGGGCTTCGCGACAGTCCATCAGCCATTACCTCCAAGTACCTCTCAATACCTCTCGACTCCCAGGTTTTCCTTGCAGGTGTCCATGTCGGATACCCCCAATCGCGCAAGATGCTGTACGAGATGATTGGAATAGTAAGCCATCACATTCCCCCGGTCCCCCTCAATTCCAAATCTGTTGGGCGAAACGAAAGACTAACCTCCCACCTCGCAGGTCCGGTGCGGACCAAAGGGAGCTCCCAACTTGGGTGAGGTGAAAGAGTACGTCCTATCCTCATAGCCCTCCCTCCCTGTTCCCTCCTCCTCGCTCGAATGCGTACATACCACTCTCCCGATAGACACTCCGCCAACCCCCCGCCCCAAACCAGCCAACAAGAAACAGCCAGCCCAAAAACTAACAAACCCCCAGAATCGTCCTCACAGCAGGCCAGCTGATCCTCCGCCAAGGAGGCGTCATCCGCTCGCTGGGCAACTGGGGCGTCTTCTCGCTCCCGCGCACCGTGTCGCGCCACCAGATGCGCCACCACAACGGGCACTACTTCGCGATGCGCTTCGACTCGTCGTCCGCCACGCAGGAGGCCGTGCGCTCGACCCTCGCCCTCGACCCGCGCGTCGTCCGGAGCATGAGCGTCAAGCTCGGCGACGGGAAGCTCGAGACGCTGAGCCGGTTCGGGAAGGTGGAGTGGGATCAGAAGTGAGGGCGGGCCGGTGGACAAGAGTTGAGGGGGGCCGTATGGGTAGGGGGATAGATCATGGTTGGTGGTTCCGAGATGGGTGGGATGGATGCCTACCTACTTCGAAGGGATGGGCAGGATCATACGAATCCGAAGGGATACCCCGCTGATACCGTGAGATGGGAGAAGGGAGACAGGCATCGTGGCGTGCTCAGAACCGAAAAGGGGCTCTCCTACTTCAGACACGCCCCCGGGCTCACGCTTGGATGTCTCTGCCTTTCCCGAGACAGAGTGGCTCTGCATGGATGACTACCGGGTGGAACGATGAGCCCAATCTGGGGCTCTTGTACTGGAAGCTGTACAAAGTGTACTATATACGCGGGAACGACGGGACTTGAATTGCTGGCGTACAATTAGACTGCTCACCTGCATCTACCGATTGCTGCCCGCCCTTGACTCTGCGAGGGGAGAGAATCACAATTGGGGGGCAATGCTCCAACGTGCATCGTCCTTGAACAAACGTGACATCGAGTCTAACGACGATCAATGGGTTGGCTGGCGTTACAGCTGTAGCCAAAGAAGAGACGAAAGAAAACCAGTTATCGATGTGCTGCTGGAAATGCAAACTAACTCAGCCAGCCAGCCAGTCCTATCGCCTAGGCAGAAGAATATTCTCTGCTCTCTAAACTAGTTCAAATGTTCCACTGTAAAGACGCCCCTGGAAAACAATGCATTTGCCTCGCGATATTTGCCGGTTTCCGTCCCGGTCATGATCTAGGGATAGATTATGTGTCTTAATCCCGGCCGTCAAACTCGGGCCTCCCAAGTCCACAGGGATTGCCATCCTCATTGGCGAGTCAACCTCTCCCGACAGGTCATAACTATCGTCGCCAAGGCCATCTCCCAACAGTCAGTTCGACCCCGACCTCTTTGTTGGTAGCCCGCAGTCTGTAGAGCTAGAGAACAAAAATCGACGGAACTGACCGACAAATGCCCAAGGAACAGCGCGTAGGTGAACCGGAAGAAGCCGGTAACCCAAGGCTACAAGCGGCCAGCGGATCAGCGGTCGACGTCCATACCGTCGACAGCCCGCTGACCGCCACCGGCCGCCACGGGCGCGGCCGCGACGCCGTTGTCGCGGCACCACACGACGAACTGGTCGATGACGCTCGGCCAAGAGGCGCTCTCGCTCCAGAAGGACAGGGTCTCGTCCTCGAGGGTCTTGCGGGCGAACTCGAGCGTCTGGTTCCACATGTCCCGGTTGACGGACCGCTTCCAGTTCTCCAGCAGGAACCGGTTCCACGCCTCGAGCCAGTCGGTGCGCCCGCTCGCCCACGGCCGCCCGGGCGGCTTGAACATCATCTCCCAGTACACCAGCGCGTTCTCGACCAAGATGGCCTTCTGGTCCGCCTCCTTGCCCGCCACGAAGGTGTGCCGGTACACCCGTTTGAAATAGGCCGCGTCGGTCGAGAGCTGGGCCACGCAGTTCCGGACGTGTACCCGGTGGCTGGCCGGGGCGGGCGTTACACTGCCGATTGTGAGTCTTGTCAGCCCCCTGAGCTCATGATCTTGGTCCCGACCCGAAAAGAGAGAGTAGAGCCTCACCCAGTAGCCTTCCACCCATCGACGTAGCCTTTCCGTGTAATCTGGCCAAAGCTGGTGGCCTGAACGATTTCCAGCACGACAAAGATCTCGCACGATTCCGGGTTGACGCCCAGGCTCGTGAGATAACCCATCATCGAGTCCACTCCAATCTGATCCTTATCCTTGTCTTCATCTGGGTCTATTCGCCGGGTGTCAGCCTGTAGTCCCCTTCCACCCAATGACAACAAGGGGCCTGACCTCTAAGGTCGTCAAACATCTTATTTAGCGCCAGGTCCGGTTTATTGTTGCTTGCCTGTGCGGCCTGGCTGCTATTGTAGTATCTGGCGAAGGTGGCCAATTGGTAAGCATTCTCCCACGAACAGCTTTGGTTTCGTCTTCACTCCAAACAACCAAGAGAAGAATTGCCAACTGTGGCTCAAAGAGGGTGAGATACTTGTCTCTAAATTGGGGGGACGCACGGTAGTAACCGGCTGCTGCGATGATGCACCCTACCCTTTACCTCTGCCAACCTGTTTTATGAACCTTAAGCAAGGCATATCCGGTGTGCTGTCTGGTGGCTCTGCGTCCACAGATCCAGCCGTGGCCGTTCCCAACTTGGGAGCTATCGGTATGGGTCTTGTTGCTCGCAGCTCTCGTGGAGCCGAGGTGTAGCCCTTGCAGAAGGGGGAGGGGGAGGGGGAGGGGGTTTGGGAGTAGTCCACGGTCAGCGAAGTGGATGTCGAGCGTGATATTAATGTAAATAGACACATGTTGGGCGAGGGGAGTGGATGGACATAATTGCGGAAGGGTGCGATTTAAGCAAGGTGTGACGTTGCATCTCCTCGGAGATAAATAGGAAAAGGCATCCCTTGGAAGCCGGAAGGCGATGTGGGTTCGCCTAAGAATCGAGAGTTCCAACAAGCTGGGGCTCATTCTTGTCTCCACAAACGTGGCAGATACCCGATATCAGAAGCCATGGATGGCCCGGGAATGCCCTCGCTCCGATGCGCACAGCAAGAATCATATCTTCCCAATGTATGACCTTGATATTCGGGGGGGTTTTCAATCGCTTGCAAAGAAAGGTAGGCAGGGCGGAGGCAGCGGAGACCGTGCTCGGGAGGAGTATCGGAGTATCGTGACAGAGAAGGTCGACTTACTGATCGACAGCAGCATCGAGTTTGTAATTTGCATTTTTGAGGAACTGTCGTGTTGGGAAACGCCACCGGTTAGCATATGCGAGATCAATAGGAACACACGGGGACTCCGACGGCGGCGAGCAAGCAAGTATGCAATCGACCGATAACAGGGTATGACGAGGGCAGCGGCTTACCCTCTGTGCAGTCCTATCATTCGCACCGGTCAAGGCCACGAAGTGGCTCACGGTATGTTTTTGCGCGTTAGTCAACGCCATGCTGGAGTGGCAGGGCTGTTTCGAGCCGCAAGGACTGGGGAAGTCGATGAGAGGTTCAGGGATAGGTTTAAGGGGGAGGTTGAAGAAAAGCCGGCAGCTGAGGCCAAACTATCGTTATTCGCTTGTCGTTTGCTGCTCGGTGGTGAATTCGTCGAACCGGTGGGGAGGGGGAATTTGATGCGGCAGTGGTTGGGCAGGATAGACTGTGGCTGTCGCGTGCAGTGCAGCACTGTAAGGGCAGTCGCCTCCTCAGGCTTGCCGCCGAATGTGAAATGGAGATTCCTGACCTGCCCGCCTTCCGGATCACTAGACAATGGCAAGTATAAAGCGAGACTGAGCGCGGATCCTGAGGGGTGGTGCTTTTCTGCTTTGGGGGTTGCGAAAGCGGAAGCCAGGCAAGGCTGAGTGGAACGTCATTGGAGGGGTTCGAGTGGCGCTCGACAGACAAGGCTCCCACTTTGGGGCCCTAAACTCATCACTCATGCAACTAACTTACTGCCTATGCAAATCATGGGGTAGGGAGAAGCGAGGCAGATAGCAGCTAAGCAAAAAGCTAAAGAGAACAACCGACATGTTCAATTTATGTACTGCACCTTATTCTACAAGCAAATAGAAAGCTCCCATAGACCCAATAGAGGCACACCAACATCAATTTGACAATTATAACCTGACATGGATGGATCGTAACGCTGGATGATGCATTGAACAGCGCTGAAGACAACATTAAGAGAGAAAGAAAAAGAAAGCAATAACCAAGGGGTATATCGCTCCATCTGCTGCGGCCCTCCCATGTGTGGACAACCCTCCCTCCCTCCGTTTCTCCATATCTTCTACACCGGCTGCTAATCACCCGTGGGCATGCCCTCGAGCTCGTCCACCAGGCTACGCCAGTTGTCGGCCAACAGCTCTGAGTACTTGACGCGCTCCTGGGACCAGTCCTGGTTCCACCGGGAGACGTGGTACTGTGTGCTCTGGAAGTATATGAGCTCATCCCTGAGGCATTCCTTGATGAAGACAGACCGGTTATGCTGGTTGACGATAGACTCCTTATCCTGTTGACACGCGCGTTAGTCATGGGCCGCCATGGCTGGCCAAAGGACGCTTGCCGTACCTTGATGATAGCCTCCACGACCTTATCGATCTCCCCCGGCTTGACCATTCCATCCGGCTTGGATCTCAGATGCGCCAGTTTTGTCTCGTTGCTGTGTATCCTCTTCTCCAGGGACGGGATGTTATCCCTGTCCAGCCTCTCTCGGCGGTCGAACAGATCCCTGACCGAAACGAGGGCATCGCGCTGCCTCTTCAGATCCTCCAGGACACCCTCGTCCCACGCGTGGGCCTCGTCCTCCATGAGCGACTGCCCGGACCTCAGATGCTTGCTCATCGCCTGCAGGCCGTCGTTGAGCAACGGGACGTCGTTGGTATCCGTGGCGTAGGTGTCGCCGCTGGCTTCCGCGAGGGCGGTGAGTGACATGGCGATGCGTGCATGGTCCGCCGATACCCCGATGTAGCGCTTCACGAGACGGTCCATAATGTTGCACACGCTGATGTATAGGTCGGAGCTGCGACGGATGCCAGACTGGGTACGATCGAACATGTCGTCTAGAACAGGGGAGAGGGAGTCTTCGAGCCCCGGAGGGAGTGGCCGGCCGGTGAACTCATCCTGGACCGAGATTGTGGCCTGTTTACGCCAGACCGAGAGCTCCTGCACCCCGTATTAGCACTGGTGAAAACATCCATGTCTTCCGGTGATTATATCTTACAGTTGGCACGGTTAGGAACATAACCACCAACTGTTCCTGACTGAGGATGGGATGTCGGACTAGGCCATTGAGGAACCTAGCCAAACCGCGCCGACGTTTCTCAATAAAGGCGCCATCGTTGGAGAAGTGGTTACCGTTGACTAGCTCTGCGTCAGCTTCCCTCTCAAGCCCCAATATTGAACACCATCATCAGCTCACCGGCAACTCGTTTTGGAGGCAGCAGAGGCAATGCTCGGAAAGGATAGCGCTTGTGCAAGCAATCCAGTAACCAGACAAAGTCACTGTACCTCCTGATGACCTTGCCCCCCCTCCTCGTGCTCAGGACTTCGTAATTGTGGTGTTGGAACAGGAACACGCCCTCCTTCTCAGGCATGAGCGAGACCACAATGTTCTCCTCAATGGCGTTTCCTGTCCTCCCGCTGCCAATCGTCCTGGTAGGGGTCACGGCCGGCGGCTGGCCTCCCGGCTCTCGTCCACCGCCGTTGCCGCCGCCGAAGGGACTCGTCCCCAAGTCGCCGGCCGGGGCTGCAGTGAAGCTACCTGCACTGCTATCATAGTAGCCCCACTCGCCGCCAGAGCTGCCACCTACAGACCCGGTGCTCCGACGAGCCGATCCCGTACCCGAACCAACGGTGCCAGTGGTGAAGGTCGAGGTCGTCCTCGTCGGCAGCCCGTGCTCGGGCACGGCGCCGTGCACTCCGTTGCCATTAACAGCAGGAACGGGCGCATCGACAATATTCGGGCGGTGCGGGTCGGGCGGGTGGTTGTGGTTCTTGTGCAGGTCGGGCGTATTCCACGGGTCGTCGGGGTAATCCATCGACACCTTCGCGGCGGAGCGAGACTGATGCGGATGCGGAGGCGTCGGCTTAATGGCTTGCGGGGGAGTGACTGGGCGCTGCGGTGGTTTTGCAGCCAGTTCCGAAGCGTGAGGTAGAACAGGAATCTTGTCGACGAGGCCGGGAAGCTTGGGCTGGGGCAGGTCTGAATGGTTAAACAAGAAAGAGGTTAGCCCAGAGGTACCTCTCCAAGATTGGGACCCACTTCGAGCTTGAGCTTCGGGTTCTGTAATAAGCAGGTAGGCAAATGATGAATTAATGGAAATCAAGTAACGACAAAGCTCCCAGATCGCTCTGAGAGGTCGGTCGATCCGCAAGATAAGATAAGGGAATGATGGGGAGGATGTGACGCATGGGCAGGTACTCACTTCGCCGACGCTCATCGACGCCATCGAGGCTGACGGTTTCGCCTTCCTGGGCGAGGCCGACGAGCGCTAACATGACATTGAATTCGTCCCTGCCGAGTCCGAAGTCGCCGCCAACCCCGCCGGGCGCTACAAAACCCATGATTCGGGCCTGATCGTCGGCGCTGAGGTGTGCAGCTGCCAATACCCGCGCAACACCACCAGCGGTAGCCCGGCCGGCGCCGGCGCCATCTTCACGAACTATAGTGTCGAAGGTGTCGAGGTAGCTATCCGGGGCGTCTGTCGCAGGGATGAGGTTTCGGAGGACATTGGCGCGGGTCTGTTGCTTCCGGGGAGAAGGCATGTCCCACGGAGAGCCACCGCTGCTATCGTCGTCCTGGAAGAGCGCACTCGATGTCGGTTTAGTCGCGTTGGCCTCGTCGTCGAAGAGTGAGGAGCGCGAGCGGCCGCGGTTGGGAGTCTCCATCGGTGGAGACTCTTCCGTCGGAGATGTGCCGAAGAGAGACATTGGGACGGATTGGTTGGGGGGAAACAGTTCTGAACCTCCTCGCAACGGGTAGCCGACGTCTTTATGCTAGCGTACGAAGGGGTAGGATTGCGAATAGGTGAATGAGTAGCTATCGAAGGCTGACGATGTCGATGCTTAGGCCTCGTAATGGACTCGTAATGATTACGGAGCTGGAAGCGGGCAAGATTGTTCACCGTAAGAGAGGGTAGGCCAAACGCACAGGAATACCCAGAGATGCCACAAAGCCGATAAATCCGTTGCAGATCTCTCTTCGTCTCGACGACCGTGGAGCTGATACAAGGCAGAGAGAGGTAATCAGGAGGGGGCAGATGGAGGAGCTCCCGTCTCGAGGCCGGGATAGCTCCCGCAGTATGTATCTATCCGAGCTACCGGGGATGCGGGGTTTCTCAATTGAGGGGTTGGTAGTACATAATCGTCTAATTGGCTTGTCCCTTTGTTTCTCTCACATAGCTCTGAGATAGAAACAAAGATACAAAAAAATAAGGCAGAAAACATGACATGCCATCTTCTTGTTCCTGTCGACATTTTCCGGCTGCATCATTTTGGTACTTTTGAGAACTCCACACGTCAAAAGGATGGCCTCGAAAAAGGTGCCTCATAGTCCGCGTCTTTGGCAATGGCGACAACAGCGAGCTTGGTCTCGGGCCCAAACAGACAGAAGCTCTTCAACCTTGTATCAACCCATACCTTGACCCCAATGACCCATCCAATTTCCGCGTCGTCCAACTTGCCTGCGGTGGTATGCATACGGTTGCCTTGACACTGGACAACAAGCTCATTACTTGGGGTGTCAACGACCTTAACGCTCTTGGCAGGGACACGCGCTGGGATGGCAAGCTGCGCGATATAGACGCGGATTCCGACGATGAGGATGGAGAGTTGAATCCACTCGAGTCGACTCCCACCGAGATCCCAGCAGACCATTTCCCCCCAGGCACCCGGTTTGTCCAAGTAGCTGCCGGTGATAACTGCAGCTTTGCCCTCACTGATACTGGCCTTGTCTATGGATGGGGCACATTTCGTGTATGTTGATTCACCTTTGTTGCGCAAGACCGACCAGTCTTTCCCCCCATCCTAACGTCAGTATCAACAGAACTCCAAAGGCGAGGAACGTTTTGGATATGATAGTGATGGGAGACTTGTTGAGAGGCAAGAGACCCCTGTTCTCATCCAAGGCGTGCAGAAAATTACCCAAATCACTTGCGCGCGTCGACCATGTACTAGCCCTTGACATCACAGGCAACATCTGGGCTTGGGGCTCCAACGAGCAAAACCAATTCGGGCGTCGTCTCTTTGGACGCCATCAGGACAACCTCAGACCATGCCAGGTCCGAGTGTGCCCCAACAATGCCAAGTATATTGCATCAGGGGAATACCACTCCTTCGCCGTCGATCGGAAGGACAACGTCTGGGCTTGGGGTCTCAACAGCAACGGCCAAGCTGGATACCCCAAGACTGCCGGTACTGACTCCGCCATTCTACCATATCCGGTGAAGATCCCCGGCCTCTGCGGCAAGGGAGTTACAGTCCTCGACGGCGGTGCCCACCACTCTGCCGCCGTCACGACAGACGGCCAGTTCCTTGTGTGGGGACAGATACACAGCGGGCAACTCGGCATCAGCTTTACTCCCGACCAGCTGCGGGACCCAACCTTGATCCGCCACGACGAACGTGACAAGCCAGGGATATGCCTCCGCCCCACCGCAGTCCCGAATATTGGCAAAGCCTTCCACGTTGCCTGCGGTACAGACCATACCATATTCGTCAATACGGCTGGCAGTGCCTACGCCACGGGCTACGGCTTCCAAGGCCAGCTTGGTCTTGACTCTAATGATGACGTCTATGTTGCACAGCGCATCAAAGGCCGGGAGGTGAAGGATAGGTTCTTGAGTTGGGCCGGTGCTGGCGGACAGTTCTCTGTTGTCGCTGAACCCGCCAGAATTGGTTGAACCCTGCACCTCTCAATATCCCGGAGTTCATACTTGGCATTTTTTCTCGGCAATAATCGTATTCGCCGTCCCCTATCTGCGTTTTGGTAGCTGGCAGTTATGCAACAATCTTCTGTCTTTCCATGTAGTTTTTGCCTCGAACTATGCCCGTCATTGAACCCTATTGGAACAATTTCGATCTCAACTTAGATTGCAGGCTCCGGGTCCAGTGAAGCCAGTGATTCCAGAAGAGGTGGGTCATGTGGGCGGTTATTGAAAACCTTCGTCGTTATTCTTGTCTTATGCCATAAGCTTATACTCCGGGGGGCAAGTCTGAGAAACGCTCTTGGTACAGGT
The DNA here is from genome assembly GCF_030411735.1 of Phialemonium atrogriseum. NCBI lineage: Eukaryota > Fungi > Ascomycota > Sordariomycetes > Cephalothecales > Cephalothecaceae > Phialemonium > Phialemonium atrogriseum. Next base: position 217,220 of record NW_026848161.1, on the reverse strand, counting down.
ACCACACATGCATTCGCGGTATACAGGACCCCCTATCTTAGCAAATATGATACAGCACTTCCCTCTCAGCTTGTCAGGCCAACATCTAGAACAGTTTATCCTCCTCCACCGCAGCCTTCTTCTTCTCCTTCTCCTTCGACGCGACCACCACCCTCTTCTCCCCAGGAACCTTGAAGTACAAGCTGGGCGACTGCCCAGGCTTCAGCATGTGGCTCAGGTACCCGCGATGCGCCGGATCCCTGTAGTACTCGATCTCCCACCGGCTCGTCGGGTCGGGAAGGCGGAACAGACGCCTCCCCGGCGCCGCCGCCGCCTCCTGCCTGACCCGCTCCAGCTCGCCCTCGACGTGCTCCGCCCCGACGGGCAGTGGCCTGTCGGTGCTCGCGCTCCGCCCGTCCACGAGCCGCCTGATGGACTGGCGGGTGTAGAACCGCGTCGTGATCTTGCCGCCCGCCGCCTCCACGGCCTCGATCGCCCCCGCCGACGCCCGCGACACGAGTATGTCGACCGCCGTCCGCAGCGGCGCCTGCCCCGCCTGCCCCGCCTGGTTACTCGCCTCCCTGCTGCCCGCCAGGAGCTTGATGCCGTCCTTGACGGCGTTGCCGACGCAGCCCGACGTGATCAGCTCGCGCGGCGTGATCTGCTTCGTGGGGTCGAGGCGGCCCGCGTCGATCCAGGTCTGGATGCGGTCGAGGTTTACTTCGGACATTTTCGGGGCACGGCTGGTGCGAAAGAAAAAAAAAAAAGGTCAGTTTCAACTTCCGAGGCCCAATTGGTGGCGGGAGAGGCATTGAGAAGTAAGTGGATATTGCCACTCTCTCTCACACTCTCTCTGCTCAGACGGGGATTTTGAATAGCCTCGCGGCGGTGACGTACAGATTCTCGAAGCCTTTCCGTCCGTGGCTGAAAATCAAAGGCGTCTGGCCACCCTGGAACCACGGCTTCACCTTGCCATGCTGCTTCTGGCCCTTGTGACCCCTGCCAGAGGTCTTTCCGTAGCCAGATGACGGTCCTCGGCCTTTGCGAATCCGCTTGTGGTAGGCTCCAGGGTTGTCGGAGAGTCTGGCGAGGATGGACGCGCTCCTCGTCTGAATTGAGAGAGCCGCGAACAGCGAGACGAGCGGGGATGATGCGCGCTGGGATTCCAGAGATGCCCTGCAGCACCTTACGGCCTGCATTGCAGGTATTCGTGGAGGCATGGCTGTTCGTGGGTTTGATTGTGCTGCTGCTTGAATTGGAATTTCGATCTCCAAGCTCAGAGGTAGGTAGTGCAAGCCGCAAAATTGTTTCTGCCTTAGGCAAGAACAAGCGACACCACTTCCATCTCTCACCGCTTTTTAATGCCGGCAGAATTAATAAGATCAGGGGTTTACGAGACATCACCATGCAAAACGCTCCACCAGTTGAACATGAATGGCAGTCAATGTGCTTGCATTAACCGCCCAACTACTTGGTAGTTGTCGTGTGGTTGGTGGTGCGTCATTGCTGACGATATCCAGCCTCTCTATCTATCGTGACACGGGGCCGAAATACCGCTTCCTTCAGGTATTTTGCCTGCTTGCCGAGCACATTTCTCCCCTGACGACTGCCATCGCCCATCTGGATTCCGCCGGGCTGCTTGTGCGAAAGTCGTGGACCTCTGGGACATGACGTCCTACCACCGCTGGACCGAACGAGAGGGTCATGTCCGAGCTGGTGGCCCATATAGGCAGGCTCCAGGTTGATCCAGAACAAATCTCTTGGAGAAAGAAGCCGGATAGCACCGAAAAGCGTTCATTCTCTGAGAGCTCGGCAAGGTCCCAGGCAGAATTTCCACGTGTCTTCCACCCATCCAGATGTCCCTGCAAGCAGCATATTGCCTCCCTAGTCAGAGTCCCCGCCCCAAATTGCTTTCCTTGCGATTTTTGTCGCATTCTCGTTCAATCTCTTCGCGCCACGTTGGATGAAGAGACTTTATACCGCAAACGACGATGGAAACTTCGAAGTAATGCAAGTCCACTTTCCTCATACCAATACCACCTGCCACTAGACATCTGAAGCTCAGATTGATCCCAGTGAACGCGGGTAAGCGATGCAGAGAAAAGCAGAGGAACACGAAAAGAGAAATTGATGAGCCGCGCGTTTCGTCTCCGCCTTCATTCTTGCGAAAATGCCAAATGACGGGATCCGAGTTAAGATCCCTCACCAACGCCGAAAGCCATGCAGATGCTGGTTAAAGATGAAATTAACAATACAGAATAATGCAGCGAGAAAGTGGTGAGCGACGCCTAGACAAGGGTCGAGCGTGGAGAGAGGAGGATAGGCCCACCCTTTGCCTAGCCTCGAGGTTTAGTAGTTTGGCCCGAACTGGCTCCGTCCAACAGTAGGGGCGAACTGGTTTTGCTGTGCCTGAGCTTGAGCCTGAGCTTGAGCCTGAGCCTGAATCTGAGCCCGAGCCTGAGCTTGAGCTTGAGCGTGATTTGCCTGACTCTGGGCCATGTGCTGGATGGCTTGAGCGGGTGCCGGCGTGAGACAGGCATGCCGCCCATTCGGATAAAGCCCCGAACCGGATACGGCAAACTCCGGGACAATGCCAGTGCGGTACTCATTCCGTCGGCCAAGGGGCTGATAATGCATCTGAGCGGGCGGAACTGCGTTGCTCAGATGATACTCGTGGAGGAAGGCCGATGGTGGCGGATACAGGAGGGTGTTGACATGGCGAACAGGCTTGTAGGGACTCGGCCGTTGCTGGAGGTAGATGGAAGGCGAGTGGGACATGGGAGTGTGTATGCCGCTGCCTGTTCCCAAACTGCCAAGAGGTGTCATTGCATGGTGCTGGAATGATTCCGTCATTGGGGACGAGGCATAGCTAGCGGTTGCCGGAGTTAACGAACTCTGCGGCGATAATCTCTTAGTCGGAGTCCCGTAGGCGGGTGGTTGGTACGTCGTTGTTGGGGTCATGATAGGAGCCGCGGATGTGCTGACATGAGGCCCGCTTGTCGACGAAAGGGGCACCTGAGATGCCAAGGTAGCTGCGGTCGGTGCGTACACGCTCGACATAGCTCTGACACCTGGGACGAGTGGCGGCAGAGACAGTGCGGATGCCTGCTGGGGAGCGTAGCCATTGGAGGCAGGGTGCGTAATGGCGGGAGGCTGAGGTGCTGTGTTGCTCGTGTTGATTGCCAGACTCGGCACCGGCAACCTTGCTGACTCGGAGGCGGCCGTCGAGACTCCCCGCTGAGAATATGGCTGAGGCTGGGGCTTTAGGGGTTGGCGACTGATTCGCTTGGCGGGGGGTTCTGTTGGGTCTTCCTCGGCCAGACTCCGCTTCCTTGTGTTGTAGGGCTCCGGCTTCAGAGCCAGTGGCGAGATCACGTTGCCAGCCTGGTATGCGGCCTGCCACGCTTGGCTGGCGGCCGTTTGGGGAGTGCCCTGACTTGGATGCAAGCTCGGGATCGGCTGCGAGTGAATACCGGTGGGGGACGGGAGTGGTGAAGCAAAGTTACTTCGCTGAGTAGGTGACGGGATCACCAAGGGCGAAATTGGCGGTCGTTGTGCCCGGTCGCAGTATTCCCAGAACTTGGCCAACTTGACAAGCCATTCCTCCCACTGGTCTTTCGAGACGAGGAGACTGTATCGCATGTTGCTCAAAAACTCGACCTCCATAACGTGGATTTCGCCAACAGAGATGCCCGAGACCTCGGCCCAAGTCTTGTTCGTGTACGTGTTGTCGTCAAGGACTATCACATAGCCTAGTTAGCAAAAGCTTCTTCTAAACGCCTGCTATATAAAAACCTACACTTGTTGCCCAGCATCAGAGCCACCGTCAGCAACCGGTATTCGCTTCCAGGTCGTCCTTTCACGTTCGGGTTCGCCACCTTCAGGCGGTAGATGAACAACAAGGCGAGGAGAATAACGTTCTGTGTAACTTGAGTTGTCGAGAGCACCGTCTGCACCCATTTCTTGAAGTTCGGTATCGGTATCGCATTCTCCGTCAGCCGCCGAACGGTACCCGTGGGGCCAAGAGCCCGGAAGCTCTCAGCAGCCTCGAGGGTCTTGATCGACTCGAACCAGAAGAGGCAGGTGACCTAACAACGGTGAATGGCCCGATTAGTACTCGTGGAAAAATACAATCCCAGAATTGGGTCAGGAATAGCTCACCTGTGCGGCGAAATCGGCGAGATTCCCTCCTCTAGGACTTATGCATGTTGGAATCTGCAGGCTGTGCAAGACCATGGTGGCATCCCTCGTCGCCGTTGCTTGTTCGGCGGCAGTCATTGGGCCCGACTGAGGAGTCGATGGTCTTGTAGAGTGCCGTGATGTCGAGGATATCGAAGTCGACGCCGCGTGGCCTGCTCGAGACGGTGCGAAAGATTCTTGCTGTTGGCTGGGCATGGCATATCTCGAGGGGGATTCGTAGACACCATCATTGAAGGCTTTTCTCGTCCGGTCGTTGTTGGCTAGCGTCGACACGTAGGGGGCGTGATGGTGGGCATGGTGATTCACGCAGGACCCAAGGTTCGGTATCTGGTATGTCGTACCCATGTCGTCTGCTGGAGGCGTTCGAAGACCACTCTGTAGAGTGGCTTCGTCGGCCGTGCAATGGATTTTCGGCTTCTCGGGCTGTCGTAGGAAGAGTGGGATACGTCTGCTCTGGCCGCACGCCGACTTGTGTAGAGTTGCGAGAGGGGGGAGGTGGAAGTTCAAGGGCGTGGCTGCTGAATGCATGGGGGAAGGTGGTGAGGATAAAGTAAGTTCAGTGCCGTTGGAATGAATCCGAGCTCGAGTGAAGAGGCCGTAGCCACCTTAGGTTGGTAGATACCTAGGTAGGTGACAGAACACCCAGGTAGTGAAGTGAATCTGGCGAAAGTGACGATCCTTGCCTTGCTCCCAGGACTTGGTGGCAGCTTCCCCTTTGCTCGAACGATTCACTATCCTGACCAGCCCTGTTCGCCGTAAGTGTTTCCCTCCCAGACCGGAACAGATAAGTGAAATTTAGGGAGGTGAGCTTTTTCTGGTCGCTCCTCCTCAAAATTGCCCATTCATGGTAGTCAGATGGCAGCCGATACCTCAAGACCCAATGCAGGATTTCTCTCGGGTTGGGGAACACGGGGATACGCAACCAGCTCGACTGCTAGCTATCCTCGATATCCTATCCGGCCCTAGAGCGGAGGGTCGCTGTCGATGTTCCCGGCAAGGCGGGTCCTGTCGTGGGTATTTCGAAGGGGAGGGTTGTTCGCTTGCTGGCTCGAGGGACAGCTCCGGAGCTTCGGTGGGAGGTTCGGGCAAGGGCAAGGGCAAGGGCAAGATGCACAAAGCTGTTTGTTGAGTTGGTAGAGTTTGCCTTCAGAAGGCTATCAGTCTGGACTGGCAGGAACAGCTTCTGAGGCTAGGCTCGGTGCCAATTGGGAGGTGGGGAGGTGGGAGGCCGAGAGAGTAGGGTAGCTTCTCTGATATGACACTCGGGATGGGGTCACGGAGGAGCAGAGGGAGACAGGAATTAGTGAGAATATGTCTGAGATGGGAAGGCCCAGGAAGAGAGGAGACGAGGAAGAATGGAGAAGGACGATGACAAGGAAAAGGAAGGAGAGACACCCCAGATCCAGGTCCAGTTCCAGATCCAGGTCAAGCCGAGAAGGCACCCAGAAATATCCAGACCAGAGCATCCCATCCATACCTAATACAATCCATGTGCGGTGGTTGCGTAGGTACGGGATAGTTTACGGGTTAGTGCTAATTAACCTACCTGGTACCCTTGGAGGTTGTCCCTTGACTGTGTGTGGTTGTTGCGCTTTGGCTGCCGGGCGGAACAGCGGGTTGTGGCACATGCAAGAGGGAAACGAAGGAGGTACCTTCCTACATGCGTACATTGCATTGCTGACAAGGGAACTCCACCGTTTTCACAATTACCTCAGGCTTATCCTTTCTGAGAGGAATGGTGGCTTTGCTGGCCAGTCAACGCAGAGCGGGTCCATGACATTCTGGGCCTTGCCTCCGCCCCAGCTCCCAGCAAACCCCGTCAAAGACACCAAAAGTAAAACTGAGGAAGGAACGGTTACAGTGTCATTTGCTGTTTGTGCGGACGGTCTGCCACCAGTGCAGAGCAATCTTAATGCATTCTTAAAACCTCGCCTGCTTGCCTTTCCCGTTGTCCACCTTATTACTGTGCACTACGCAGTAGGTACCTAGGCAGGTAGGTTTGTGCGAGAGTTGGAAACAAGAAGAAAATATGTATTTTTGGCCGTGTTAACCTGGTCAACCCGCACACCTGCCTGATTCTCCTTTCTTGAAGCAAGCCCCGCCAACAACCTTGTCATCAGCTATCGCACCTACTTTCGTACCTCACTTGGAAAGTCCAGCCGGTTAGTTTGCAGGAGCGACCAACATTGAGCATGGATGGCGACTCCAAATGGATCCAATAGTCGCCCTTGGTAATTGAGGATAGAATAGCGCCTGCCCTAGGGCGGAGGACGACCGGCTGACGGCCCAGCCAGAAGGGCGCCACCGAAGCCAGAGAGGTACTGCACCTTCCCTGGGATTCTGGACCCAACCCCAAGTTCGTGTTTCTCAAAGCACACAGTGCGGCGCCCGAATCTGCGAATAGTTCCTCCCCACCAAGGACTTCAAGGGGTTTCTTTTAAAAGGTATTTTTATCGTGTTGATTAAAAGAACAGCGAATACACATAAGATCCTGCGAAGCTGCAGTTCGTCTTGATGGGAGCGAGCAAGGATCGCAAAGGAAGAGGGTGTATTTTTGACATGGAGCCAACCCGCATGGCTGGCTACCTCTAGGCTCCTCCAACCACCTCTCTGCGAGAGGCAGGCAGGGAGCAGGAGCAGGTCATTGTGGCACAGTGCGGAAGAGATTGGAGCCGGAGCCGGGGTTTTCTGCATTTGCAGGGTACGAAATCGGGCAATCGGGACGAGACCTTCTTCATTAAGTTGTCGCCATCAATACGATGAATTACACATGCGAAAATAGTGCCGACTTCGCACTGCATTATTCCATGATTCAAATAGTGTGACATCCATCAACAGATCACCAGCTATATTCAGACGGCAACGTCGCCCCGGCCTTGTGGATGTACTGCGTAATCGATAGTCACTGTGCACACGAGCCAGGGCAATCAATGGCAGAGGATTTGGGGGGTAGAGCCTGGTCGCATAGATTACATTACCATGGATATCGTTTTGGGGCCTTTGGGCAATGCGATGCGGGCAGGGATCTATTCAGCAACGGGGCACCATGACACAGTGCAGAAGCCCGTGACGGTCGCAACAGGCGATGATGGTCTGCCCGAGGAGGCGGCAATGATGAGCTAGGTACCTGACCTGCGGCGGGAGGTAGGCTTGATGCTCTGCATACTTCGGAGGAGCGAGTATGTACCGGGTACCTCGGATTTGCTGACAACGGTTAGCATTTGCTGACACTGTGACGTGAATTTGAGTGGACCCCAAGTCCTCGAGATCAGCTCGGTCCATTCACAGCCCGCTGGTCAAGCCACCTTGGCTGCTGGCCTAGGCTGGGTGGCGCTTGCTCTAAAAATCCGGTTTGATGCTGGGCGGGTTTGGCGGGATGGGGTCACAGATGGAGGAGGATGGGCGGATGGCGGATGACGGATGGGCGATGCCGGGGGGGCTATGACTTTGGTCAAATGTCTCGGGGCCTTTAGCGACAACTAACAGGCTGACAGCCAAGCGGTCCACCGGCCAGGTCAGACATCCTTACTTCGTACTCTGTGCCGCGTGCCACTTCCCGGCAAAGGGAGAGTGGTGGAAGCTGGAAAGAGGAAAAGGGGTCGACTTTCCGACTCAAACTCTGGCATGCATCCCATGGGCGTCACAAACGGAGCAGGCAAGGTCCGTGGGGCGTGGGGCGTGGGGCGTGACTTTCATGTTTAGTTGGATGGAAACAGGCGATGTGCCAAGACATGGGGGGTGGTATTCGTAGAAGTTTGAAGTAGGTTTTTGGGGAGGCGATCTACGCTCCAAGCAACGACATGAATAATATTTCCAGACGCATACCTTATCGGCCTCGTCAACCCTCTTATGAAGGTCAAATGAGACAAGTAGGGCCGGATCTATTCGTATGTCAGTAGGCATGACGCCAGGGGCAGTTTGGAGCGTTCCCCAAGAAGTGCACCCATCGAGTAAGACCGAGTACCTCCAAAGAGGTAGGGGTCGTGGAGCATTGATAGAGGCCGAGCCAAGGAGATAAATGGCGATGGATGATCACGAAACCATCGGTAGGATCGAAGGACCGGAACTTACGACGCCTGCAGGGAAAGAAGGCAAATGCGCCACCGAGTCAGGAGCCCAAAATCCACTTAGTGCAATGTATCCGGAGTTTGGCCTTGCCCTTTGCCTTTATTAGTGCACTTGTTTGGAAGGAAGACTTGTGTTAGAATCTTTTGCCTTTGAGTGGGAACGTGGAGTTGCTTGGCTCGAGTCTGAGCAATGAATGCAATCGGCACGGAAGTTGCCTAGCGTGCTTTGAAACCTCGAAGTACGCCTGACAGTGTGCTGAGTGTCCCTAGATTTTGTCATGATAAAAGCCAACAACGCAACACAAAACCTGGATCATATGCGCCATAAAATTAGCTCGCTTTTCTAATACCGTAAGGTGTGATATCCAAGCGAAAAAATATGTACTCTCACTACACCACTACAGTAGCACCCTAGGACTGGGGCCTGCCATTTTGACGTCGGCGACAGGAAAACAATGTTCTGGTTGGCTAGAAGGGTTTCCAAATACTGTGGTAGAAGCTTCAGGAAAGCAGTTACGAAAGGTATTCGAAGTAATACGCATGGCGCATCTTGCGCTAAAAGCTATATGAGCTTCCAGGTTACTATCGAATCATCTACTGTGTGAGGAAAATGGGCGGTTCTCGCGGTGCAATCAGTGGCCGGCTGGGTTCGCACGCCCCAAACCGACCCAGGCTTCACCCGTCGCTCGCCTCTGTGGCCCTACAAATCAGAAGGGCACGCTGCCAGTCCGTATAAGGCACAATTGATTGGCAGCCAAGCCAATAGCAAACTAGCGTGTGCGCTGGACTAAAACGGTTGGAACATAAAAAATGCGCAAAGATTTGTGGTTTTGTGAGGAGCGGGTCAAGCCGATGATTGGCTACATCCCGCTAACCTCACCCAGCAGCCATAGGTTACCTACGTTTTGCCGTTTTGCGGTGACGGACCCCCGAGGCTTTGTGGTCCAGACTCCACATAGTTACACCCTTCCGTACAGTATTTGATAAATTTCTCACACAGTACGTAGGTGCAGGGCGGGGTTCCCTGAAAGTGTTCGAATTAAAAATACCAACACCGGCACCTTACTCGCGCCAGCATGGAGTCAGCTATCCGCGACGGCGACAGCGGCGACGATGACGACGACGGTTTCTCCTGTTTTGAGATCAGCGAGCCTCGGAAATTCCGTCTCAGTCTCGCTCCTCGATGCTCCTAGCCCCTCCTGGCCTGCGCTAGATTGCTGCATTGCTGGAACGCCACGGGAAGATGACGATCTGCCCGCCGCATACTGCGGGCATAGTCACACAGCCCTCGGCTTGTGGCTCACTGGCGGTTCGCCGTGATCCCGTAACCGCCTCGGTCTTAATCTGAGGCTCCAAACTGCGAGGCCATTTCGCCCCGGTTTGGCTGACTGACACACACACAGGGATCTAAGGTTGGGCCTATTGAGGGGCGGCGAACCACACACCCTTACACATGTAGCTGCAATAATCAAAGCCTTGTGGGTTTTGCAATTATGACTGTTTCTGTTTCTGACCAGGAGACAACGATCCGCACCAAGGCCAATCATCATCAAGAATGCTGCTGCTCGCTGCAACCACCAGCGGGGAGTCTGGGACAAGGCTATCACCATATCGGCAGTGGAGGTGCAGAACAAGCCATTAACCTGCGGGCCCCATTTGGAGTCAATCTGGTTTATTATACGTTTCAAAAGAAGCGTGGCCGCTCCGCTTTGGGCTTCGAGCAAGCCTTGGCCTCGGGAAACAAAAGGAAAAAGGAAAGACGAGAAGACAACGGGCGTGCGCTCCGTTTCAGACATAACCCTCAATACGTGAGGACGACCAACAACATGCATATCCGTACAGGGTTCTTTCTGTTCGACCGATAGACAAACCGCTTTGGGCTTGCCATGTGCCGTCTTCGTTAGATGAAAATATAGGTACAAAGTGGGAGAAGAGGAGCTCGCGATTGCTCGATTGATATCCCGCCGCCCCGCCTCCTATCGCACACTTCCCGGGCACTCAGGGTTCGTGCATCAAGTATCTGCGACTCCGGTGATGTTTTCTGGATCCAAGAGGTGTCACATCCAACGGCGCACTGGCCCGGAGGCCTGATATGCGTTGGCCCAACGCCGCCAAACCGCCAAAGGAGGAGAGAGCCACTTCCTTGGTGCGGCCCGAACAGATTAATGCCCTTTTTGCTTGTTTCCACAATCCAGAATCCAAATCGTATTGAGAGACAGAAACATGCCAGTTCCAGCCAGACAACTGCCGAGATCTGAGATCGTCATGCGAAGAAGTCTAGCCGAACGTTGCTCAAAGGGTGTTTGGCACAGCGGATGTATCACCGTCTGCCTACCTTACTCTTCTGCCGCTGCCTGGCTCCTTCCCTTCAGCTGAGCAACTGGCGCGTTGCCAGGGGCGGATGGGAGTCCCCCCATGGCGACTCCTTATTCGCCTCACACCTTCTACCCGGCATCTCGCAAGCCGCTTCGGGGTCCTTGTCCCTCAAGCCATTCGTCATTCCCTGTTGTTATTCTCCACCAACCAGCCATATCACAGTCACCTTCGTCAGCTTGATGATGTCCTGGCTCGCCTGGGTCTCAAATCACCTGCTACGCCGCTTCGAAAAACAGATTGTCATCCCACACGCGAGCATAACCCCGCATACACCCCCCTCCCCCGAAGAAGGTGGTTGGTTTGCGTGCACGTCAGCCGCCACAAATGGACCACAAGGGACCGCCAAACCCGACGGCGGTCACTATCTTTACACTAGGTTCGGCTTCGGTGGGGTTGCGACAGTGCCTTCTTCTTCCCTGCGAATGATGGGCTTTCGAAGCTGCTTTATTCTTCGCCTAGTGATTCGTTGGCTGCAGGCTAACAGAGACACTCACGCAACCGAGCACGGCGTCGTCCTCCGAAATAGACAGGGTATGACCTCCAAGCTTCCTAGCTGCACGAGTAATGGTTGTTGCTCGTGGCCACACATACCAGAGGCGAAAAGTAATTACAGCCAAGCAGCTTGCACCAGCCTTGTCCCCTGCATCTTTTAGCAACCCGACAAACCTTCCCTCTCTGCCTGCCTGTGTGCCTGGGCGATCATGAGTGCAATCGATGGCGAGTCGGCGATAGACAATGGGCCGCAGTCCAAGCGCGATTTTCATCAATCTCAGCATGCGGTGCCATCATCCGCTACTCACACTATAACATCACGGACGAAACGAAATTGATCATCGCCCTCGGGAATTACAGACTAACCTTGGGAGGTGCTGCCTGCGGGTTGGAAACACCCTGTTCGAAGACTGTGTGACCGCCCCCGTTTTATGGCTGCCTTTAGCCTGCTCCTCGGTCAGGGCTTTGGTAGGCTATCTACTCCCCCTTTTTCCGGCATAGCCCAGAGCCAGCCAATCGAGTGCCGTCGTGGGCTCCTGGAGTCGGGTGCAGCTAGGCCAGGACGGAAATACAGTGCGGAATGGCCACTCTTGCTCAGCAAACGAAGTACCAAGTAGGGTCCCCCTTTTGGAATGATCTGATCTACTCGTACATACATACATTTTCATTTTGTCCTTCCTGAATCATACCAAATCTCGGCCGACTCGGACCAGCGAGTCCCATTGGTACCCAAGGTCGTAGATGAAGGCCTTGCGAGTTCCCATACTAATCACCAAACCCCAAAGCCTGCCATTCCGATTTGCCTACACATCCGCTATGAGGCAGATATGACGAAAACTTGAGGGTTAGTTGAAGGTTCCTTCCGATAGAAGGCCCCACCCAAACCCGCTCCTCCGGGACAAAACGCCGGCCCCGGCAGGTGAAGTGAATCGGGTTGTCCCGGGCCGAATTTTTGTTGCCTGCGGGATGACTTTCACCGGTCAGAAAGCAATGAAACAACGTAACAAATTCCGGATAGGGCACTCTCACAGTGTAAGCCCTTGTGCGTGCCCTTGTGAGGTTGAATGGCATCCACCGAATGGAACACACGGCGAGTCAACCAGCCGAGACCCCGTCCTGTCCGACAGTTCGAGACTGGGGTATCATCTCGTGTCTTTCCGCCTTTTTTTCTTTTTCTTTCGATGCGGTCCATCTTCCCTTCCCCTCTTTAAGCCCCTTCTTGCCCCATCGCAGCCTGTGGATGCCTCACAGCTCGTTGCCTCCCTCGCCAGGGCTGTGTGTGTGCCCCTCTATCGTATCCATGATGGAAGCCTAGGGGTACCATCTGACTGAGCGCCTCGTCATCACCCGTGAGGATTCTACGAGCCTTCACACTCTATGCCAAGTGCCGGCGGGCCCAGCGAGATTTCCGTCTCGCGGCTCGTCTTTCCTTCTCGTTTATGTCTACCTCCCTACCTGGCCAGGTATAAGCTTCGTGGATGTCTTGTGGAGACTGCGTCATCAATCTACTTCCCAACACTGCAGCTGTACGTAACACGCACCTCGCTCTAGGATATGCACTTTCTGCCAGATTGAGATTAACAATTGCTTTCTCAACCTGAGCCGCTTGCCGACTTCTTTCCCCGCCCGGTAATTATGTCTCCTAGTACGGCTGTATGCTGTACGTTGGGACATCCGGCAGGCTCATCGACGTCAAGTGTCGATCGCCAGACCCTCTGTCTGGCTAACAAGAAGCACAACTCGCAAAACACCTATGCAGAAATACGGTATATCTGCTGGCATGATACATGCATGACACATGAGCCGATCCTCCTCTTACAATATCCATCCACCCAGCACTATCGACCACCACGACAACTGTTGATTCTCTCGTTTCGTACCAAGGGCCGCGCAGGTCCCGCGAATTCTGCGAGGGCAAAGGAGGAGGGCCCTCTGGAGAGTCATTCGAGAAACGACTGCAAGGGCGTTGTCATGCTCCAAGACGACTGGACTAGGGTGCCCAGGCCGGGAGCCCGGTAGCTGCAGCTCCTGCGCAGTGCCTAGTTGTCCCACGATCGCAAACGCCTTCGGGGCTGCGAGTGGTCTGTAGACTGAGAAAGCAGGATGGTCTCGGGCCGACAGTCCCCTCCTGCCCCTCGGACGAGATAGATCCCGTTGGTCAAGAGTGGTATCACAGGCATGGTATCACGTCGAGTGCCAGAGTGGTGCATGGATGCGTCTCGTGCTAGAGGGGAGCGAGCTGACGGCCGTTCGATCATGCTTGACGGATTTGTGGCTGACACGTATCTAAACGGCAACTCCGGGGAAGCCATTTGCCAGACAAGTCTTGGTCATTCCCAAGTCACTGTAGACTCCCCTTGGCCAGCCAGTGTAGGCAACTTTCCGCAGCGTCCACAACCGCCGCTCATCCAGCGGCTGTTCATCAACCCGAGCATACTAGACTGAAGTTAATCTGCGCAAAGAGCGTGATCGGGTGCCGTAGTCTCGAAGAGGAGCTGCCTCTTGACCCCACGGCCGGAGGATCGAGCTCAACGTAGGCTAGAGGAACAACTAGCAAATGCTTCACTCCCTCTTCTTCCCTTTGCTAGGATAGTACCTTACAAGGACATCTAGCGTGCCGCGCCTCAACCGTCATCGCGAGTCCCGGGACACATCGTGTGCTTCCCATCCCGAGGTACAAGGGGCGGTTTCATCGATGGGCTTATGCCAGAGCTTCACATACTGACCCGGCCCGTTCCGATGGGCAAATCGCCATATGCCATTGGAGGGGTTTTGTGTAACGGAGTGTCCCTGTATCGAATGTGTGCTTATCATCTCGGGGGCCAAGTGCTCGATGATAGGGCTGCTCGAAGAGGCCGCACACCCTCGTATCATAAATGCGTGTTTTGGATCTGAATCTTCCAGGTACGACCATAAGCGCTGGAAAGCTCGGGATCCCGTCCGCTCTCCCATCGATAAACCAGTGACTGCCGGATTAGTAGTTGGGTCGGTGACGACCAGCGAATCCCCGGTGTTGTACTTGCCTTTCTTTCTTTTTCTCGTTTTGCTCTCTCTTTTTCTTCTTTTGCCTCTTGCCGTCTGACACCGACGTGACGCCGACGTGATAGGAAACGCTCGGGAGGTTGTAATCGCGATCCACACCGTGTCCTAGTCGAGAGAGCACCATGGCCGACAGGGCAAGAGGATTGACAACTAGCTCGATAAGCTAAGTTGGTTTACTCACCTAGCTGCTTCAAGACATCTGAACTAGGTATTCACGTGGAGAACGTCTCGGGGCGGAGGAGGGATTGCTGGCTTGTCCCCTCGGGTGGTAGCTTCTGGAACCTGAGACCTTGCATTTCTATCATTATAATACACGTCTTCTGTAGATCGGCCCTGAGGACCATGGCAGGAAGGTAAATACACCAAATTGGGTCCAGCGATCCAGATCCAAAAGCGTAGACCAGATCGCCGTAGATATGGATGTGTTCCGTCCTGGTATCGTACAACCCGGGCGCCGCTTGGGTTCCCCGTTTTCGGCCGTCAGGGGAAGGAGCCAATATTGTGTGGCGTGCAAGACTTGGCGATGCTTTCGACACACGCGTGCCCCCGGCCAAACATTCTTCACCCGCAATTACTTGACGTTGGGGGAGCCCACGACCTTGGCTGCCGTCCCTCCTCCACCTTCCACACGGAGCAGGCCGGTGGAGTGCTTGAACTCGCCCTTCCGAACTGGCCTTCTCCATCAAGTAAGCTGCGAAGTGCCTCATTCCCTTCCCCTTCTTCCCGAGGTCCGGGGGTTTGGCGCTCCACGGCATCGGGGTGGCCATCCCAACACCGATTACGCAACCGGCAGGACCCTCATCATGTGTGGGACCAAACCAGGGCGCTAAGTTTACCCATCCTTCTCCTCTCTCTCTCTTCACAGCGGGACAGCAGCATCATTACCGACGTTCTCGACGACCTCCTTGTCCGGCCCGCCGAGACACCAGCAGGTGCCGGGCGTCTGCTGGCCGGTGCCCTCGACGTTGTAGGTGGCGCCGACGTCGGCGCGGCCCTGGAAGTAGTTCATCGTGTTGCACATGGCCAGGCAGGCGTCGAAGGAGGGCAGCACGACCGACGAGAGCGTCTTCTTGCCGCTGCCGGAGAAGTCCGAGTCGCACCGGACGCGGTACCGCACCGTCCCCAGGTTCGGCCGGATGATTGTGTTGTTGGCGCCGGGGCAGATCGAGGACACGGTTGGGGTGTTTTCTGAGGAAGGGGCGGAGGAGGAGGCGGGGGTCGAGGTGGTTGCCGAGCTGGAGCTGGAGGAGGCGGTCGGTGTCGCCGGTGACGATGGGATGGGGCTGCCCGGCACTGATGACGCAAAAGGGCTGGTAGCGGCGGTGGAGATGGCTGGGGGGACGTCCCGCGAAGCTAATGGCACCCGTTACCGCTGCCGTGTTTAGATGGTCCATAGGACACTATACACTTACCACCACCGCTAGACCTGTTCATTCCCATCCCGAAGCCGACGCCAACCCCAATCACAATGGCAGACAATGCCACCACGGCAATGACGAGCCAGAATGTCACTTTCCGCAGGCCACAAATCCTTGAACCCGCAACTGCGGATTCGTTGAGTTTCTCGCCGGCGTACTTGACATGTTGCAGTTGCTGCAAGTAGACCGGTTCCAGGCCTGGTTGGACGACCTCCAGACCGGCCATGGAGGGGTAAGACACTTGTTTGAACGAGTCGCCCATTGCGATCCCGAAGCTGGAGAATGAGCGACAAAACCGCAAAGAAAAGGAGCGCAAAGGAACGAGGCTCCATCGTTTACTTGTATTTCCTTTCCCTGGGGGAGGTGTTGCTTATCGTTTCGACTCCGCGAGTTGAGCGGCAAGCCCGCCTATCATCATCAAACCCGGCGGAGGACGCACCACCTCGACGAACCGATTTCCAGGCCAAGCTGCAGTTGGCAGTTGGAGTGTGTACTAGCCTGCAAATATGGAAGGCAAGGTGCATTTCATCCAGAGGGGGTTGTTTCAAGGTACGCCCACGAGAGGATTGTCGAGGGACCAATTGGCGCGCGTTGATCCCAGCGATCAAAAGCAAGGTGCATTACTCCGTACCGCATCCCATAGGCCATGCTCATCCGCGCTATGTTTGTTTCCATTTCGTAGCATCGTATCTTATTCTTCCGGTTACCAAGTCGGGCCGCCTCCTTAGATCGCCTTCGTCTGAGCATACATGGTCGTTGGTTTCATGTTCACAACCGTCGAGGAGGCAAGACCCCCCCGAATCGATACCTCAGCCTCAGCAGGTAATACGCCGCCCCGAAGGCAGCGCCCCCGAGATGCGCCGAGTACCCGACATACGACCCCATCCAGCCCGGCGTCGGCCCCCGCTGCCGCTCGCGCACCAGGTGGTAGTAGTCCCACGTGACGAAAGCCCCCGCGGCGACCCACAGCGGGATCGCGACGGGGACAAACATGACGTAGACGGGCACCCTCGGCCGCATGAGCGTCAGCGCCACGAGCAGGCCCTCGACCATGCCGCTGGCGCCTAGGTGCGCGTGGCCCGGCGACGACCCGCCGCCGGCGGCCCCCGTGCGCGTCGTCTCGTCCAGCATGGAGCTCGCGCTCGACGCGATGGCCGACCCCAGCGCCAGGACCACCATGCGGGCCGCGCCGAGGCCCGACGAGAAGCCCAGCCCCGACACGAAGGTGAAGGCGAACATGTTGAGCAGCAGGTGGCCCGCGTCCCGGTGGCTGAACGCGCTGGTCAGGAGCGTCCAGTACCGGCCCTCGCGCAGGTTCTTCTGCGAGAGCGTCCAGTTCTCCATGAGGTCCCGGCGGAGGCGCGCCTGGCGGGGTGAGTCGGGGTCGTCACGGCTGGAGAGCTTGCTCGTGTTCCACATCAGAAAGACGTAGATGTTGGCGCCGATCGTGCCCCAGGTGAAGATGCGGCGAGCTAGCAGGGGGAATCGCGATCCGGGTGGGCTTGGAGGCGCGGAATTGTAGCCCCGGACCAGAGGCCTGCGGGCAATGCCCAAGGCGAAGAACCTCATCCCCGCCCGGGGAAGTGATCGTCCGGCACCGCCATGAATCATCAGAGTAATTGGAATGGCTACAAATGAGTCAAGGCTAGTGAGCGATCACTTGATAAGAAGGCTACTTGTCGACGTGTCGTGGGCGAATTGAGATGGGAGGGTTGATGAAAGGGTGCATTTTGATGGTTTCCTCCGAATTGTCGGGCCAATGTCTCGCTTGGCATACCTCTCGCACCTGTCTGTCAGCTGCCAAAGCCATAGCCAATTCGACCTCACTTGGACATCTTGCCCGACTCTTCTTTCCCATTATCCCTGGACCTATTCCCAGAACATATCTCTAGGAAATAGTCGTAGTCTGTGCAGTCTGATAACAAACGTAAGTGTTCCAAGTGACCAGCTCGGCCTTGTGTGCTTTGTAAATCAGGGTCACACCGGACGGGACTCACAGTCAACTGTCCCCAGCCAGTATATCCGCGAGAATGTCGGGAGGCGGTGGCCCGGAAGCGCTTAGGGTGCGGGAACGTGTTTCTTGAGCGCTGAGGCTGAGCGCCTGAAGAGGCGAGCTACAGGTTCGGGAACAGGGAGGATGAGGATGAGGAGTGAAATGAACCCGACGCCGGTGGATGCTCAGCAACCATGGTAAGGACATGTCTGCGTAGCATCTCGACTAAGGTTTTACGGGAAGATCGAAAATCTTGAGCATAATAAAACACATCAGCGTGACGACATGGTGGCGATCAGGCCTCAAGAAGATGATGTGGTGGTTTGGGGGCTCCATCGACCACGCGACTGTCAGACTGTGACTCGATACCGCGCAAAGACCTAAGGCCGGACTTGACACAGAAGGGTGGCTACGAACCGCCCTTGGCCCAGTCATATTTGTCTATCAACAGGCCAGAAATGCTACTACGCCGCCGCTCGCTCACGTCGCCCACGCTGCCCGACTTGTGCCGGCAGACCTTCCGGTCCATCTTGGCTGACGCGGAGGACAGGCGATGGCTCCCATAGACGACACATGCACGTTTCCAAGGAGGCACAAGGTAGGCAGACAGAAATTAAAATAATGACTGAGAGATATATATAGAGCGAGCGGCATATAGAAAGGAAAAAATTACGGGAGGGGAAAAAAAGGGAAAAAAGGAAAAAGAGAAAAAAAGAATTGCCCCATCTCGGAGTCGAACCGAGGACCTGAGGGTATAACTTGGCCGACTTATTGCTTCATGCGTCCTACTGCGACTACTCCCTCTGTGCTACCGTTACACCAATCGGGCGTCTTTCGTTGCTACTGGGACGGGTTTAATAGTACATATAGGAAAGGACCTTACGGGTGGCAGGTAAAGTGAGAGTACGGTGATGTCGTCTTGTAAACAAACCCCTGTCCACCTCAGGCACCCACGCTAGTGTATCAAGCTCCTGGCACATTCTTCCATTACCTTTCTTGTAGACTCGTTCCCCAAAACTTGACCACGAGGACTCGGCCTACAGCTCATGGGCTTCTGGCCCTGCGAAGACTCACCCCATCCGGTGTCGATGGCGGTGGAGGAACTGCCCCCGGGTATATAGGATGCCTGGCCAAGACACCGGGCCGTGCCCTCGGCATTTGCTATTTACGACATTCTCATAATAGGAGCACATGGACGGTGGCTGAGATCAACTCATCTAGGTTGAACAGACGAGAAACAGGGCAGCGACGGACGTTATCAGTGTTGGTAGACAGCTTTGAGGAAGGCTCTACACGATTACATCTGGACTCGGATTCGCCAGCTCAAGTCGAACAATCTCTTTTCCTCTCCAACCATCGTTTCCCCTTTGCACAAAACCAACTATCCTTCCATCACAGTTTCGAAACCGACAGCCGAAAGAGAAACGCAACTTTTCTTCCCCCCCCAAGAAAGCCAGCCACCAGCCCCCAAAGAATCACTCATACCGCTTCCCACGCTCCAAGGGATTGACCTGGTTCGGGAACCCAAAGGCAGCATGCGGCACCCTCCCGCCCTCCCCTCCTGCACCGCCAGCCCCGACGACCTCCCCGAACCGCAGCCTCGTGCGGCGGATGTCCTTGGCCATGGGCCAGGCGCCGAGCGGCGAGCCCGCGACGAGGCCGTCGAGGTCCGGGTTGCGGGTGGTGGAGAGGAAGGTGCTGAAGTTGGTCTGTGCGACGTAGCCGTTTGCGGCGACGGCGTGCAGGCCGACGGCGACGGCGGCGAGGGCGAGCCCCACGGCGACGAAGTACGAGACGGCCAGCCAGAGGGGCTCGTAGCGCCAGACCATGACGTGCAGGGTCGTCTGGCAGGGGCGGCTGGCGGTCAGCTGGCTGTACTGCAGGGTGTCGGACAGGAAGGAGAGGTAGACGTTCTGGAAGCCCGTCTCGATGGTGCCGACGACGTCGTCCTGCACGGGGAAGCCGTTGCCCGGGTCGATGAGGAGGGTCTGCGAGATGTCCGACTCGGTGATGACGTACGAGTCCTGGCCGTCCTGGCTGACGTTGCCGGCGAGGAGGTTGCGGTAGAGGAACCCGGTGCCGTGGAAACCACTGTGATAGGGGGCAAGGGGTGTTTGGTTAGAGCGTGTGGATTTCTCTGCAATGGGTATCGCAAAAGACTTACGAGTATTCCTGGTAGATGTCCATATATGGGGCCATGAACTCGCCTGGTGGGAGCAACAGCTTATTCGGCACGACGGAGGCTTTATTGACCGTCATCTTGCCCTGCAGGAAGCTCAGGTTGTAGGAATAGGTGGAGTTGTAGAAGTGGCATTCCATGACGTGGGGTACTAGCTGGTAACGCCATTTGGTGGTGTTCCACTTCGTCGCATCCTCGGGGGTGACCGGGTTGGTCGTGTTGATGACCCAACCGAGCCAGAAGCTCGGTTCCTGGTGGAAGATGCCGGTATCGTTGTCTGGGTTGGTCCTGTTCCAGTCCAACGGCCGTCCCACGTAGTCTTCGTCCACTGAGGAATAACTGGCGTACAGGAGACCACCATAGGGCGCCAGGTCTGTGAGATTGTAGGTCCGGGGACCGCCAAAGTCGTCATGCTCCTCGCATTTATACGACGGCGCGTTGAAGGAGACGGTATAAGTGCAATTGGTGTCGGTTGGGCAGGGATTCTCCGGCTGGAGGGGGTTGGACGAGAGCATGGTCAGCTGGAATAGTTTCATGTGGTCCATCGACGGGCTGTTGTAAAAGTAGGTCCCGTTGTCGAAAAAGTCCCAGTACGACATGGCTTGCTTGTTCGGGCCCCGGTCTTGCAGCCCGTAGCCATTTTCGCGTCTGAAGTCTAGAATCGAGACGTCCGAGCAGACCTCATCGAAGCTCCTGATTCCGTCTGCCTGGGTCAAGGTTGACGGACTTGCAATGGCACTGAGAGGGAGGATCCTTCCGAAACCTCAATGTCAGCCTGGACTTCAACCACACCAGGGGATGGAGGTTTTTCTCTCTCGTACCAGGCCAAGACTGCCAGGAGCGCGGGCAAGAAGGCACCAGTGAACAGCTCCCTATCCAAGAACTGAGCTGGGTCGTAGCATGCCTGGGAAGATATATCAGCGTGGGCGGAAAGTCGGACAGGTAGATAGATTATGGACACTTGGCATGGAGAGGTGAAGGGCCGACAGAAAGACGGGACAAACTCACGGAGAAGACGCTGTCCAAGGTCTCCACTTTGAATCCTCTCTTCTTAACACTCAGCTGCAGAATGTGAGCCTTCACCTTTCACAGATGCCGACTCCCCACGGGAGGTGCACACGGGAGACATACCCAAGCACGCTGCTTAAAGGCTATCTGGACAGCGCCGACCAGGACCATCTTGATGAAGAAGGCCAGGGCAATGCCAAAGCGCTGGGGCCAGGCGACGTCCTTGACCTCGCGGCCGTGGAGGTGCTTGTTGTACAGGTGATGGCCGAGGGCGCCGAAGAAGCCGGACAGCACCAGGAAGAGCATGAGGCTGGGGAGGTACCAGTGGATGCCCGTGTGCGGGTCTCGGGAGTTGGACCACCGGATCTGTATCTTGCTGGTGCTCCCCGACGAACCCGTCCGGGTGGAGCTGCCCGTGTTGGCCCGTTGCGGAATGTCTTCCTTTGCGGCCGTGGGGTCCGAAATCTCCGAAGCCGGAGACTCGGCTTTCGGCTCATGTTGCACGTCGGGGCCCGCTTTCTGGGCGACTTCGCTCTCGCCCGATGTAGACAAGTCGCTCACGGTTTCCAGGGTTCCTGTTCCTGCTTCCGTCGGGGACACGGGAATCTCATCAATTGGGGAGGGGATATCTAGGTTGTCTTGTTGAAGGGGTCTTCCATCGTGACCCGGCTCGGGGCGCCGCTCCACGTCTTGGGCCGCCATGATGTGGGATTCAAAAGAGCATACGCCTCCTTGGTGAGTGGGCTGAGCTTAGAATTGAGAGAGAAAACACGTAGAGAGACTGTTCAGCATCTTTGGAGCTAGCCCGAGATCCATTCTGGCGCAGGGGAGGGTCGGTCGACCCTATATTATGCTCGTGAGATGAGGAAGCAGAAAGAAGTGCGCCGCTTCGCTACACGGGTTGCAGGCCTGTCGGTTGCACCGCTGCAAGTCGACGATGTACGGATGCTGCAGTATCACGCATGGACAGTCCCCGCCTCTCGGAGCCTCCCGCAGATCGGGGACGTCGTTCTCTCTGGAGCCATGCCGGCTCATGCAGAGATCTGACTCATGCCCGCCAGCTAAACGGGGGCGCAAGCCATGGTGCATTAGCTATTATCTGATGGGATGGATATCCATTGGCCTCGGAACCGTATCTGATCGGCACTCTTGCTGTCTGCCGTCTGCCGTCTGCCGTCTGTAGCGTGAGATAAGAAAATGGGGAGGGGAGAGACGAGGGCGAATGGTGGGATTTCTTAGTCAGAATTTCGTACTTGCATGATATGTCGTGGACGACTTGCTTCTGCACGGGTCTGAGAAATCCCCCTCCCAAGACCCTATTGAGTGATCGGTCACTCGGCTCCGAGCCAATCTCATCCATTAACGCGTTTGCCGATATGTAACCATTCCAAAGGGGCTGAAGAGTGGCTTGCAGGGCTGAAACCTGTGTGGACGGGGAGACGGCTAGTTCCCGGGTTTTCACGAGCTAGACATATACATATGTAGGTATATGCACATGTCAAGCGCTGAATAGCGAAATGATGGGCATCATCAAATTCACAAGTCTGACCAGATTTTGCTAGTCGCGTTGCATTGCAGCATGTGGTCGAAGGAGTTATCATCAAGCTAACCAAAAACACCATCGCTTGCAACTTCTCTCTACTGTTGACCGCCCTTCCATTCGTTCGCTTCTATCTTCTTATGGCACCTGTCGCTTCGCTTTTCAGTTTGTTGAGGAGAGGAGTGGCAGCCGAAGCCGGCCCCCAAGACCTGCGCCACAGCAACAGCGACAGCAACAGCAACACCAATCCCAAGAAAGGGGTCCCTGAGTGGATTTGGCCACTGACATGTCGATGTCGTGCAGCTGGAAACCCAACTGGATAACCCCACGGGGTCTCCGTAAGGTGCCATAGTTTGGCCTCATCCATTTTACTTGTGTACCACAGTGGGGCTGAGTCAGAGGCTCAACGCATTGCCGGCGATTGTCCAATGGGCGTACCGTGGTGGAACAGTCGTGTCACCCTTCGCCACTCCGTGATATATTTTACCTTCTGGATTGGGCATTCCCTGCCACCGAAGTATTGTGCAAGCTGATACGGATGCCAATGGGACATATTGAGAGCAATATGGAAAGGCTTACAAGTGTTTTTGGGCCGACGTCAAGGCCGCTCGTCGATTTTACGTTAGCCTTTTAGGTACTAAGAACGGAGGCAACAATCCTTATTGAAGGTAACGCGTAGGGCGCAAGAAGATTCGAGTCGACCATTACATGCCTGTACGTGTATATATATTTAAGGTGTTGGTTTCGGAGGATGTGTCTTGGACATGTTCCAGGCAAGAAGACCAAAGATTGATTAAGATATTGTACACCGGATTGGCACTACAATATCGATGGGAGTTAATTTGGAGCAACTTGGGTGAGTATCATCACGCTGTGAGACAATAGAAACTGGAAAATAGATATAAGATGCCAAACCACGTGCTGCAAACTCGGGGAATACGAAGGATCTGTGCGTTCTTAGGCGCCAAGTTTTTCCAAGAACGCCTAGAACGCAGCAGATAAGATTATAATATCTCACTTATACGGCATCATACTGCGTTTTAGATGAGGCAGTTATATTGAGACCAAGATTTTCTTGGCGGCATATGGGGCTGACATCGACTGCCGGTGATCTGTGATCTGGACAGCTATCGCAAAGACTGACCCTGGTGCCGTATATCCGAAATTGACTGGACAAGTAGGTAGCTCCAGTCACTGCTTGAACAGGGTTGAGATGTGATGACGATCTCTGTCAAGGGGATTCTCGAGAATATGTAGGTACAGAACATCAAAAAGTGACTCAAGCAGAGAGCCGAGGTGAAAGTTTGCGGGCCGCGACAGCGAATGCTACCTACAAACCACTACTTGTACATAAAGCAACAAACGAGCGATGCGCGCCGTCAATTTCTCCGACGGACGTAGTGTCTTGTGCCCTCCTCCTCCACATTTTCCACAACAACAACATCTCCCATCAAGCATGCCACAGGGGAAGTGGAAACC
Source organism: Phialemonium atrogriseum (assembly GCF_030411735.1). Lineage (NCBI taxonomy): Eukaryota > Fungi > Ascomycota > Sordariomycetes > Cephalothecales > Cephalothecaceae > Phialemonium > Phialemonium atrogriseum. The sequence continues at coordinate 193,447 of NW_026848161.1, read as the reverse complement.
CGCTTCCTGGGCCGACCGCACACACGCCAGCTTTACTTGTTCTCCTTCTCGGCCGCCTTCTGCGCCTCGCGCTTCTTGCGACCGAAGCCGCCGAAGCCGCCGAAGCCGCCAAAGGCGCCGCCGCCGGTGATCTGGGAGATGGGGCCGGTGGGGTTCATGACGCCGCCGTCGGCGGTCCAGAAGGCGGCCGGGTTGACGTTCTTGGAGGCGGCCGTGTTGATGCCGAAGCGGATCCAGGCGAACATGCCGTTGGCGAACGAGTCGCCGACGAGGGCGTAGCGCGCGATCGGGTCGTCGCCGTTGGCGCCCTGCTGGAACAGGAAGTCGCCCGTGTTGAGCTGGATCTTCATCGTGTTGCTGCTGTACGGCGTGTTCTTGTCCACGTTCGTGATCAGGCTCTGGTCGAAGTAGATCTGCCCGACGTGCGCCGCACGGCCGCCAGTGATGGTGTTGTTGGCCTCCTTCTTGGCACCGAGGTAGACGATAGCTGGACACGGGGGGCATCATGAGTTAGCCTGGCCCGCCTCTCGTGCTTGTGGTTGGCTGGTGGGGGGATATCAAGTCACAACAAACGTACCGTGGATGTGGGTCGCGCGGCCAGAGTAGTGGCCGGGGAACAGGCTGTCAAAGGTGGCGACACCGTGGGCGTCGGTGGGTTGGATCCCACGAAGAGTCGTTCCCTTCAGGATCGAGGCGTCGTTCGGGTCTCCCATGCCGGGATAGCCTTGGACGCCGACGTACATTCCCTGCATCGCCATCAGTTACGTTGAACCGCCAGTATTGTTTTCGTCTTGACTAGCACTTACCGTGGCGTTGGAGCTCCAGATATCCACGAAAGCATCGGGCACGACCTCGCAGGTCTTGTAATCCACGACTTGGATGGCGAGGGTCAGCTTGATGCCGGCCTGGCCCTCGGTGATGTCCTTCCGGACTTCCTCGCCCTTGACGTCTGTTACAGACCCACGTCAGTAAGTTGGTGCGTTAATCCGTCTTGAGTTGCGGCGTAACATACAGAGCGGGCCCTGGTCCACCGCGGGCATGAGCATGCAAGCTCCGGCATCCGCGAACAGAGAGAACGGGTCCGTCGTCGCGGTCACGGGCGTGGAGCTCTTGTGGTCGATCTTGGACACGGAGATGTAGTCTCGCTTGTGGATCGGGACCCTGCGAGATTTGTCCGAGTCAGTGGTGGCAACTGGAGAGTGAGACATGGGGGTTTTCCTTACGCGTCCTCGGCCTCCAGGCCCGCAGCTCTCCGGAGCCTGGACAGCTCAGCACCGTGGATCTCCACGGTCCTCTTCATGAACTCTTCCTTCTCAAAGTGCCGCTTGCAGTGGTTGAGCGACCGGGCCTCGAGGGGCACGGCATTGTGCTGGTAGACCTTCTCGTGTCCGGGATGCGCCAGTCCCAAGGGGACGGCGAGCATAAGCGCCGCGAGAGTACTCTTCAGACCCATGGTGTCAGGCGTCGTGGTAAGGCGTTGCTCACTGTTGGATAGTTGGAGGAAGGAAGGCGGGTTCAAGGGAGCTTCTCTCTAGTCGCACAGCCAAGAAAAGGGTTCCCCTCGGCCTTTCTATATCTGCGAGGGGGCGCCAGTAGCATTACGTATCCCCCTGCAAGAAGCAATATTGACTTTATCTCTCGAGCCGGACATACCACGCCACTGCAGGCTTGTCGCTTCTACGCATCGTGACATGTTACAAATAAAATCGGCTCATGGGCGGACGAGGATTGGAGCCGGTTAAACTTCACGGGCCTGCCGTTTGGGGTCAACCTTATGAGAAACCCGCGATAATCGTTTACCCATATTGAACAGCTCAATTGCCAGTCGCGCAGACGACGCTCCGCCCTTTCCAATAACTAATAACGCGGCATCCATAGGCCCTGGTGGATGACCCGCCCAATTGTCGAGGGAAAAAGGGGTCAGCAAGCAGGGAAGGCCCCACGGGCGACGGCGTCGAAGCGAGGTTGGATGAATGCCGGGTTAATTAGACTTTAGGGTTCCCCCCCATTTACCAATGACATTGTCCCGGATGTTTATGACCTACAATCACGGCATGTACCCCAGATTGCCCAACCGGCAGGCATGCGGGGAAGATGCGGCAATCTTTAAACAATGGCCCTGTCATGAGGATTCCCCGGGAGTAACAGAGCTGGTCCCGTCTACGGCTGTTTATTAATGGGCCCGGATCTATTGGAGGGAAGCAGGTTTCCGACTTGGCTCGGCTGATCACCAGAAGATCCAGATGTGGCTACTTCTGCCCATCTGTTGTTTGAATCGAAGCTTCTATTCTTTTTCTGTGGACTTGGCGTGGGTATCTGGTAATTGGGAAAGAACCATTCGGGTCACCACCCCTGGGACGCGAGTTGAAATCTGATTGACTTGGGGAAGCTGGCATCTCACAAAAAATATTGCTGGTTCAGAAGGAAGCCGCATGTCGAGCAAAAGTGCCCGTGTTCCTGCCGCAGAAATGCCGATCGCTAATCGGAATGTCCTCTTGCGATGGCGTGCCAGCCAATATTAATGTTATGATATGCTGCGCATCCGATCACGAGCAACCGAGTTAGACGCCGAGTTAGACGAGTAGACGAGTAGAAGAGGGCCATGACCCTTGAGAAGCTGTTCTCGTGCGCTCGACCAGAATTGATGATGACGTGGAAGCAAAAATTTGCACCCCCTCAATGGGCTTCGAGACCAGTAACCGGCGTTAGATCTTCGGTAGAACAAACATACCGGGACGAGCCAGCCAGAGGCTATAAGAGCAAGTCAGGCTGGGGACGGCTCGACCGATGTGCCTGCCGTGCCGGGGATGGTCTTCCATACCTAATTTGAACCGAGAATTATGCAATTAACCACGCCGATATTTCACTGTCTATAGGTCTGTCTTCCACTTCCCCCTGAGCTGTTAATAGGATCTATGGTAGTTCCATATTTGGGGAGAACTTCGAGTCGTCCAACGTGTTGGATTCGGGCAACGAGAGGACATTCTCAAGGGTGAAAGAAACACGCCGCCGCTCAGTTGACAGAAGATGCTCCGACTGACGGCTTACCTCCTCGGCATTTAAAATATTTTAAGTTAAGTTTATTACTCGGATTAATTCGTGCAGGACTCCACTGTTTCATTCTATCTCACTTAATTATCTCCCATCCTTTTCAGGCCGTCTATCCGTCTATTGTTTCCCGGAGGCAGACTCTAGAAGCGAACTCCGAACCCTTGACGAACCAACCATATTTACAGAAGGAGGCTGATTGTGGGCGATCTCAAATATTCTTCGATTTGTACCGAGGATCGTTCCACCCGAGGATTTGCAATTCCCCCGTTCCCATAGGCAGGTGCTCGCTTTGGTGTTGGCCGCAGACACGGCACCTCGAATAGCCGCCAACATATCTCTTATTCTCAGAAATATGGATAATTTTTGCCAGAGTGCCCAGCATATTCTACCTGGTAGTTACGCGCAATAGGGGCTTTGCTTCCCCTGCAAGTCTAGTTTCTAAGGTGTTGAAAACCATTGCCCAATTCAACAATCTGAACCGATGCACCCACCTAGATAGACGTGTGTTGAACTAAAAGAAAAGGGGGGATAATGAAAACAAAAGAAGAAGAAAAAGGAAACCTACCCAGACATGCCAGACGCAAGACCAAGAGACACAAGAAGATGCGTCACGAGAGACCAGGCCAATCCCACACAGACCTCTCACTCCTGCGTCCCGTCACTTCCACCTCGTCGCCCACCTCGATCTCAATCTCATCCTGGCCGTCGAGGAACGCATACCGCCCGAAAATGGGCGACCACTTGACCCCCGGATCCACCCTCCGATCCCTCATCAGCTTCTTCAGCACCGTGCCCAGCTCCCCATCCGCGGTCCTGCCCGTCCGGTAATCCACATTGAGCGACGTGCACCGAGCGCAGTTCCCCGTCAGCAGCAACCGGGCACCCTCCCACCCGGACCCGGACCCGACGACGGTCAGCTCGGCCCAGAAGTCCTCGGCCCACTCCCCCTCGCCCTCGACCACCACGTTGGGCCGGAACTTGTACATCTCCAGCCCACCCCCGGCCCCGTCCCCGGCCGACAGGCGAGCCCGCACGCTGCCCAGCGACGACTCGGCCGTCACCAGGAACGGCGCCACGTCGCTGAAGGTAAGCAACGCCGGGGGCGGTCCCGTCGTCGTCGTCGTTGTCGTCCCTACCGCGTACGACGCAAGCGTCGAGAGCCAGCCCTTCTGCTGCTGTTGCGGAGACGGGGGCGGGGGCGGCAGGGAGGAGCCGAGGACGCGCCTCCGCCCGTCGCCGATGTAGACCAGCACAACGTCGAAGCCTAGGCAGGCGCCGAACCAGGCGTCGTAGGCGGGGCCCACGCGGTAGGCGGCCGACGCGGGGCTGCCGTGCAGGTTGATCTGGATCTGCTTAAGGGCCGCCACCTCGGGCTCCAGCGGGACCGAGAGCTCCGCTTCCTGGGCCGGGTGGGGTGGGGCGAGGGGTTCCGGCGGGGCGTGGTACCGGACGATGACGAGGGGTTCGCCCGTGGCGGGGTCGGAGGCGATGCGCTGCTCGAAGAGGGCGCATTGCGGGTGCGAGGACAGCTGGAGCTTCTTTAGCTGGCCGTCGGGTTGCTCCCTGAATAGCATGAAGTGCCGGTCGTATTTTATCCCCAGCGGGCCTAGGCGGGCGGTCGAGAGGGAGATGCCCCGCAGCGCCTTGATTGGGTACACGTAGAGCTGCGGGGCATGTTTGGTGAGTATGGATGACAGAAGGTGAATTGACTGGTGCGCCGTGATGTAGGTGGCTGCTGGGCGTTGACTTACTTGTGTTACCTTCATGTTTGCTAACTCGGCATACGACGGGTGTTTTTCCCCAACCTCGCAACTTCGGGGCGGGGTGAGATGGAACAGAAATCATTTCCGGTCAACTTGGGACGAGTGCGGTAGGTACCGTTCCGGGTAGCGGGGGTCCGGATGACGGGACTGTGATGACAAATGCGTCATCTTTGCAGAATTTAGTCGAGTTATCCCGAGATTCCAAAACCGGGCAACTCGGACATGATGTGTTCCGGGTAAGGACAGTGAGGAGGGAAATTCTCATGCTTTCGTCGTCGACTCGACACCACGTGGGCTTCTGGGCCACCATACCACTAAGATATCGAGAGTACATTCAGAAGGGCGTCCTCCTGGAAATCCTGTCCTCTAACCATGTAGATCAACCTCCCACCCCCAGCCATCATCGCAAGTCATTCTAAATGAGCGACACCCCATAATTCAGCTCCAAAAGAAAAAGAAAAAGGATATCATTTACGCGTCAGGTACCTCCACAATAAAATCACAAGTTCTGCAGCCCCACGCTATTCTGCGACGTCGAGTCCTTGCCCTTAATGTGCGCCCCCTGATCGCCCCAGGCGACGTTGCGCGACGACCTGGTCATGGCGTCGATGCGCTTCTGCTGTTGCCTCTTCCGGTGGAGCCACAGCGCCGCGCCGGCCAGGATCGCCGCGCCGACCACCGAGCCCACCACGACGCCCGCGATCGCGCCCCCGGAGAGCCCGCCCTTCTTGGAGGACCCGGACTTGGGCCCCGCCGTGGGGCTCGACGTCTCCGACGCGCCGCCGCCCGAGGTGCCGGACCCGCCGCTGGGCGGGTTGTCGGTCGAGGGCTGGGTCGCGTTGAAGCAGGGGATCGCGGTGGTGAAGTCCGACGCGAGGACGTAGGTGATGTCGGCGCACGCGTAGAAGGTCTGGTTCTCCGGCTTGTCGAAGTCGGCCGTGTAGATGATCTGCAGCGTCGCGTTTGACCCGGCGACCAGGCTGCGAGGAGCGTCGGCCACGGGTAAGCAGGTGTGGCCCCGCAGTAGCTCCTTGAAGTTATTAGATGGGATTAGGACGGTGAAGTCGGCGTTGCTTGTCGGTTCTTTGGGTAGAAGGACGCTGGTCAGCATGCGGACGAGAACAAAACGAGCCATATTTGGATAGGTAAGTATGGGCATACCGTTGGAGTACGACACGCTGACTTGAATGTTATAACCCTCATCTTGGTCGACCAAGGCTATCATTCCATTTGCTTTTTTTTTTCGTGTCAGCGATTTGCCTTGCGGCCATCTGTCTGGGATTGCCTTACTGAGAGGGAACTCGGTTCTGTTGCCCACACCGTCTGGAGAACCGCAGGGAGCAGTGTTGTCCTTCGCAGCGGTCCATTCTCTGTCGGGCGGCCACATAAAGGCTGCCGGGCCCATTTCATCAGAGGTTACTTGGGCCACCACAACCAATGATGCCCAGCCAAGGGCGATCGCCGCCCTAGAGAGTATCCCCATCGTTGATAGAGATGTCTTATCTGGGTTTGTCTGGTGGTAGATGGAAAGAGTCGGAATAACAGATAATTCCAGAGATTCTTCTAGACGCAGGAGAAGCTTTACGTTGTGACGAACATAGAAACGTGCAGCAGGATCGGGTTGATCATCATCGACCCTTATAGTCGGATGGCACATCCCGATGGAGGGCAGACGATTCCACTACCACGCCTAGCTTCGGTTACACGGCATTGGGTGACCTGCCCGATGCCGGCCGTGAGGCCCTCGTGCCACTCAAATTTCTCAAACTTCATGGCTGGGAGCGCCAAGACCATGCAGGACTGGCAGGTAGTACAGAAGACTAAGCCGGCTTCTTTACTTATCTGATGATCTGATAATAATTAGCTTGCTTGCTAATTGGTGCCCGCTTTTGACGCTACTGCGTGATTAATTGATAGTTCGAACTGGAGCAGCGCCTATCAGGTGATCTGATAAGATTAGATCAAACACTTCTCGTCCATTGGTGCCTTGGGCCCCGTTCGCAACGTTTGTTCTTCTTCCGGCTGGCCAAGCCGATGACACTATCCTGTTTTGGCAAGAATGGCGTCTTCTCCTAGCTACGCTTGGCATAGGCCATGACTCGCCTGCCAACTCGGCCTTACTCGGCCACCTTCCCTAAACATTGGCGGCGACATCGGCCGACAAGCTTCGGCCCACGGCAACCCTCCTTGTCAGTATTGGCGGAGAGGAGGCGGGAAATACGAGGCAGAACGGGTTTGGATAGATTGCGGGTTCATGATGACCCAACAGCTCGCATGCTGCCCGCTGCGACGGTCCAGCCCCTTGTCTTTCGCTTGACTCCCAGGAAATTGGAGTTCCTGGGACCTCAGGCCTGTCCAGTTTGCCGACATAGCTTGCCCTGAGCTATAAGTACCCGCCACCCGTTCCCATCTCCCATTTGTCATCCCTCCAAGTAACTCACAAACTCACAGTCGTTTGCATTCCACCAAGCAACCTTACAGTCACTTTCCCACACCCTCTCCCGCCCTAAAGCAGCCGTGATCATGCGTTCGTTCGTTACCTACTCCCTTGGGCTTGTCGCCGCTGCAAGCTGGACTGTTGCCGCATTCCCATCCCTCGAGGTCAGGTACGCCGACCTCGCCGAGCTTCAGGCCCGGCAGGCTCCTGGAACTCCCGAGTACCAGTGCCATTCCGACTGTGGTTAGTTACAGCAACCCCCCTCTCTTTCCCGCTGCGGCCAAGATTCTCACGCTCTCCTTCTTTCCAGGATACGCCATCCTCGGCGCCGACGACGCAGGCTACTGCACCAACTCGACGTGGCTGGGCCTGCTGGACGACTGCCTCGAGTGCGCCAACAAGTTCAACATCTGGCGCTACTACGGCAACGGCGTGACCGGCGCCGCCAAGGGCTGCGGCCTGGACGCAGTTCCGTCCCCCTCCGGAGGCGAAGCGCCCCCGTCTTCCACAGCCGCCGGCCCAACCAGCAGCGGTGGTGGTGGTGCCCCCGAGACATCAGCCCCTGCGACTTCCAGCCCGCCTCCCGCGGAGACGACCTCTGCCGCAGGGACGTCTGCAGGGACGTCCGGCGGGTCCACTGCCGAACCCTCGGGCCCCGCTGAGTCCTCGTCCGCCGCTGGGTCGCAGAGCTCCGCGCCCGAGGGCTCCGCCGCGCCGACTGCGTCGTCGACCGGCAGTGGCTCCGCTGCTGGGACTGGTACCATTCCGGTGAGTTGTCCTAGATGTCTCTTTTTCCTTAATGTCCGGAAACATTAGCTAACCTGGGTCTGAACAGTCCTCTTCGGCGCCCACATCTACCTATGTCACTGTTTCGGGTGGCATCAGGCGACAGGACATCCCCTCTATTCTCGCCATTGGTCTCTCCATGCTCGCTTTGGCTTACTAAATGGTAAATCGTTAATATTGGGCTTGGTGCCCATCATCTTGTCTCGCACTGAGAAGCCCCTGTACGATTAGCTTTGCCATTCTATTACCGCGTAGCTGATAGTGTTGGAAACTCCGGCTGTCAGACCTCGCGCCACCCTTAGTTAATTAATACCACTCGTCTTCAATACTCTTATTTCGTCGGTGCTTGCTGCCAAAAGTACTGTCACTTGCGCATAATGAAGCCTTGAGAGGAGCCAGCCAAATGGTGATATTATTGTCTCATATTCAACCCTCCAGGGCGTCCCTATCCCATCCACCACTCCCAAATGTAGTCCCCCAATCTAACTCTCGTAGCTCACTCGGACCAGATCCACTGCCATAGATCATGCAGCATCCCCTCAAAAAGCAGCCTAAGCTCATACAGCCTCGCCGGCTCATCCTTCCACAACACCCCGCCAAGCATCACGCACACCCACGCCGCAATGAATAACCCCACCCAAAAGACGACATGCGTCTTAAGGCAGGCGTACTTGCCCGCCCGACCGACGACGCGCAGACTCTGCCTGCGGGAGCCGCGCGATGGAGCGACTCCACGGGGCCTGGTTGGTGCAGTGAAGACTGCTCTGGGGACTGGTCTGGGAGCTGGTCTGGGCGGTGGTTGCGCCCGTGGGAAAGGAGTGCTGCTGCGGCTGCTGCTGGTGGTTTTGGTAGTGGCGGTGGTGGCGGTGGGGGTCTCCTCCCGCTTCACCAGCCTGGCGAGGAACTCCTCCCGGCTGATTTCTTGGACTTCGGGCTGCTTGGGCCGGACAGCGGCGGCGGGCTTCGGCGCCCGGCGGGTCGGGGGTCGCTTTGGCTGTCTGGGAATTGTGGGCGGAGTGCGGGGGTGGGAATAGACGCTGCACCTGCGCTGGAACCGGAGTGGGTTGGTTTGATCGTAGGCGTATTCGCTCATGTCTGGTTAGGAGCGGTAAAGGGGGGGGAGTGTAGGGTTTGGAGAGGATGGGACGGCGTGGAAGAGGAAGGAACGGAGAAGCTTGCGAGTATATACTTATGGGTTTCCGGGGAACAAACGGCGGCGGCGGCGAGGAGGTCTCGGAGCAAGACATAAAGACCAAGACTACAGGCTGGCTTGCAGTTATGCCTCAAAGTATAGTAAAAGGATCAATTGCCTCAGGATTTTCGGAGCTCTTTGTCTTCGATTCATGTTCAATCAACTTCTGTAGGGGCAGTTTCCTTGTCCCAGAGAAGGATACCCCTCTGTTAAACAAAGTAAATGCACTTTCGGTGGGATAAAGAAATCCATTCTGTCGCTGAAACTAGAGCCTGGGGAGAAAGAATAGCGATTCTAGGCTCGTCAGCCTAGTTTAACGCGGAAAATAGATAATATTTTTTTCTTTGACCTGGCCGACGCTAAATTTTTCCTAGGTCCGTACCTCCCTACCCATCCTAAATGATAGAGGTGAAGTCTCGCGATGCTGATCTAATTCAGGGAGACATTATGCGAGTGAAATATCTCTAAAGATTGCAGCCTACTTGGTTTCAACTCGAGAATGTCTAACTACATTTAGGAGGATTGAGTAAGGGGTCATAGAAACTGGGACTGTCGAATCAACGCATGTATTCAAGCCTCATAGGCCTGAGCTCTCTCAAACCCGAAGAAAGGCATTGAGTGTATCAATTTTAACACCATTTCAGGAACCCCCGAATGTTGTAACAATGTCGACCAGGACGGCGCTGGGCGTCATGCAATATTCTGTTTCCACACAACACTAAGCGGGCTTCAGTGTAATTAAAGCTGATTTAGAGCTGACGTCTCGATAAGGCGAAATTCCACCGAGAGGACGCATCTAGCTTGCCCTGGGGACGCAATAATTACTTCCACTTGCAAGTACAGGCAACGGAGAAGAATTTCCTCGAATCACAATTGTCTCCATCTACTACTACCTTGTGTCTCTGTTGACGTGGGATCAAGTGTTCGATGGGTAACAGTGCATATATTGCCAAGGCATCCCGGCCCTTCGGACAACTCCGTGATGCGGCGTCTCTGGACATGCTGATCGGTCAGCCTAACTCAAGGCAAAGGCCAAGAGGGATACTCAGTACCACAGTAGAGACTGCGACGTTGAGAATGGACTCTCTTGGAGGCCAGTGATTGGTGGGGCAAGTTGATAGATCTGAGGGATTCCTCAATTGGTGAACCTCTCAATTAACCCCTTGATTTACCTCCAATCGGATTCCATGGGCTCGAAACAGCCATGCCGCTCCCTCCAGCAGAATCCGACTCGATTACGGATTAGCTTCGGCGTCTTGACGACCGCCGCCTAATATGGCATCCTTAATCCATGTGGGGGGATTGCCCAACCAAAAATGATGTCTTGATCCATAGGAGATGTGGGGATCTCGCGTTTCAAAGGGACGGGGGGTTCCTCTCATAAACCGGGGAAACAAGCGGATCGCTGGACGAGATGCAACTGAAATCTAGAATAAGGCCTACATAATGGGTAGTTGCCTCGGTAGGGCCTCACGGGACAGCCCATGATCCCGGATGTGACGCAATCTATATATGTGGAACCGATCTATAGAAGTTTCTCCACAAACCGCTGTGGACTTCAGACACGATGTTGATAGATCCAGTTGCTTGAGTTCATCGCGACCTTGAGGATATAAGACCCTCGATGTTTCGCCGCTTCAGCAGTCTCGGACAACGCTTCCGCGCCCAAAGGTATTTCCACGCTCTGCCCGCTCTTTCACCATGAAATTCAGAACCGCCGCTGCCTCTCTTGCCTTCCTGGCGACATGCGTAACAGCCAGTCCCACTCCCACCGTCGAGAGAGACGCTGCCGGGACGCTAGAGAAGAGGGCATCCATTACTGACGCCTGCGACATCGGTTACTGCACGCAGAATGGCGGGTAAGTCTCCCGTGTATCCACTCTTTTTCTGGTTCAGGATTGCTGAAACTTGGGTCCCAGAACCAAGGGAGGTGCTGGGGGGACCACCACGACGGTGTCATCTCTCGCTCAGCTCACTGCCGCCGCCGGTGGCAACTCGGCCGCCGTAATTGTGGTGAAGGGCTCCATTTCCGGGTCTGCGCAGGTCCGTGTTGGCTCCAACAAGAGCATCATTGGCGCCGCCGGAAGCTGTACGTCTCCCTGTGCCCCATTATCCACATCCCACGAGGAGGTGTTGGCTGATTGGGAACCGAAGCCATCACCGGGGTTGGCTTCTACATCAAGGACCAATCCAATGTCATCATGCGCAACCTCAAGATCAGCAAAGTCATTGCCAGTAACGGCGACGCCATCGGTATCCAGAAGTCCACGAATGTCTGGGTTGATCATTGCGACCTGTCCTCCGACATGGATCATGACAAGGACTTTTACGACGGTCTCCTTGATGTCACCCATGCCAGTGATTGGGTGACCATCTCCAACACTTACTTGCACGATCACGTAAGTTTCAATCCCTTCAACCTCATCATATGCGCCACAATAACAGTCGAATTAATGAATGGTACTGCGCAGTGGAAGACATCCCTAGTTGGACACTCCGACTCCAACTCCAAAGAAGACACCGGCCACCTCCACGTCACCTACGCAAACAACCACTGGAGCAACATCAACAGCCGAGCCCCCTCCTTCCGCTTCGGCACCGGCCACATCTTCAAGTAAGTACCAACCCAGCCACTCACCGCCCCCCCCCACACCAAGCCTTGTAACCCTAATTACCACCCCAATCGTCCGCCATTGCTGACTCCCCGAACAGCAACTTCTTCAACAAGGTCTCCACAGGCATCAACACGCGCATGGATGCGCAGCTGCTCGTCGAGTCCTCCGTCTTCGAGTCGTGCGGCGAAAAGGCAATCTTCAGCGCCGACAGCGACCAGACGGGCTACGCCGTCGTGTCGGACGTCGCCCTCGGCGGGAGCCGGAACACGGCTCCGGCGGGGAGCATCAAGGATGTCCCCTACGCCTACAAGCTGCTCGGGTCGGGTGGGGTCAAGAACAGCGTCGTGGTGGGCGCTGGGCAGACGCTTGGGTTCTGAGAGGGGCTGGTGGGCGGAGGCGGGCTGGGTGTGAGTGGGAGTGAGGATGTGGGATCAAACACTGCCTAATTAATGGGCAATTGTGTGGAGGGTTTTCAACTTCGAGTTGCATATTTTGGGTCTTGCTGTGTACATATCCCTTCTGACCGTAGAGCTTGATCGTTTCCACCGGTCAACCCGTCCTCTACACATCCTCTCGGGACACCCCTCGTATATTTTCCCATAACCGTGCAACGTGGCGTGAACTCCATCTACCCGCTGACCATCTTGTCACCCACTTGTGACATTTTCGTGACCCTTTCGTGACCGAGGTGGTGGGAGCTTGTGGGAGTGATTCGATGACCGTGCAGAAAGTCGAAGAAGCTCAGAGGCCTAGCAAACCCAGCGCCAACTCGGTGCCCGTGGCCAGGGTGAACAGGCTATCGCAATGTGACTGGGGGTTCCCGCGCATGTTCTGGCAGATTTCGGTGTGGAAGGAGGAGCAGTGCTTCATGAGGAACATGGTGATGCGGGCGGTATAGCTGAGGAAGCATTGGTGGATGTGTTCCGAGAAGGTGAGAGGGCCCGTCAGTTTTTCCTGCTCGTCCAGGTAGATCAGGCCCCAGAGAGCCCTGCCGTTTACCCAAGCCATGTTTGCCGCCGTGCGCCGCAAGAGATGTTCGATAGCGGCGGGGTCGTAGGTCAGCAAGAAGAGGAAGCCGAGTATCAGGGCCGTGAAGAAGCCGACAAAGAAGGAGGATGAAAACCGCATGGCTGGAATCGTAGATGTGGAGTGCTGGGTGAGACTGGAGCTGGAAAGGTGTGGAAGAAGGGCCGGCGTGTGTGACCAAGAGATGCAGAGGTGACACCTGCCGGGCCTGATGATATATGCTCTCCTCATGGTATTGGAATATGAGAGATTCTGTCAGAAGTCGATTTCTTCACATTAGTGCCAAGCTAAGCTCACAGTACAAAGGATTTGCGCCCGGAAACAGGGTCAGGTATCTGGTATGTGACTACAGTCAAAGAGACTCCTGCGTGCCCAAAACCATTGCCAACGAACGGTTCCATGCAAAGCAATGCTCTGCTACAGCACCCAAGCCAACAAAATTGGTGCATATTTTGCTAATCTTGTCAACAAACCGTGGGTTTTGAAGGGAAGATACTGTAGCCAAATTCCATCAGCCGCAGTGGTCAGGCTTTCCACCTCTTCCCCATGTCATCGCGACGCCAAACAGAAATCGGTTCGGCAGGTACCAGGATTTATCATGGCTGTAACCACCTACCTAGCTACTTACTAGTAGGTAAATAGTGAAACGCTGTCGAATCACATTGGCTGCTCGCCTGCGAATTGCATGTGATGAAACCCAGCCCAGCCTGCCACCAACGTCAAACGCAGCCGCAGCTGAAGCCTGCATTTCCCCAGCTGACCTCCCTGTCTGTACCTTGCAACACCGACCAACACCAGTCCGGCATAGCTCATCTTATCTAACCCCCGAACCTATGCATGCCTACACACCTACCTACTACCTAAGTATGCAGGGTAGGTAGTATATTTACCTAGAGTTCCCCCACCAGCCAAAACTAAGACTGGCCCTCCAAGTTAACCAACACCCCTCCCCGCAGATCGACCAACAAGAGACAGACAAAGATGCCCAGCAAAGGTGTCCAATGTTACACGTACATAGCCGTCCCCGGCTGCACCATCGAGCTGTCCGTGCCCGGGCAGACGGTGGTGAAAAAGGACCTCCGCACCTTCTGGAACGCCGATCTTGAGGTTGACGCAAAGAACATCCGAAACCTCTTCGACAAGACGGGGCGCTTCAGTTTCAAAGTCCTCCGCAACGGCGAGCTGATCATGGAGCAGTGGATTGAAGTCAACGCCCTGACGGGCCGGCTCGGCGACGGCACCATGAGGGCGATCGCCAACACGCCCTCGGTGCTGCACGGCGGGGACCTGATCGTGTCGTACGGCTTCTACGCCGCCGGCAACGGCGAGGCGGGCTTGCCCAACCGGCACCAGTGCTACGTGACCGTCTCGCCCGACAACTCGGACTGGATGGCCGCCGTGGCGCCGCCGGGCTCATCCATAGAGGCCCAGCCGCTGGGCCGCATGGTCCTGCCGTCCGCGCACGACGTGGGCATGAACAGCATGCAGAACGCCGACGCCGTGCTCCAGCACGCCGGCGGCGCCGTGATCTCGAAGCTGATCCCGAACAACGACGCCGTGCGCGCCATCATCGACGCCGTCTCGGGCCCGGCCATCGCGCTGATCGCGCCCAACATCGTCTTCAGCCTCGCCATCACGCAGAAGGACAGCCTTGAGACGATGCTCCGCCTCGGCGCCCGCTACTTCGAGTTCCGCCCGGCCCACTGCCACCGCGACGTCCTGCCCGCCCTGCCCATCCCCGACGAGCTGTACTTCCAGCACGGCGCCGTCCCGGGCATGGCCTACCGGCTCTTCCTCGCCGGCCTCGTCGCCTTCCTCGCCGCCCACCCGGCCGAGATCGTCGTCGTCCAGCTGCGCTGGGACGGCGTCCCCGACGAGTGCGCCCGCCCCTCCGCCGCGGACCTGCGGGACTACCTCGCCGCCGCCCTTGCGACGACGACCACCATTCCCCCCCTGGCGGCGGGCGGGATCGACGACCTGCGCGCCGGCGCCTCGACCATCGCGCAGCTCCGACGAGCCGGGAGGCGCCTGGTGGTCCTCGACGGCGGGGCCGTGGACCCGCTTTCGACGTACACGGACGCCGGAAACGCGACGGTGACGGGCGACAGCATCGTGGACGGGTTCGCGCGGGCGCTTCAGCGGCCGGGGGCCGTGGAGGGCCGCGTGCTCGTCGAGCTGCAGTGCCAGGCCACGGCGTCCAACGTGCCGGGCGCCGTGGCGTACAGCGTGCTGTCGGCGGGCGCGTCGACGAGCTGCCTGCTGGCCACCAAGGCGCTGTGCGACGCCAAGACGCTGCCGTGGGTCAGGGACAACGTGCTGGCCGCGTGCGGCCGCGAGGCCCTCGTCGTGGTCATGAATGACTTCCTCGACGGCGCGACGGCGGATGTTGCGATTGGGCTGTGCGGGCAGAGGCTGAAGTAGGGGGGGAGGGTGAGCCATCTCGTCGGGCAGATGGTGTTTGTGGATTCTCGTCAGACTAACCGATCCCTTGAGGCATCTTGAGAGTATCCATGAGCAACCTAGACATTGGGCATCCCAGCGTATCTGTCGTTCGAGCTGTAATAATCGCCAATTTATGATATACCAAATAAATACAATGCACCCAGAACCTGTCAAGTCGTCGCCTTCTCTAGGGCAAAAGGGGAATCCCATGTAACACATAGGATAGTGTAATCGTCGGAGTTATAATTGCGATGTGCACGAGCAATATGCTGCAAGGCCTCAACTTCCAACGCGATCGCTGCTCTTCTACCCGACCCATATCAAGACGCCCGTGCCGAGGCCCCCTTTGCCGGCAGCGCAAACAGCGCAGACGAAGCAGGGCCCCCCAGCGCGGCGGATGACGGCATTCCCCCCGCGCTCCGAGCACCACGCCCTCGCGAGGACCTCGGCGCCCCTCCCCGTGGCGTTGATGACCACGACCGCCCCGCCGCCGACGTCGACGTCCTCGGGGGTGTGGCCCTTCAGCCTCGCGACCGGCCAGACGTTGTCACCCCGGTACCGCGACAGCTCCCTCGCGTGCACCTCGTGCGGGCCCCCCTGGCAGGGCGGCGGCGTCACGAAGATGGGGTTGGTGAAGAACTTGTACGCGACCGGGCCCGCGCTGTCCTCCACGTCCCCGTCCATCTGGAACGAGATGCTCGCCTGGTACTGGGTCCCGTTCTGCACGTACAGGTCGTCGATGTCTCCGTCGCCGCCGGTCGTCCTCTTGGCGGCCCCCTTGCGCGCCACGTCGACGTCCAGCGGGAGCTTCCTGAGCTGTATGGCTTGATCTCGCAGGTGCCGGTTTGTGGCACGGGGGCTTCGGGTACGACCCACTTGCCCGGGTCTTTCATGTCCGCGAGATACGCGTCCACCTCCTCGCCGGGCCGGATGCGCGTCGCTTCGAACCGGTCGTATCCGGAGCCGAGGTCGATGACGCCGTCGTCGCGGTTCGGCCTGTGATCTATCGGGGCGATGCGTCGCGCCTTGACGCGGACGTGTCGCGGCTTCTTCCCTCCCTTCTCTGGGGGATCAAGCTCGATTGGGGGACACGGCCCGATCCACCCGCAGAGCCCCGTTACGCCCGGTAGACAACCCAGCACGCGGCCCAGGACTGTTCTGGAGCGCCAGTATGACCGGATTGGCAGCGACAGGCTACAGTCATAACAGGGAATGACACCGATTCTGTCCTTGATGCTGGGCGTGCAGAGGACCAAGGCCGTCATGATTTTGAAGGCAAAACCACTTGCCCGGGAGGATGATACTGAACAGCCAGTCATGCAGGTGGACGTTGACCGTCGGCCACGGATGTTGCTGTAGGCATCCTCGGCGTAGTCGCGGACCTCGTTTATATACGGCCACTTCATCTGTTCAGCAAAGAGAAGGAGTCCCTATCCTCCGCCTGGGCCTTCTCTTCATCAGATGCGACCTTTTCCGCGCCGTCAATCTGTAGTTTTGTGTCCGTGATGATGATTTCGGCGTGCTTCAAACACAAATCCGAGACGATGAGGCTGGCTAAGACCCGAGCCGTGAAGCCGGCATAGGATGAATCTCCGTCGAGGTGTTCCAATCGCACCGCCAGCTCCCTGGCCACAATGATCTGTCGTAGGAAGTTCCATATTCCGATATACTCATCGTCTCTCGGTGCCGCCCATTGCAGCCCCACGCTCGATTCCCTTGTAAACTCCGCAAAGACGTCGGTGCGATTGCGCAGACTATAGAGGTCCCCAATCCAGCGTTTGGGGTCTCGCGCATACTGTTGGTTGTAGTACACAATTCTGTGGACGCCGGTGAACTCGGCACCGGGATCACAAGGATCTACCAAGATTGGCTGCCAACTTACCCCAGTGTACCAACAATCTCCTCCAGGTCCAGTTCCTCTGTCGCCGGATTCCAGCCAAACTTCCCCGGGCTCGTTTGCAGCTCATTCATCCTGCGTAGCAGCTTTCTAGCAGGTAGTACCGGCAAACTCGAGCGAATGACCATCATCGTCTTCTCTGGGCTTGGTGTTTTCGAAGTCCCAAGATTCAATGCCAAATCCTCCGACAGTGACCGTTCTGGGATTGACATTCTCAAACTTGAGGTTACTCTCGGCATCAAGCAAGCCATAATCCTCATCATCGGGCGACTCGTACGTGCCTCGAGACTGTTTTCCTCATGTATTTCTTCCTCTTATACATCTCTGTCGTCTCTGTTAGTCAAACGAAGCATGCTCAGCGAAGTCTGTAACAAACACGTACCAAACGAGGCATGTGACACCTGCACGAAGCCTCTCTCTCCCTATCGCCCCAGGATGGCCAATCCGTCTCCCTTTCAATCCCATCCCAGTAGACGTGGCCAGTGACGCGCGCCAGATTTCCGTACGGCCCAAGGATACTGACAGTCAACGCTCCGGTGTTCAACCTCTCGGACAGCTCATCCAACTCCGGCTCGTCTGCCGCCCCCTCCCCTTGCTTCCCGCCATGTCCGCAGTCCAGCGGTATCTTCGCGTCGGCGGCTTGCAACGTCTCCGTCTTGTCGTCCGCCGCCGATACGCCATCCCCGTCGCCCCGCAACTCCGGTAGCAACTCCGCCTTGGTGGCCACGTTGAGGGCGATTCCGGTGACCCCGGTCATGACGATGGCGTGCTTGGGCGGAGGGTAATGGGACGTGAGGGTGAGAGTGAGGAAGAGGGGGAGGTGATTGGGGCTTACCAACTACTTAGAATCGGAATCATGTCTGATTTTTCACGTCCGTCGCGGTGGTCAGCACAGCCACCATCATATGCGGAATCCCAGAGCTCGACTCCAAGACCTGTTCGTAATCACTAATGGAATGCGGGGAAGTGCTCCTCCAGACAACCCACCCGAGAGAGCATGCACGCGATCCACAGAACGGCGCAGAGTGCCCACGTTGGTGCTCCCACACCCTACCTACCATCCGCCCGGGTCATCCATCTCCGAGCTGGGAGCTGGGAACCAAGAGATGTATTGCTGCACCTATTCTTAGCTCAACCAGGTCAACCAAGTCACATTGCCTTCTCCATTAGCACGGCTTTCACTCGACGATTGTGCAAGTTAATGCACATTAGAATCCGCCACGCGGCGGAAACCACAACTTCGGCGCCTCTGCATCGTCTTCGCGGAGCGAGACGCGAGACCCAAATCAAGGCTCCCCTGGCCGGGTTGTATACCTTAACAGCCGTGTGTGGGTACCAACGGCCCCAACCAACTTTCTGGGCACAAAATCCAGCTAGTTGGCTTCAAGGTCGGTGTTGACCTACCTACCTACCTAAGGTAGGAAAAGTAGCTGGCTACCTACCTTAACGGAGTGTGATGTTGTGGTGGGCTTCTCGGTACCTGTGGGGAGGGACGCACGTCTGGTCTGTGCTCAGGTCGTCACGTGAGGTTGCCGACGACGACGACATCGACGACAACAACAACAACAACGGGGGCATAAGGGGCAGAAACATAACACCAAGACGACCACGTTTTGGTGAAGGTTATTGCACAGTCCCATATAACTGCCAGTTGAATAACGTATGTGCGACCTTCAATCTATCCAACTCCATTAGTTGAGATACCCATGTGTGCGAGCTTCTGTTACCCTTACCCATTCATCCCATATGGATATATCGAGGAAACCCACGACTATCAATTCAACCTCGTTGACCTCGTTTGAGAGTTTTGGCTAGGTTTACAATGTCTTGAACCTTTGTGTGCTGTGTTGGGGTGAGTCGGTGACTGCTTAGTATCGAACGGTGCGACCATCTCCGTCTGTGACCGGCTTGCTCTTTCGGTGCGCGTAGAAGGATCATAGATATCGGCCTCTCTGACGAACTGGGTTCCAGAAAACATGCCTGACTAATCATCAGGATAAACCTGAGATCATACGTAGGGGGGTTAGGTATTCACTTTGGGGTCGATATGCCCACTTGCCAGGTGGCCCAGGACACATGAGTTGATAAAGAAGATCAAGTGACATCTAAAATAACAACAATGGGGGTGGTATAATGGTAAGAATGTGATGCCGACCGCGGCTCCTATGACAGCCACCTCTGGGATGACTCTGAAGGCAGGCATTCGAACCAGCACCACGTCCTTTTTTTTTCTTTTCCTCTTTTTTATATTTCTCCCCATCACACCTTGGCAGTCAGTCATCCACTTCCTCTGCCCAAGTACTTTATTCTAATATCCGCTTGACCGTCGAGTTAGACAACGTCGGCGCCACTATTTTTGCCTTTTACTTCGCCCATTCTGCCTCTCCTCTCCCTTCCCCAAACGCCTTCCCTCCCCGCCTCTCATTGTAGCCTTTCGACAGGGCTGCGGTATTTGCCGGGGTGATAAGCAAAACGTCCAGTATAATGATGGGATTGACCTAGCCCCCTTGCTTGCAAGGGTCCGCTCCTCTGTCGAACCGCTAGGTAGTAAACCGACAGTCGCCAATGCCAGGAGGCTCACGGAGTACCATCTCGTCCAAGGGCTGTTCCACCTCCCTTCATACGAGTTCACATTGTTTACATCCGCCATGCTGAAAACTCTCACGGGCAAACCCAGCGACACCTCACCTGCTGTCCTCCCCACCTGCTCCTGCGGATCGCTATGCTCTACGGCCCGTACTTTTTACGGTTAAACCCGGGGTTGTAATAGCCATGTTTTGCTTACCTCGAGGTTTCTAGTTCGTTCTGCTCTTCTTCGACCGTAGCGTTAACAGCCCCCTGGGTCTAGAGTCCCCAGTCATGGAGAGTTACTCTGCTGACTGACTGCCGTCCAATGTCACGGGCCCGTGTGAACCGGACCTCGACAAGAACCCTTTGCCTGCCGCCATTCCTTCCCCACCAAGCCCTACACCGACAGCCTCCCCGACAGCCCCATCCAGTGCACCGCATCGCCGCCATCGCCGCCAACCCTCCTTACCAAGCCCACCTTCCGCTTCATCCCGAGCCCGGAGAACTCGGCAGTCTTACCGGGGGTGTCTGCCATCATGGTAGCTCGATACTTGGGACGGCTGTTCGAGAACTGAGCCACGGCGGTTGTTTCGATATCGTAACCGACAAGACACACGGGGCCTGGAGCTTCAGGCGCGGAAGAAATATCGGGAAATCGGCAGACGGGGTACATGTCGTGTCCCGCCCGTCCGCCCGATGAGTGTTTTTCCGGCGGGGCTGTTCCGTGCTCGGTCGTACGGGATATCGGATGATAGAACAAACGCACTGCCAGGATACATTTTCTTTTGGTTGGTTCTGGGTGGTGGACGGCGATTCCCAGGTGCAAGCTGGTCGCAAAAGTGTTCAAGAGCCGGCGATGGTGCCGAGCATACGTTTGGACTACACGAACTGCCTTTCATGGATAAGGTGCTTGGGGTTGATGTCGGAGTCCTCCCGTAGCTAAGTTGGATACACCCAGGCACTGGCGCGTCTGGAACTTGAGACTCCAACTTACCTGGTCCTCATCATGACACCGAGGGGCGACAACGGCAACTAGCTGTAGAAGCTGTCTTTAGACGGAGACGAGTCCTGCTCCGGGGCGGGCGAGAATAACTAACGGAGATTTCAGTCCTCGGCGCTAGCGCTATGAGTCACGGTGGCGATGGGAGGTGTTTTGAGTATATTGCTCTACTGGTGGGTTGACAGTCTTGAGAGGCGGGAATTGCTATCGCAGGACGTCCCTTCACGTGAGACCATGACTCGGTCGAAGGCGTGCTTTGCTTGGTTGACTGATATGGCACACGACCTCGACGCGCAGTCACATGGCCTGAAATCTAAGGTACCAGGCCGTTGCAACCCGTCAGACTCACTGTCATTAACATGTACAGCGGCCTCCAATATCCGATCGACATCATCGGAGTACTACAGTGCGACAGGACGATCCTCATGGTTGGCCGGCCAGGGCAGGACGATCGCATCTTGCAAGTCCCGAATCATGCGCAATCCGAGGAGCTTGGAAGGCTTGCCCACATCGTCGACGTCGAAATTCTCGGTCACAGGATGACTCCCGCCTACACGGGGCTCAGCACTCGGCATTCCCATTGGCGACAGCCATGCCGAACTTGCTAGGGAGGAGATAATGAGGCGACGACTCGAGTTCATCCCTTGCCAGCCATGCTCATGAGACCGTGGAGCAACTGGAAGAAATAACCCCGAGGTTGACAGTAGAGCCAACTGCGGCCAGCCGGAGTGAAGTGGTCAACGCGACTCACGCCAATAAGAGGGCCGGAGCCAGGCAGCAAGAGGGCGTAAGCGACCCAAGGACAGGATACATCCATGTCTGCGAACCAGTAAGATCGCAGTCATCCACAAGGGCCAGTGGAGAGCGAGATATACGACTGCTGCCTATACAGCCACAACAGCCAAAGAAGAGAAACGACATAAATCGACCCCCGAGAAGGGCGAAGGGGTCAAATCATCGCAGCCAAACCCGAAGGGGTGCGGACACCCTTCGTCGTCATCGAGAGCATTGCTTGCGAGATATACCGACACGCCCCCCAAGGAACCTCCCCCCATTCTCCCCCCGATAGCCCTGCCGAAAGCGGCGACGAACAAGGGAGGCGAAGCAGAAAAGGGGAAAGCGCGCAACGCCATGGGACCGTGGAGCCGGGACACTTGCCCCCTGCCAGCTCCTGGATGGATGGGGCGGAGATATCGGCTCGTCTGGAAAGTGAGGGTTTTCGCAGGAAATATATGTATGACTCACAGTCCAGACTCGAGACGCAGTCCAGGGTTGAGTGAGGACGAATAAACAAGGGGATAGGTATTATCCTGTTTCCCGTTTGAGGCAAACATCATTACGTATCGAGGCTCTGCCGTCCTGGGAACGTCAGGCAGGTAGAGTATCGTTGGATCAGCCACGCCACGCAGGGCATCAACGGCCACGACTTGGGAGGTGCCAAGCCCGGCTGCGGGCAGCAAGGTACCTACTCTCGAGGAATGGGTGAATTAGCGGGCCTATTGCGGGGCTTGCTTTTGATCACTGTGAGGACTGATGACGTATCTCCCCGTCCCTGTATACTACGGCATACCCGAAGGCTAAGTCTGGAATGCAGACACGACTCTACGAAATACACAAAGTCGCCTCAATAGCAGCTTACGACGAGCCTGAAATATTTGACGTTGGGCGGCAAAAGTCCGGAAGGCTCGGGAACCGGGAACTAGGTACCATCCGGGGGCAGCGCATTGGCCCAACCCTGATGACAGATGATTCAGGGATAACCCATGACCACTGGTGAATAATTTGTGGGTACGTACCCCTGACCTAGACATTATGGTGGCGGTGCAATAGCCACCCTTCGCCACGATCCGAGTTCTTGGGACCACTGTAATCAGTCTCATGTCTGTGCGGTGCTTCCTGCACAATCGTATACTTGGGCATACGCTGGCGACTGCATTGGTACCGTAGATGTACGCAGCATGCCCCGATACATGACCAAGACGGGGCGATGCCTCAAGAAGGAAAACGAAACGGCGTTCAGCTGCCTCGCAGAACCTTGGCTTGGACGATGGCTAAGGGGCCGGGACATACGGGCTGTGATTTCCATGTTGACTTAGCATGTCTGAGCTGAGTGCACAATGCAAGCTGCTCCGGGAAAGGAGTGGTGACGTCTATTGTTATGCCTGGCGAATGCCATCGCGTGGGCTCGAGCTCTCCATGTCATTGGCTGGGAATCATATTGTTCTTATAGGCTGCAAAAGAATGGTGGCAATCACACTTCTACAGGGGAACCTCAATTCCCAAAAGCTAGGAAAGGAAGGGAGGGGCCAGGAGTGAGGGGCAACTTGACAGTGGTAGGACTTGGCCAGTCATGAGCGGCGTGGTTATGGGGCGACGATCTCAACAGCTAGAGACATGAATGACCTCTCAAGCTCCCGCCCCGGTGTACCCTAGGGCAGAAGGGTGAAATTAAGCAAATAGGGGCAAAAGTTGATTCGCAATCGCAGGATGGATATGCACCATCAGAGTCAACACGCCCGTACGGATACACCCTGGGCGGACCAACGGCGAGGATGCTGATATCGCAGCTTCAGCCAGCGAGGAAAGATGTTGGGGATGTGATACAACGAATAGGAAAGATGAAGTTGGTTTCCTCAGCAATTTGGCGCCGTAGTTGTTTTTGTGGGTAGATCCGACGCATCGAAGCCCTTGCGGGAACCAAGGCCGCTCGTCCACGTATTGTGAGGTGCTTCTGGAGAATCTTTCCGAGCCGCATGGAAGGCATAAATATGCAGAACGGCAGGCATATTGCGGGCCGGGCGCTATAGCGTAAGGCTTGGGAAGTGTCGGTGAGAAGGAGCTGCCGGCGAAGGTCTGTTCCACGTCTTCTTCTGTGTCAGAATCTGCCGGTCGTGTCATGATCGGGGGGTCGAGGTGGTGAAGCAGCCAGCCCACTGTTGCATCAGCGCCCTGAGCTGGGTAGGGGGAGACAAATGCAGCGCTAGCAGATCGAAAGGGCCCGCAGCTGCGGCGACGATTGGCTATCCCTGCCAACAACGTGTTGGCTATAACCAATCGGGAGGTGGGTGTGTGCATACCGCAGGCCCAAATTGACCAAAGACTTGACGGCCTGACGAGGACCCGCCAAATGGCTGTTCATATTGGACATCAGTGCAGGTAAACAATTCAAAAGAGGATCGAATTAGGGCAGCAGAGCATACATCATACATGCCATTTTGCGCAATGAGTCACTCTGATGATACATCCACTCCCCAGTGAGAAATGTTCTCGGTTGCCTCCCATTCCTTGATATTCTCTCCGAAGCGGCTTCTGATGAAATTTAACGAGAGCGAAATGAAATGGGATTTGTCGAGGTAAAAATTTTCACGGTGAGCATCTAAAGCGGAAGGTAAGCAGGGGACGGACTGGCTGCATTCCTTGACGCACGGGGCAGGGCCGCTAGGGAGGGAACAGGGGTAGGGGGGTGTAAGCTAACGGTGCCTAAAATGGGAGTCCAGGTGAAAGGAAGAAGGGGAGTCTGATCCGGTGGCCAGCCCTGATCGGTCGACCCGTGGCAGTGGTTGTAATTTCGGGCTACTTCGTATAGCTCAACAGGGGGTTGGTTTACCATTTTCGATTTTTGAGAAGTTCAGCTCAGCTGCTACTGCGAGTTCGGTTGTGGACCTCGGAGAGGGACATATCGCTGCACCGGTGTAGCTGTATTTTGAGTACTGTGCGGGATTCCGGTCCCAATGTTTCACTGCCTCGGTGAGCTCGATTCCTACCTGTAGACTCGAAATACACACCACTACGGCCTGAACGTAGGCCGCCGGGAAGAGAGCAACAACTGAGAATCTGGTAATAAACTAGGCCCGACGAAACGCCCTACTAGCAAGATGAGGAGACATTCCCATAGGCCAATACCAATGTTATGGAGGATCGAGACCGCTGGCCTAGCTCGATTTGCCACAGGAGAGAGAATTGTCGTCAACGTCCTTCGGTGTGTTATTGTGTGTTCCATGGTAGGGAAAAACATGGTCACATCAATTTTTGATGCTGATGTCACATCTTGCAAGGAATGGATAGGAGGGCCAATCATTGAAGAACAGAAGAGCATCACTACTGGATTGATTGCTTCGTACGGAGGTACACTACGGAGTACCAATGCAAGTACTGTGGTAGATCTCGAACCGCTACCCCACCGCTGGGAACACACTAGAATAACGCTCGGATAGTGCATGTGCGCATGTAGCGAACCACTGCAGGCAAAGCTACGAACTATCCATGATTGCAGCAACATCCACGATCCACCATCCACCATCCGTTCGTATGCGTATTGCGTTTATCGTCGCACGGAACGAACATTCTCCGTGTATTAACAGTTACACACGCACGGGCATCTAGTGTATGGCCAGTATGGTCAGCGGCCGCTTCGTGCGGACTTAACACTATTAAGAATCGCCCTGGGAACCTTTCATGCCACTCGCAAACACCATCGGATATGGAATAGTGTGGGGAGGACCGAGGGGCTGGGAAGAGTAGAGGGGTTGGTTGATGATTGGAAGTCGCAACTTCATGCAAGATGATGCTAAGCTCATCTCTCCCCCGCACGAGCAACGTCTAGCACCTTGCATACGCGTAGATAGGGTTGATGGTTAGCGTAAGCCAACTTGTAACGCACGCAACTCCGGACTGAGGCTGTTGAGCATTGCGTATGCAGTAAATATATCTTTCCGCGCAACCCGGATTCCAGACCTACCACCGCGTCAACATACCTACCTACCTGTCCATCTTGGAACCTACCTGCCAGCCGCCCAGAGTCCTGGTCAGTCCATCCGACCTCCTCGTTCACAGAATTGCCGCAAGCTCGGACTTACGTATGGGCACCCGTCGGCACGGCTCATCAATCAATCCCTGGTGATTCAACCGGCGGCGAGTCTTCCACTTGCCGCATCCTCGACTGCCCCTGTCCTCGCAGAATATCAAGGTGACAGCGATCCCGTCGTGAGGAGGAAGAAAATTTTCTTGCACCCCTGGCTGGAGTCACCTTCTGGAAGTGATATTGCCAGCCACCCAAGGTTCAAAGTTGGAACCATCCTGGCTGTGGGCGAGACCACAATTTCGCTTGCAAGATTGCTGGGATTGCAGGCCCTGGAAGGCCCTCGAGGTGTCCCGCCCAAAGCCAGGATTTTTGGCCGTTTCGCAAATTGGTGCCGAGGGCCCCGGGAGGTCTAAATTTGCAAAATACGACCAGGCAACCAAACAGTCACACAAATGTTGTTGGATGGTGGTTCATTTCGAAATTGAATCAAACGACAACAGCTCTGAACGACGTGACCGTTTGTTTGTTCGCCTCAGTCTGACCAAGGGGCAGGGCGCTGATGTTGATTGGCTTGTCGCAAATCGCTGGACGAGAGGGCAGTGCGAATCGGGGACTCTCGGTACGGAGGACTTTGCAACAGAGGCGTGGCTTCTTCATCGCTCGGGGCGTGTGACTAATCTGAGGACAGGGGACTGAGTGTGCGCGAATCGCTGGCCACACGCCCCCTCCACCAACTTCCGTAATGACAAGGGTCGGGTAGAAGAATGGCATTTTACACGTGTGTCCGCCCACCTAAATTCACTCCGGGCACCCCTGTCGCCCACAATCCCTGCTTTTAGCGTTCCCTGCTGGTGCTGGCGCACGCCTGAGTCTTGCTCGGTGGGTACCAGCCAGGAGGTGGGCTCGTGCAGGATATAATCACCACTTCTCCCCCAGCCATTCTGTTTTCCCTCTTGGTCCAACTTTGGCATTTCGCCAATACTATTACCTCAAAACCCTGCCCAAGCATCCAGTCCTATCGACTCTTTTTTACTCATCAATTCTCTCATCTGGACTGCCGAAGCGTCCAGTTTGTTCTAGAACCTACGATCAGGGTCGATTCACCACGACTTTGATCCACACCCCTTTTTCTCCAAAGCAGGAGAAGAGACGGTAGCACGCAGGCCCTTGACATGTTCTCCAAGAGAAGTCGGTTTTCCTCCCTTCCTCCTACCGACCACATACCAAGGTGACTGTCGTCACTTTCTCCCGCGCCACGCCACAGGCGCGATTCACTGAGCACACAAGAGGAGCGACTATAAGAGAAAAGGAGATCGATTGCAAGAGGGGCTGAAGGGGAGGCCATCGACCAACACCAAACCCCAACAACGAAAGATCAGGGTGTCGAGGCGACACCGCAAGAGCCTGGAAGAAATGGCCTACAACTCGCCGAACAGGTCGACTCCCGGCTCGCAGGAGTACTACTACGAGGAGAAATACGCGAGTCCATCACCAACGCCCTCGCCCCGCGGACCACCGTACTATTACGCCCAAACTCCGCAGAGACCGGCAACGCGCGCTCACTTCCGCCACCCGAGCAGCGGCGCCTTTGACTATGGCACTCCTCGCACGCCGTCATTTTCGCCTCGGTACACGAGCGATGGTCAATACGCCACTGCAAATGTGAGTTCAACGCGGTCTCCGCGCAAGCACCACCACACTTATTCGGTTCCGCGTGTTGCGCGCGAGCGTCGCCACTCAACTTCCTACTATCGGGCCTCAGACTCCCATGGGGAATCCGACGAGGACGAGTACGTCGAGATCAACGGCATCACTTATGTGCTGCCCGCGCGATCGAGGTCGAAGCGATACAGGGAATATACTGTCAACGCTGCTGGACTTGAAACTGATCACCGCTACTATCCACAGGGCGGCCACTATCTCGACAGGGAGTCGGCAGGCTACAACTCACCCCGGTACGAGCCCGATCGCCGGCCGGCCGCACCAGTAGGACATAGCCGTCGCAACTCGACCTCGGTTCCCCAGCGTCCGCAAACTGCCCGACCAGGAAGTTCCCACAAGAAGGCTCCACCACCACCCCCGAAGGCGACCGAGGCCGACGCCAAGAGGCACAGGATCCCCCCCGGATACTCCCTCAAGAACTGGGATCCCACCGAGGAACCCATCATGCTCCTCGGCAGCGTCTTTGACGCCAACTCCCTCGGGAAGTGGATATACGACTGGACCGTCTACAAGCATGGACCTGCCCAACCAATGTCGGACATGGCTGGCGAGCTGTGGCTCCTCCTCATCCAGCTATCCGGAAAGCTGAAGCGTGCCGAGGAGGTCGTCCCCCGGATCCGGAGCGCCGAGAACAAGGAGATGGTCGAGGACTTTATCGAGTCTGGCGAGCGCCTGGGCGACAAGCTCCGCAAGCTGCTCAAGGCCTGCGAGGCGCCCATGCTCAAGTCCGCCAAGAAGAAGGAGGGCCAGCTCGGCATGAATGCTGGTGTCGAGTTCGTCCTCACCCTATTCGGCCGTGAGCGCGAGCTGGAGAAGACGGAACGCTTCATGGCCAACGTCCGGATCTGGAGTTTGCGCTTCGACGCTAACTGCGAGGAAGTCCTCAAGAGGCCGACTATGTAAAACACACAAATCATCCTTCTCCAGGAGCACATCCCCTCTTTCTGCCAGGTCTCCCCAGGATTCTCTCGGTAACCATCTGCCGAGAACCAGCAAACCAAAAATCCCGGGATAAGCACATCGAGGAGCCCGAATTGTACGATATGGTCGCGCGTTTTCTTGGGGTCGTTCAGTTAACCGGATGGACGGACATGCATGATTTTCCTATCTGGAGGCTTCTCTGCCTCCTTTGCCCTCAATAATACAGTCAGATAGTCGGGGAGCAATCCCGTGGGCGGCCGTCTTTTCCAGGTCTTTCAGAGATACCCAACATTCTCTCTTATTTCCGGCGCGCACTGCGGGGGAAACCGCCAGTGGCCCGACGCCGATGTTGACGAAGACGGACAGGATGGGGGGGTTCAGAGACACTACGGGGATACAAAAAGTTTGGGTGCTACACTTGTTCCACAACAGCAGCATCTCAGGTTGGGTTCTCTTTATTATTTTTCGCGTGTGGAGGAATTTGCTTGGGTCTTTTTCGAGGGAGGAATCACGGGTCACCGCCCTCTCTCTTGACAGACAGTACGGGGAGCATCGCTGGGCGTCATATATTTCTCGTTTACTTTCGGTGTTGTACGACGCTCTCCCACAATTATCGCGAGGCGTCACTTTTCTAAGTCTTGCAGTGTGGGTGTCACTGGATGGATATACCCTCAGCTTTTTTCTTTCTCATTTCTATTTCTTGTCAGTTCAGTTTGTTGGGTGGAAGCCAACCAACAACATCGACGATAGATAAAGAGCGAGCAATGCTATATTTTGGAAACTTTGGGATTAATTATCCTTCGTCCTCCGTTCAATATTGTGTGCATGATTATGACGATCACATTCCTCAGGTGAAAATGAAAATGAAAAAGGAAAAAAAGCCCTACTGGCTGTGCCCTAATTCCTGCTCCAAAGCCACCACACCACACAACATAGCTGGTGTTTTGATGGGAGCAAGGGCGTGCATAACACCCGGCAGCCGCATCCACACACAACAGTCGCCCAAACGACGTCAAGTTCCGTCCCGACTCCTTTGGGCAGCAGGACATGAATGGTATGATATTGCAACTTCGCCAGACATGCCTTTTTTCTTTATATTCGCCGTGTAGCAGAAGGAGAGGGGGTGCGACCAGCCGAACCGCGGCCTGGGACTTTTTCTATTTATTTATTTAAATTTTCTCTCTCCTTTCTTTTCCTCGTTTCTTTTCACGTATCCGTGGCGTTCACTCTCCTATTTACAGTCTCCTCCGGGCCGAATTTTATTGTGGGTTTCGGCTCGCAGGCGAGATTCCACCCCTGACCCTTGTCCCTTGGTAATCCTCCCTTTCCTCTCCTCTCTCCATTTTTTGTGCATGGCACATCAGATGCACCCGTGCATTGCTGCCGCGTCGGGCCTGACGCCGCAAGATGGGCACGGGTACTGGATTATTTCTTGCGCATTCCCGCACTCCCTCTGTCGATTGCAGCGAGGTCCACCTTCAATTTATCAATGTGTAAGAGAACCAAGGATGGGCTGCGCCCGAGTTTGGTTTTGACACCCTCCCCTTCCGCCTGCCACCAAGTTTCCCCAGGGTCGACGTTGCCCACCCAGAAACTGCAAAACTCCGAGGCTGCGGCTGGCCCCCTTCCGTCGCCCTCGTTGCACGCACAGACACGCCGAGACTTGGTTGGTCCCATTCGGCCGCAGCATTTTCTCTTTCACTTGTGGTCCGTCAGTCTCGTCTGCATGCAGGCGCAGATCTGTTGGTCGGATGAACTGTCGTTTGCTTCTGCTTCGTTATTACGGAGTACTTGCTCCCTTGCATTGCATTCGCGCAACCACCTGAGTCCTCTCCGCGCGCAAAAGTAACGCGTTCACGGAGTTACACACTGCATAACATGCAGCTCCTTGCTCCTACCAGGTCCGGGTTTAATCGCCCGTTGAGCTGCGTATCCGCTTCACCGCTTCACCGCGCATCCCTACCGTGGCTGGCTGGCTGGCTGGCTGGCTGGCAAGCAAGCGTTTGCCATGCCGTGTCTTGGATACTGTCACACTTCCTTCCTTTTTCTTTATTTCATTTTGCTCGGTGTGTGTGACCAGTGTGTGTCTGTGTGTTTGTGATATGAAGAGGCTTGCCCTATCGCATGTATCACACCGCAGTCACCACCGAAAAACAAACGCCTGTACCGGTTTTTAGCCAATAGCATCTCCCGCTGGTGATTACCCAACCACCTATTATATGCGCGCGCCCAGGTGAGAACCTTCTTCGCCTCGCTCCAGCGTCTATCTTGACAGTGGGCGAGTGCGCGATGCTGACAGCCGTTGCACCTCCCCAAAAATAAGCGCCCGACTGCTCCAATCTCTCCATCCTAGTGGCTCCTTCCCAGCCCATTTTAGCAACCCCTTCCCCCAAAATACTCACCTTGGAGGTTACAACACAGGGTTGACCTAGCGCGCCTCTGCCGTCCCATGTACCAAGCTGGAGGGGCCGCAAAAGTGTGCGATCGTCGCTCCTGCAACAGGTACCGCAGATGGAGGAGGGTGGACCAGTTGGACAACCGCCTAGAACTGCCGGAGTGGTGACGCGTTGGTAAGGCTGAAGCGAAACAGCAAACAGAGAATGGGAAACCCCTCCCTCGGTCGCCCACAAGGCTCGACCACCTATCCCGGTCGACAAACAGGAGCAGAGGGCCACGATCTCGGGGCACTGTACTGGGGTGTTTCACGCTCCTACTATTATTTGTTTCTCACCTTTTTTTTCTGCCCACCCTACACCTCGACGCCTCCCAACCACCCCCCTAGGCACACACCCCCACCCCCATTTGACCATGAGCGTTTGAAGCTTCGGCTCCGCCAATTGTCCGTGCCCCCCTGTATTTTTTGTATACAGTCGCCTGCTCAGATCGCATGGGCCGCTGGCGCGGCCGCGAATGCGAGTCATCGCACGGCACCCCTTGCATGTGACCCCCCCAGGGCGGCTCGCTTGGGGCGACCGGTTAAATGATGAGCGGCCGGCGCTTGTTCTTCCTTCTGCCTCGTTTCTATTTCCTCTCGGCACCTGGTATACTTGTGCCTCGTTCCTGGAGGCATGGGTGGATGGAGGCGGCCAGCCTTGCGTCGGGCGTGACGTCACGGATCGGGCCCAATCGGCTGGTGTCCGAAACCTGGCAGCAGTTGTTGGAGGACGCAGACGGCGCTGGTTTCTCCCATTCTGTGGTGCGGGTTCTGGTTTATGGGGGACTGCTAATTGGCGCCAGAGGAAGTCCTGGATTCAATCCTTGGCCCAAGGCAGGTGGCTTGAGAGATGTATCTCATATCCCGGGCTGATATCACAACTTCTGCTCGTATATCGTTGCCTTTCCCCGTCATCCACTTTTCTCCCCCTCCTCTGCACGAATGCGGCAACGTCTTGTGGTTTATGTCGTGGTCTGAGTCAACCTCAAAACGCTATGGACTTCCCGGGCGAAAAGACGCCCAGGTCAGGCTGCCTACTCCTGCAGTCTACCCGCCATGGAGGAGATCAAGATCTGAGCTTGCGCCTGGGCATATGCACGATTCGCAATGAAGAGTCAGCCCACCGTTTTCAGGCGCTTACTGAGGGGGCTTCGGCTTGTTTGTGGGGGCCATCTACGGCGCTCAGCCTCGTGTGTCCTGTTCCTCCCATCCCGCTCTGCAGCCGTAAGCCGCGAAGGATCCAGAGGAAGGGCGTTTGGCCTCGTACAGTACATATTAACTCGGCGCTACCCAGGCGACCCCATCATCCGGCCCAGTGCATAGGATGCGAGCCTCGCCATCCGAGTGCAGTCCCTCCCAGCCGCCCCGCCAGGCAGCCTTCCATCCCATTGATAGCAGCCGCCTGCATCTGGGAGTGCATGCGTACTTGCGCTTGTGCTTTTGCTTAGTCCCACAATAAGCACCGGTGTGCTGCACGCGGTCGGGGGGGGGGGAAAGGGGGGGGGGGGGGCGGCGCTTATGGGTTCTCATCGGGCGCAATCACGGGCAGCAGCCAATCAGCGTCGAGATGGCGCACACAAGGTGGGCGAAGGGGGAAGCTCATTCATCCAGACAATCCGCTGGGAGGTCAGTTCAGCACAGTTCAGCACAGTTTAGCAATGGTTACCTTAGGTGCCCTATTATATTTTATCGCTGTGGAAAAAGACCCGTCCCTTGGGCAGAGTTAAGCGCTGTCTTCATCATACGAAGTACCCAAAAGACAGGACACGCTGATCCCCCCTCCTTTTGGTCGTCCTGCGCCCGATGCACCCGTCTTCTAGAAGCAAAATGCCAGATCCTTTTTTTCCATCCCCCTTCCCCCCTCCTCCGTCGCTGGCCACCACTCAGAACCGACCATATGCGAACTCATTACGTATCTGCGCGGCTTCCCTTCGTATGCAGGTAAGCTGGGCGCGCTGGGCCTATTTTGGGATGACGGCGTGGCTTGCGTCCTACCCCTCCCTCCCGAACCTTATACTGGGCGGTCCCTTATTCGCACGCCTGGGCATGTACTGTACATGCCTGCGCAAGGTCCATTTGGGGCCAATCTCGGGGTAGGTACCTCCGTACTTGGTGCACTGTAACACCCAGAAACGGGCGGGGGTGGTGTGGTCTGCTTCGCCCACTCCCCCCCTTCAATTGTACAAGAAGCTGGGTGTGACGACCGACGGCTGGAGGTTGTAATGAAGCCAATCAACCGAAGATTTTGGTGAGAGGGAAATGGAACGTAAACCAGAAAAAGAGAAAAAGAAATGTCACTGGGGGAGGCAAAGCGCACCGACTTCAGCTTTACCGGGTTTCCCTGCGAGACAAGCTAGTTCCTCACTGCAAGCCACTTTTCACGCCTCTTCCCCCCTCCCGTCCCCCATATAGGTAATCTCTCTGGGGCCGCGGTGCGGGGCATGCCGGCGGGGCCCGGCCCATTCCCGTGCCCGCTGAAGTTTAAAAAGTCTATCCGAAGCTTCATCCCTTGATCAGCTGAGCGAGCGGGGTCCCATTTCAACTAGTGATGAACTACTGGGGAGTGTTTGCCCTTTTTTCTGCCCTGGCGGCCTCCTCTTGCGGGGACAAAGTGGTGCTTGATTGGGAGATGTCGGACATGTGAACTGGACTGTATACGTCATACATAGCATTGCCCATCAGGCAGGTGTGTAAATATCGGCTTCTTGCCGAGTTGTGGCAGCAGAGACGGGACTTGAAGCTACGTCGATAGCTCAAACTGCAAGGTCTTGATTTGCTGGAACGAACCGAACCATTCTCCGACGAGTGCGAAGTACAAAGTAGATCATCCATGATGCATGCAGCTGTGGGTATCTCAGACCCCGGGGGGCGGTATGTTTCCGATCACCATGTCTTCAGGTGGAAGGAGGGTTTGGAGATGGTAGCTTGTAGGGTCCTGATCGGGGACTTCAGGGCCCAGGGGTGTCGGACGAGCTCGAGGACCTCGACCATGCTTGTCGCAGTTCATGATGGAGAACGAAGCCCATTGTTTCTTGCTGTTTACGGACTAGAAACGGACCATGTTATTGAGAGGATATCGGGCGGCGGAACAGAACACCCAAGCCCCATGTCACGGCTAGTCAGAGAAGAAAACAAAGCGAAAGAATTTGATCGGAAAGCATTGTTCATTTCCATTTGGCGGAGGACCGCATATTACCCACTAAACCACGCCGGGTCGATGTATGTTGGAAGAAGCAATACCATAAAAGCAAGATGAAAAATGGGGAGAGCCAAGCCAGAAACCAGAAACCAGCCCGCAAATTAACCCCTGCAAAGCCTTGACTCATGTAAAGCCCTTGATAACTCCGATACTCCTTTCCATATGCCCCTCGCCTTGCCATTCCCTATTCCGTTCTTGGGGTAAAATCTTGCCGAGAACCCGGTCAGAGGTTCATGCCGGCCCTCGCCAGGCGGTCGGCGGCGATGTTCTCTTTTGCCGAGATCAGATAGTAGCAGACGGTGACGCCCTCGGCGCCGAGGAGTGCGACCTCCCTAGCGATCTTGAGAATGCCGTCCGAGTTGGGCACGAGGCAGCCCGTGCTCTTGCTGACGAGGACCAGCTTCCCGTTGTTCTCCTTGACGACAAAGTCGTCCCAGGAGACATGGCCCCGCGGCACCGGCACCGGCGTCTTCCCCTCCTTGGCCTTCTTCGCCTTCTTCCCCTTGTTCTTCGCCTTCTCGGCCTTGCGCGCCGACGCCACCACCCCCTCGTTCAGCCCCCTGGGCCACCAGTCGTTGTACAGGCGGTAGCACATGGCGTCCACCACGTCGAGCGAGTCGGTGCAGACGACGACGCGGAACCGCTCGGCGCCGCGCGCCGCGTGCTGGCTGTTGCACGCCGACGCCGCCCGCACCTCCTCGGCGCGCTCGGGCACCACGCGCTCGCGCACCGTCGCCAGAGCGCGCACCACGGCCGCCAGCTGGGGCGTCACCTGGTTCAGCACCACGGCCGGGTGGTTGCCGTTGCGGGGGTCGGCGAACTTGAAGACGGAGCGGTCGAACGCCTCCGACAGGTTGTACTTGCTTCCCTCGGCGAAGTACACGCCCATGCCAGCCCGGGCCTCGCGCGCCGCCGTCGACGCGGACGGGCCGGCGGACCCCTCAGATCCCTCGCCTTGGCCATGGGCACCTGCGACGGTGCCGGCACAGGCGGGGGTGAAGGCGCCGTCCACGTGCACGAGGACGGAGCGGCTCGGGCCGGCGATGGGGAGGTACCGGCAGTGGTGCGACGGGTGCGACCCGGCCATCTCCACCAGGTTTCGGTGGCCCCCGTGCCAGGTGAGCTGGCACTCCTTGCAGTCGACCAGCTGGAGCTGGTCGATTGGCACGTCCTCGACGGGCGGCTTGCGGTAGTCGAGGGAGGGGGGCATGGCCCGGCCCATCACCTCGTCGTCCCACTGGGGGACGAACCTGCTCACCGGCCCGAAGACCACCTGCACCCGCTTGAGATTAGCCAGGTCAAACACCACGCCCAGCTGGCGGTCCGGCTCCTCGACCGAGGGGTGCTCCGTCTCCCTCTCGACGGCGTCCTTGGCAGCGAACTGGCCACCGCCGCGGACGAAGACGGGCACGAACCCACCGGTCTTGTCCCGGTAGTTGAGGGTGTGTTCGATCTCCCCCAGGGAGAGACCGCGGATGCTCTGGTCGAGCAGGCTGACATCCGTATAGTCGATGCCGCAGGCGCGGCAGATGCCCTTGCTGTGGGCCTTGCAGATGATCCGGCCACCCTCGACGGTGACGGGAGGGCCGTACTCCGGAAGGAGCGGCTTGGAAGCGAGTGTCGAGGAGGAGGCCATTGCGGAGCCGGAGATGGAGCTCGATTGAGCAGGGTCGGATGTGCCGTCGTCGGCCTTGGATGCTTCCTTCGACGCAACCGGTGTCTTTTCAATGGTCAGTTATTTTTTCCGAGATTGTTGACCGAGTTGTGGGATATGACGGAGAAATTTTTGTTCAAGAGTTTTGATGTGCGGTGGGAGAGAAAAGATGGTAGCTAGGTTGGCCGAGGTATCTTGGGTAGGTACCTGGAGGATAGGGTGGGTTGGTACTTACTGCGAGGTCACTTTGTGATCGTTGTCCGAAGGAACCAGGGAGGGGGTCGACGCCTTCAAATAGATCGAGAACGGCGGGAGGGAGGGTCCTTAGGAAGTTCTTGGTGCCTTCGACGCCTTCCCGTTCGGCAACTTGGGCGATGACGCTGAAGACGATCTCCTTCAGGGTGAGCTCGGGATTCTGTCTGATCAACTCTTCGATGTCGATCGGTGATTCTTCGGCTTTGTAATCTTCTGGGAGCTCGACGGTCTGGTTCTCTTTCTCAGGTTCGTCTGCGAGGCGATGCTTGGTTCCCTCAGGTTCCTGGGGGTGGTCGCTCGTTTTTGTTGAGGACTTCTCTGGGAGGTTGGTGGTGACTTTGGGAGAAAAGTCTGCACTCTCGGACTTTTCAGATGTTGACTTTTCGGTCGTGGGAGTGGTGGTCTGGGCTGGGGGTCCGCCTTTCTGGCTATCGGCCTCACGTTTCGCCGTAACTGAGCTCACCGAGTTCACCGAGCCACCCTGGAGAAGGTTAGCTGGACTACCTACTTGTCTGGGGATGGATGACTAAACCACTTCTTACCTTGCAATCGGCAACATCGTTCTTTTCACCTTGGCCGTCCAACTTGGCTGTGATCTCTGTAACAGGTTCTCCTTCCTGAGGGACATTGACTCCCACCATGATACCCTAAGCGTGTCAGTAAACAATCCTATATCGTGGTGATGGCCTCCAAAGTACTTACCTTCGACTCATTATCATTATCGTCGTCGTCGTCGACAACGTTCTTTTTACCAGTAGCAATAGAAGCAAGACGTAGCTCAGCGAAGAAGGCCTCATCTTCGGCGGATATGTCCAGCCCAGATTGGCGGCGACGCCAGATGGCGGCTTCCTTGCGGGCCACCTCACATTCCTGCAAGAGGTTCTTGAGGAACGCGAGGTTAACGTTCGGTGGAGGAAGCATATTGAACGAGCAGAAGGAGCTTTCGAAGCATAGAGAGAAGATAGTATGCAAAGCAAGAGGGCACTGCAAGATGGGGTTGGAAAAAAAAGAAGACTGCAGCAAAACTCGAGAGAAAGACGATGAGGAAGATGAGGTTTTGTGGTGGGAGTTCCGAACTTTTCGCAAGCAATAAATACTTGGGTAAACAATGCCTCGCTGCCTCGAAGTCTGTGGCCTCGTGGCCTCGCGGCCTTGCTGTCTCGGGGCGTGCCTCCATGGCCATGGCTGCCGAGAATAGGGCAAGGGCTGGCCCCGAGGTGGGCGGAGACAGAGCCCAGAGCGGGTCCGGGAGTGGCGATGGTAACGCGGAGCAACACCAAGGTCGACAGTGGGCAAAGGGGCAGGGACCACGGAATCAAAAGAAGAACAGAACTCCCCGAAGCCAGCCAGGATAAGGCAAGATCATGGAACCAGAGTCCTTACACCTCCTGTTGGGCACTAACTGGATTCAGGGGCTATCATTGTTGCCCCCTTTTGCCGCAGAGATAAGACCAGACCGGCCTTGGTGCGGTGTTTTTCGCGAACAAAGCCCCTGAAAGGGGATCATATGCGCTGCCAGAGGTTGAGCGCGGTCAATCAGACGGGGAAACTAGCTCAGCCTGCGAGTCACGGCGGCGGGCCGGATTGATGGCATTACCGCTGCCACTAGCAGTAGCAGAAAGGGGCGATGGTCTCTGATAGCCTTCGGACAACGGTCTGATGGGAGCGGCACGCGTGGATTGACGGAGCTGGGTTTTCTCTCCTGGATTATCAGTCAACTGGACCCCAATCCATGCTCCTCGATATGTCTTCCAGAGGATGGAATACACATGCTCCCTTCGTCTCGCCTTATCTCCACAGGCTTATGCGCCGCAGACGTCGCAGAGACGGCATCATCCTCGGCTTCTTCAAGCCCGCCCCGCGCTTCGCGGCGAGATACCTGCTCGAGGGCTGCAAGGAGCTGGGGATAAGACGACAAGGGGCGACGGATAGATATAGACAACCACCGAAGCTGAAGAGGACGTGGAAACTGACGAGACGGGCCGGGTTAAAGGGAAGGGGGGGGGGGGGCGGGTTGGCGCTCAGGGGCAGGGAGCTAGGTATATTTGTTGCAAAAGGGACACGAACGATGGTACTGGGATAGCTATCGGAAGCAGACGCAAAGATCGGTTATAAGGTCGATCTCCCATCTGCGGGGCGGAGAGATGCACCTGTTGTTCGTAGCGAAACAACCTGACAGGGACAAGACAGCCACCCTTCTGAAGAACTTCCTCCTAGAAGGTGCGCAAGGCTGACAGAAGGCCCTCTCTATCACTCCCGTGACGGATACACCAGAATCCAGAGAGTTGGTTGCCCTATGGGCTGGGGTGGGAATGCCGTTGCTTCTAGAGCAAGCGACGTGGAGGGAAAAATGGACCACCCACAGAGGCAGTCCAGGTGAAATACCACCAGAGGGGTCTGAGGATTGCGCACTATATACTATCTCCCATTTTGTTCAGATGGGTCACCATAACAGGACTTGAAGGCAGACAGAAGTGTCGATACCAGCTGAGCTGAAATACACGGACGGAAAACATCGAGCATTTGCAATGGACACCACCCGCAGGCCAAGTGAGGCTTAACACGAGGAATTCACGGGGCTACTTTTGACGGCGGTAGGTGATAGCTAGATTGCAGAATCGGAGATATGAGTGGGCAAGGTGGAAAAGCATGAGATTCCATGGGTAGAATGGCTGAGGACTGGAGTTCCGGACTTGAAGTTGGAATCAAAATTTGCGGCGCTGTGCCGGGGTTCGGGCCGTGCCAGTGCGTCTGTCTGTCTGGGAATTAGGGGTCCATCCATGTGGGGTGGCGCAATCTTATTTTGACTTCACGACCTGCATTGCATCTCGCGCTGGTAGATACCTGGAATTCAGGGCAAAGGCTGCGTAAATTTAGGTAATGCATTACATTCGGTTACTGCGTCCTCCAAGCCTCGACGGGTCGCCGTCGAGACCGTCGAGACCGTCTTTGAGGCTCGTCCTGACAATCACCACGGACCTAGGCGACTCCTTCCTCTTCCCAGCACAGCCCATCAGTCTTTCAGTGCTGGTACAGTCGGGACCACAGCATGACGGGGCGTCCTTCACCAACATGACGCTGAAATCCCCGCCGCGGTGGCAGGCCGGGATGAGGGTCCTCAAACTCGACCTGCCCTTGCCGCCGGGATTAGCCGGGGTCATCCAAATCCGCCCAACGGACCAACGCCTCGTGGCGTCCAGAGCCAGCGACGTCGTGGCCAGCAATCAAGGCGGCAAGATCGTTCCCGTCTACGTAGAGCTGCCTGCGCCGGGTACGGACATCCCTCATGTATCCTCCCGCCGCCTGGAGCTCCTGGAGACCGGGGCAGGCATGTCGCAGATCGAGATCCAGGAGGAGATCGGCGAGAGCATCGCCCGCCACGTGTGGGATGCCGGCATCGCCACCGTCTCCGTGCTTGCCGATCTGCATTCGCCAGCGGCTGCAGCCGCGGATGGCGACCGTGCGTCTCTGGCGTGGCTGAAGGATGTGCTCTCCGAGGATCGGGAGCTCTGCGTCCTTGAGCTGGGGTGCGGGGTGGGGATCCTGGGTATCGGCATTGCCGAGATTCTGCGTTCGGCCGTCGGCAGTGGGGCTGCCGGCGCCTCTGTGCTCATGACCGACCTTGCCGAGGCGGAAGAGTGCGCGAAGGCCAACGTATCTCGGTATGCAGCATATTTCCAGGACCTGGATGGTCCAAATGTGGAGGTCAAATACGAGAATTTGGACTGGGAAGACGG
This sequence comes from Phialemonium atrogriseum, assembly GCF_030411735.1. NCBI lineage: Eukaryota > Fungi > Ascomycota > Sordariomycetes > Cephalothecales > Cephalothecaceae > Phialemonium > Phialemonium atrogriseum. The sequence goes on along the minus strand of NW_026848161.1, from coordinate 153,947 downwards.
CAAGCTAGGCAGATTCGGGCCAAAGGTACGATCTCGACTGTGGGACCTCGTCGTTCTGAGTGACTGTACCTACAACGTGGACATGCTCCCGACGCTGGTCCAAACCCTCTCAGCGCTACACAGCGCAGCCACTCAACACTCCAATTGCCCCGAAAAATCGTGGGAAACAAAGGTGCTGCTCGCAACCAAGCCCAGGCACTCGTCTGAGGAAGCACTCTTTGACCTCATGTCAACGGATGGCTGGGTAGTTCGTGAGAAGGCCGCCCTGGATCTTCCGGTTCTCGATGCCGAAGCACAGTCGGTTGAGGTATATCTCTTCTCTAAGCGCTAAGGGACAGCCCTCAAGCCGAATGGTCGAGACCAAAACTCAACTTGCATCGCTAGTGAGTTTCGGGTCGATGTAGAATCAATCACTCGGCCACAATTTATTTACATTTGTCACCGCGGGAAGCTGCACATCTGCTCTGTTTGCTGGTCTGGAAGCTGGCTTGGTTTCCCCGCTCCAGTTCTTATTTTGGTGGCGTCCCAAGATGGGAATCAAGACTAAAGACACCGGTGGGCCAAGAGGCTGCGATCTACACCCCTCTTCAGAGTTCGCCAGCCTTACCTACCAAAGAGAAACAAGACACACGAGATACGACATGGCGGACAACAAGAAAAAGGCGGCGGTGGCGGCGGACGATGCTGCTTCGTCTTCACGGGCATCTTCAAAGGCTTCAAAGTTCTCCGAGAAGCTTGCCAAGTTCGGCGGCCTCATGACCGACTTGAAAAACGACACTGCCGGGGCCTTGGAATTTGAGAAGACGGTTGAGAACCAGAAGACGCTCAGCAAGACTCTCAAGGCGCGAGACGAGGAGATCAAGGCACTGAAAACCGAGATCGAGAAACTCGAGCACGACAAAGACGTCCTCGCCGAGATATTCGGGAAGAAACATCGGGAATACGACGACAAGCTGAAAGAAGATGTGGCCTTGAAGTCGGCAGTGAGCAAGTCCGAAGATTCCCTGAAGGCAGCGATTGAAGAGGCCAGAAGTCTCAGGTCGGAGAATAAAGAACTCAAGGCCAATGTCGACAAACTCGCGACCTCACTCGAGAAGTTGAAGGAGTCAAGCGAAGTATCGCAGACCGAATGTGACAGGCTGAATCATGCGCTTGGTCTGTCAGACGCAAACTTCGAGCAGCTGAGCAGGTTCGTTGGCGAAGGCCGACTGATTGAGTTCAGCCCTGAGGATCTGTATGGAATCTCCCCTTGCCAGATTCCTGGAACCGTACTGACATGTTCCAGTGCGAGGACCCTCGAGGAGTTCGCCTCGAAATGCCATGACTTGGCTGTGGCCTCTTTCGGCGATAATGCAGTGCTGACCGTGAGTCAAAGCCTACTTTGGAAGAGGTCCGTTTGCTAAGACATTCCCAGCCATCATTCGGCTCGTTTGTCGAGCACCTTGACCGCTGCCTAGAGGCCCGCAAGGCGAAGCTACCACTGCCGAGCTCGATGGACAAATCCGCACGGCTGATGAGGTGTGCTGCGGCAGAGTTTATTATAAGCAGCGCTTTGGTCAACTACGTCTTCACAGATATCTACCTTCCTGAGATGGCCGGAGCACAAAACGCCATATCTACTACCCTACAGCTCATGGCGCCGCGCCGCGAATCGATCGTGCGGTGCCAGCTACTGGCCGAGTTTGAGGCTACGGACGAGACAACGTCCCGCATCGTGGAAATTGCGACGAACGAAGTTTGCTCCACTCTCAACCATCTCCTTCCTGCGGGGCGGGCCAGGGACGATTTACAGCAGATGGTCAGAGAGTTGTTCAACGGCGCCGTGGCAATGTGGAGACCGCTGCAGAAGTCGAAAGACCGAGTCATCGTTGAGTTCTTGGAGAGCCTCGATGATCTCGAACGCGGGGACAGGCATGTCGACTACGACGAAGGAAGCCTCACTGGGAGCACAGGTCAAACCAAAAATCAGAACGGCCAAGCTGTCCTGCCCTTGTTCCCCCAGATCAGCGTCAAGGACATCATGTTGATACCCGGAATCGCTTTGTGGTCTGACCAGGCGGCGTTCATCGAGGCAAGGATGGAGATGGATCGCTTGAGCTTCGGTCGCTCGGCGGGACCCCAAACCTCTAGGCCACCAGTCACCCGGCGGAGGATGAGCAGCTCCGGCACCACTGCCCGTGGGTCTCAATCGCCTCCGACGAAGGGGTCAGCACTATTCGCGCAGCTGGATGGAACGATGTCTGGGGCCAGCCCTGCATCGAATTCTCGCAACCATGTTAACCCGAGCTCCCGCGTGGGGAATGGCGTGAAGGCAGGGTGAAGGCAGGCGAGGGACCAATGGTATCGTCTTCGTTGTATCGAGCTCATGTTAGACTGATGTTCCCGATGTGGATTTGCCACGGAATATCGGGACGGCGCACCAATCACCTGTTGCTGAAACATTCTGAACTCAAGCCACGTTCCAGATCGCAGTTTTGCTGACCAAAGGAAGACACCGGATGTTGAGGATGTGAAATACCTGACCGATGATTGGATAAGATTTGGAAGTTGGAGACACCAACAGCCAATGAGATCGCTTTTGATGACCCAATTGGGCTTGCCACTCCACCAAGGATCTTGGGAGGTACCTACGTACCAAGTAAACGACCTGATGTCAGACGTCAGTGACATGGACCTGTCGAACACGCGGGCAGGTACGAGCTGGCTCGACAAGAATAAATACCCCAAACATCCCGCCTGTATCTTTCTTTTGAGTTCAATCAAACAGCACCCGGACCTTCCTCATATCTCGTTTTTACAAACCCTTTTTGACCACACCTGAACTTCATTGCGCCTTCTATCCGGCTGTCTCTTCCTCCCATTCTCCACCCCAAGCGCTTCCCCAACCTCAACGACTAAAGATGGCGACCGCAGTTGCGCCCTCTACTTGCTGCGGCAGGAGTAACGGCCTATGTGTTTGCGGTATGATGACTCCCGTTCCTTTCAGACACATTCTCGTGGAGTTATAAGTTCCCATCCCCATCGATTCCCCGTGGGAAGCTCTTCACTGCAAATTACCGATCCCTCATATCTACACAGCCCCTACAAACACGGCTGTCAAACATACAACTAACAATCATCTTTTCCGTAGCCAAGGAGGCCACGTGCTCTTGTGGCAAGCAATCCGCCCTCCACTGTTCTTGCGAGAGAGCCCAGTCGGAGAACGAAGTTGACGGACCACGCTGCTCCTGCCGAGCCCGTCCCGCCGGCAAATGCACCTGTGATCGAGCTGGTTCCGAGAACACAAAGCTTACTGGCAACACCTGCTCGTGCGGCTCTCGTCCTGCTGGTGAGTTATCTACCGCTTCCCCCAAGGCATCCGGATATGTGTGACTTACCTGCTTGCTTTCAGGTGCATGTACCTGCGAGAAGGCGGTGGACGGCAAATTCAACCCATCCGAACACGAGACGGATTTCACGACCAGCAAATAACCTGTCGCGCTTATGGGGTTGGCTACAGGCGTAAGGGGCCCTATTTGTACAGGGGTCGGATCCGGTTGAGCATTTGGTCACGGCGTTTCGGAAAGGAGTTCTCGGGGCACAGGACCATGTCATCATTGAAGAAAGCCTCAGGACACATTGGGAAGATGGAGTTCGAGCGGATTATGGCATTGAGAGGCAGCGAACCCGGAGAGCTCGCGGTCTTGATCCCCGGACTGGACACGTTGGGCCTCACTGGGCCGCAGCCGCTCCTAGACCCGGAACGAGGAATACTTCGTACTTTCTATGATTGACATCCCAATGTTGTGATATGCACCCTCATTGCTTTGGGTATTCTATGCTTCCGGTTCAAACGCTCTTGGCGGAGAATAATCCCAAGCTCTGTGACGCGCTGGTACCGTTCATGGTACCCTACAGAGGCGGAACTCGAGCACACAAGGGCAATTGAGCGCTTGCGGCAGCATCTACTACAACAGGCGCCACAGATGCCGATGCAAGAGGAGGCTCTGGAAAATACACAGCGGACAAGGCAGCGTCGTAAAAAACCAAGAGCCAGGCCGGTTTCCAGGCATTGAGGGCCAGTTATGGTGCTGATGCATGCACGGCGTACATACAGCGTTGGATGGTTATGCCGACTAGCGAGAAGTGGGTATTGTTATTGTTTCTGATAGCGTACATGTTACCTAGGTCAATCAGACGTAATTGAAGCGTTGCAAATCCAGTTCGATGAGATTTCGTGTCGTCCTTCCTCTGCCATCCTGGTGAGGTTGGGTGGGGAAAAGACGAGTAAGAAGCTTGGGTCTCTAAATGCTCCATGCTCCTAGGTCAACTAGGGTGACTGGAGAGATTGGATCTTCTTTTCCAGGGTTCAAAATCCGGGACGTCATCGGTCATCGGTGCTTGTTGGTCCGTGAGGATGGTTCTGGTAGGGGGAATGACTGCAAGGAAAAATTGGTATGGCAGTATCTACCAGATACCAGACGATACCGGCGTTTTCCTAAGATTAATAGGAAGCGAGACTCGCCTCTTTGTTGATTGCAAATACTGGACTCTGATTCTTTATTCTTTTGGTGGCACGCCATATCTTCAAATTCCGGATTCGACCTGCTGCCCGTGCGCAATCTCAACTCGCTCTGGTCTTCCTTTGTTCCCCTGCCCCTGTGCCTGAGGCTGAACCACACGCCACTATTCCGTTATTGTGCCTGATGTCAATAGCTCCCACAACAATAGATTCCACAGCTGCGCGTCTCACGTTAAAAATCCTAACTCTCCTCCCTTTCCCTTGTTCTCTCCCTCTACAACCAGTCTTCTTCGCAACTAAGCAAGATTTCACCATCGATTAGTTCACCAAAGAACGCAGATTTCAGCTCAATTCATCGCAAACATTGCACAAATTTCTCTCTCCCCATTCATTCCTGATTCTTCAACACCTCATCACCATGCCACCGAAGAAGGCCACCGCGCCTGCGAGCGTGCCGAAACGCGCCGCTCCCAAGAAGGCAGCCCCTGCTGCCAAAGCCAGGCCTAGTGCTTCTTCCGCTGCGAAGAAGGAAACCAAGCCTGTTGCCGCCACAGTGAAGAAGGATGCGAAGGCTACTACACCTGCTCCCCGTTCGAAGCGCCAAACCGCTGCCCTGAAGCGCAAGGCCGACGAAGACTCGATCGAAGCAGCTGCAGAGGCCTCTCAGCCAAAGAAGGCAAAGGCCCCTGCGCCGAAGACGAAGGCTGCCGACCAGGCACCTGCCGCCAAACCTGCCGCCAAACCTGCCGCGAGAAAGATCGCCGCTCCTCGCACTACCAAGAAGACTGCGGCTGCAGCTGATACTGCGGTCCCGAAGCAGCCCAAGAAGACCACCACCACGGGCGAGTCCGACAAAGAGAACGAGGGTACTGAGTCTGGCCAGACCAAGGCCAACACCAAGCGCAAGAGGGCCCCCGACGCCCAAGCCGAGGGCGACGAGGAGTCCGCTGCCGAGGAGGAGAAGCCCGCCCCTCCTGCCAAGAAGGCCAAGAAGGCCGCTGCTCCCAAGCCTGTGGCGCCTAAGAGGAAAGTCGGAAAGAAGATCAACAAGGCGCCCACCGTACCTCTCCATGTGTTTGTGTTTGGCGAGGGCAGCTCTGGAGAGCTCGGCCTCGGCAGCGTCAAGGTCGACGGAAAGAAGCCCATCGACGTCAAGCGCCCCCGGGTCAACCATAACCTCTCCGCTAAGGATGTCGGCGTCGTACAGCTTGCCTGCGGCGGAATGCACGTCGTCGCGCTTACCAAGGACAACAAAATCCTCACCTGGGGCGTCAACGATCAAGGCGCGTTGGGACGCGATACCACTTGGGAAGGTGGCCTTCGTGATGCGGATGCGGATGATTCCGACGATTCTGATTCGGAGGACTCGGGGCTCAGCCCCAAAGAGAGCACGCCCACCGAGGTTGATCTGACAAACATTGAACCTGAGACCAAGTTCGTCCAGGTTGTTGCCAGTGACAGTGCCTCGTTCGCACTGACTGAGGATGGCGTTGTTTATGGCTGGGGAACATTCAGAGTAAGTCCGGCATTGAATTGCCCTCCTAGCATCAAATACTGACCTAGATAAACAGAGCAGTGATGGTATCCTCGGATTCACCGACAAGACTCTTGTTCAGAAGATCCCCGTGCTCCTCCCCGATCTTAAGGGAATTACTCAGCTCGCTGCCGGCTCCAACCACATTCTTGCTCTCGACAACAAAAGCAAGGTCCAAGCCTGGGGCTGTGGTCAGCAGAACCAGCTCGGTCGCAAAGTATTCGAGCGCGAGATCAAGTCGTCGCTCCGACCCAAGGGCATCGGCAACCTGCCCATCCGTGGCGCTAAGCCCGTCAGGGTCGCTTGTGGATCGTACCACAGCTTCGTGCTTGACCAGGAAGGCCGCGTCTTTGCTTGGGGTCTGAATAACTACGCCGAGCTCGGCATCGAGGACAGTGCCGGTGAGGATGACGCCGCTCAGCTGAAGCCGCGTCTCGTCGAATCCTTGACCGACTTCAAGATCGCCGACATTGCCGGGGGCGAGCACCACTCGTTGGCTTGCACTGATGACGGCAAGCTCCTGACTTGGGGTCGTATTGACGGCCATCAAGTTGGTTTGCCCAACGAGAAGTTCACCGAGGAGAATACCATCTTCGACGAACGTAACAAGCCCCGCATCCTGAAGGAGCCTACCGTTGTGCCTGGTAAGTCACCACTTCTGACTTGTCAACTATTTCCCCACACATCTCTAACATTGCTGGCAGATGTTCCTTCGGTCGCCTTAGTTGCTGCCGGAACCGACCATAGCTTCGCCATTACCACAAAGGGGAAGGCCTACTCCTGGGGTTTCTCGGCGAATTACCAGACTGGTCAAGGAACCGATGATGACATTGAGGTTCCCACACTGGTCGACAACTCTGTCGTCCGGGAGAAAAAGCTCGTCTTTGCCGGTGCCGGCGGCCAATTCTCGATCTTGGCTGCTGCTGCCGAAGAGCTGGCAACCGAGTCGGCTTAATCAACCTCCAACCCTTCTCCCCCGGCGCGTGCCCCGGGTCATAACGAGCCCAGCACATGCATCCATGAGCTCCACTCGCAGAGTTACGAGAGCGTGATCTTCCAACGCCTAGGACCGAGTACTAATTCAACCATGCTGTGGTTGAATTGCTCCGGCTCAGGCTCTGGAACATAGCGTTACTCTGCGCTTCACACACGGTTCGCGCCTGATATATTATTAATTTTTCTCTACGGAGGGCCGAGGATACGGCTAGGGATTGTCTTAAAGAGTAGTTTCACGAGATACGGCGATGATAGGATGCAGAGGACATTGGGCTTCTCGAAAAGAACTACAGGAACTGGTTTTGGTCCAGGGTTGGTTATGTGTGATACATACACATTCTCGATACGTTCGCCAACATTGTATGATAGCATCAAGTTCTCACCGACCCTTGGCTGGTCGCTATCGCATTAGGAAGCTTATAGAACAGCGGTTGTTTTTCGTTCCGATACTGGGGTCTCAACTTTACGTTCCTCCACCTCGTCGCGACACACCTTTGTTCATTCGTCGTCTCATATTACTATCGGGCGTGTTTCCCCATTAGTGTACAATGGTCGTGGCGTGAGGACATCCATCCATTCCTACACGGCCACTCCCATGAAGTCCCCCCAATGATCCCACTGGCTCCCACCTCGGACAGTTGACCCTCTTTCCCCCTCCCTCGCTAAGCTGCCGCCACCTCCAGGTGCCCATCAGAGCCGGGCTCATCAATGGAGACGCACAAAGCAGCGTCGGTCGGTCGGCGTTGGTGTCCCCAAAGGAGGGCTTTCAGGTCAACCGAAACCGGACATTTGAGTCTCTTGTTGAAAACCGCCTCATAACGCTACAACGCAAGCCACCGCATCCTCTAATCCGGTCTCCTCAAACCGCATATTCTTCCCCATCCACATCTTTGCCAGCTGCGGCACCCCCAAAAAAATATTGCTTGTAAACGACCTTCCTCCGCAACCAACTCCCGCCCCTCTCCTTTCCCTCCCCAGGAAGGAACGGGCAACAAAGAAAAAGGTAGGGAAAAAAAAATACAGAGACCAAACCAAGATCACACCCCCGCAGCAGCGACCCTGGCCAGGGCGCCGCCGCTCCCGCGGCTGCTGAAGACGGCCATGATGCCGAAGCCTGCGTAGAAGAGGGCGAGCGGGTAGGCGACGAGGGCGCGCATGCCGCGGGGCATGCGGCCGATGGCGCAGAACATGCTGCTGGAGCTGACGACGCACCACAGGATGGCTGCGGCAGTGAGCACGATGCCCAGCGGCGTGTCCATGGGCACGACGATGCCGGCCAGCGAGGTGGCGACCAGCGGGAGCAGGCAGTAGCCCAGGACCGAGGCGGAGCGCGGGAATGTCAGCGTGCTGGAGAGGGGGCCTGGAGCGGGCCCGCCGGAGAGGGAGGTCGGGTTGGAGGCGGAGGAGGGGCCGCCGCCGCCGGAGGAGGGGGGTGCGGCGGAGGAGGAGGAGGGGTCGGTTGGTTGGCCTGGGTAGGTGGGTGCCTGGGCGGGGATGGCGCCGTCGGAGGGGGTCATGAGGCTGAGGATTATGTGGAGGCTTATGGAGCCGAGGAGGGCGACGCCGTACACGTAGCCGAAGTGGACCTTGCCGCTGAAGAGGAGGAAGGTGCCGAAGAGGAGGAAGAATAGGATGGGCCCTGCCATGTCACTGTCATCCATCAGGTGCTGGTCGATGCGGGTGAAGGGGTTGAGAACGGCGAGGGTCTGCGTCGAGTGGCTTGGTTAGTCTCTAGGTAGCAGCTTAAGGAAAGGGAGGGTCGGGGAGAGAGGGCCGGGGGAAACGAAGGAATACTTCTCTTACCTTTGCTTGTACGTGTGCGAAGTTGACCCCAAGCTCCTCTAGCAACGGCGGCTCGCCATCGTAGCCCTCGGTGGAAAATGCCGCCAGCCAGCCGGTCCTCAAGCCGCCCTGCTCGCCCATGCGGCCCGAGACTCCTGGGGCGCCACCGAAGCTCGCGCCAAAACCGCCCGGCGCACCGTACCCGGCCGACGAGGACTGGCCGCCGTAGCCATACGAGGCTTGTGATGGCGTTGCGTGGCCGGACACGGGCTGGGCATATGACGGCGACGTGTAGAACTGGAGGTTTTGGGCTGACGACGGCCCGTAGGCCTGGTTCGGCGGTGCGCCGTAGTATTGAGACATGGTTGGTTGGTCGGTCGGTATCTAGGGATTTTGGCTGCCGTCGGAGGATACCCAGCAGATGCGTCGAGCCCAACAGTTTCGATCTCAAGGTTTGAGCGGGGCCGCAGGCAGAATAGAATAACTTGCTTCGTGAAGCAATAATATGCATGCACTCTGTCACAAGCTGAAGCTGTCAAAAAGGGCCGCCTGCTGGAGGAATGTGGCTTCGCGTAGCTGCTCAGCCACATTAAAGTCTTGGCAATTTCTTACGTAACCCAATCCGATGGTCGGAAATTCCTCGGCACTGGCAGATTCCTTGCGCCGGCTCGGGGGCAATTTTTTGGATTGGATGATTTTCTGGCGAGAGCTTTTGCATCGCTTCTCGACAATCTTCGCAGGGCCAAAGACACTCTCTATCGACTCCCGCACAAGCAACTCGACGAGTCCCCCGGAAGGCCAGCAAGGCGACTATCCGTGCCAATCGCGACAATGGTAAGAGCCACTCCAAACATCATCCCCCTTCCCCCCCAGCCTCAAGCATCCTATCCCACCACCTCGCCCTCCAGCCCTCCGGGAACCGATCGCTAACCCGGGACCGCGTCCTCCCCAGGCCTACCGGGTCATAACCCAAGTAGTGATAATCGGCTCTCGGGTCCTGGGTCGCGCCTTCGCCGAGGCGTACAAGCAGGCGTCGGCGTCGAGCCAGTACGCGCGGGCGCAGGGCAAGAACGGCGGGCAGACGAGCTCGGGGCGGGCGAGCCTGACGTCGGGCATGACGCTGGACGAGGCGTGCAAGATTCTCAACGTCAAGCCGCCGCAGGGCGGCGCCGCCGCCGACGCCGAGGAGGTCATGGCCCGCTTCAAGAAGCTCTTCGACGCAAACGACCCCCACAAGGGCGGGTCCTTCTATCTCCAGAGCAAGATCCTGCGCGCGAGGGAGCGCATCGAGGCCGAGATTCGGCCCGCTGCTGAGAAGGCCGAGCAGGAGGCCGAGGTCAAGGAGGGGTGGAAGCCGAAGGTTTATAAGGACAGGTAGTAGAGGGTTGGAGGAGGTTGGGGATTGAGGAGGTACCGGGACGCGGTGGTTGCCTGGAGATCCCGCGCTGGGTGTCCATTTGGTATTGGGCATATCATTTGGCATACCGGACAGGATATCACAGGCCACATCCCCCCCGATGCCTCCACCCGGGGCGGTCACGGCAGGCGAGGAGGACCTGGATCGACCTCTTCGAGGCAAGAGGGAACAAACACCAAAGACGCCTTCCACCTTGGGGGTGGTGGCTCCGTACCGGTTCCCTACACACACATCTTCACTCGACTTTGGCATGGCATGGCGTTCTTCTTGGTTGTACCCGGGTAGCATGTATACCGGGATTGGGGCTGAACTTAGACAAGGCACACCCACTGGCCTTACTGTACTGTAATATCCATGTATCATACAATCACAGTGAAACCACAGTGGGGCTGAGAGATGGGGGAGTATGCTACACTACCTAGATGGCAAAGAGGCCCGATGGAGGAAAAGAACAAGACCATTTTTTTGCCTCGTGTCACCGCTTGTGCAGAGGGGTGGTGTTGTGGGAGTTGCGGAAGTTGCCTAGGTAGATTCGGTGGCGATGAGCAAAACCGGACATTCCCTGACAACAATCCACTCTTCGAATCCGAAACCAGCCTCTTGTCTGGTCACTGGGATTCTAAAAATTCATTCGAGAAGAAGCAAAGTGCGAACCAGAGAAAAAAAGCAAAGGAAAGAGGGAGAAAAAAGGCAAGCAAAGTCGTCAGTGAGACCGGCACGATTCCCGTCTGATCTCCGTGCCGATCACACGCGAGGATCCGCGCATGGGTGGGCGTGGGCGTTCCTCCGGAGACCAGACGAACCCGGTTCGGCGTTGACCTGTGACACCAGACCAGGTGAAGGGAAAGAGAGGGAAAACCTGGGTCGGGCGGTCTTCTCCGCCGCACTGATCCATCGCTTCGATGTTGTGCGAGGCGAGTCTTTAATATACAAATTTGTAACGGGGGGAGCTCTAATGCGGAGGTTGCTCGGCCTCGTCTCGGGCTGCGCGTCCGAGGATCCCCCAGTTTACGAGTGCCCGGGCTAAGGACGCTCTTGGGGCGGCCTGCGAATGGGTCTGTCTGCCTGTCTGTCGAATAACGTTGATCTCCAATCTGCTTGCATACATCACGTCTTCAGAGCATCATCAACAATGGCCCACCGAAGTCAATTAGAAGGGTATCTGTCTATTTCAGTCAAAACTACCAATAAGAATATTATAAGGCGGAGACTCTAGGTCTCGCCAGGTTGTACATGTACAACAATGAATGCCCGAAGCCAGGCCTGAACGCCGCCAGCCCCCTTTGTCCCCCCGTCCGTCCAATGGGTGCGGAATTCTAGACGTCGGAAAAACTCCTCTAGTGATGTATGCGACCCCAACCTCAATAGACATTGTTCGTAAGCATCGTATCTCCCACGCCCAGACACGTGGTTCCTACTAGTCGTTCAAGTTACCCGCAGGCGAGTATGTCTGTCCCTCTGAAAGATGCAAGGCCGGCTTGCTCCCCGGCTCGCAGAAAGGGATGTAAGGCCTAATATTAGAACGCGTTTCCTATCCCGGAGCCGCCCGTCCCCCTGCGGCTGCTGCTGCTCCGCCGCCACCTCCTGTTCCCGTGCGTGGCTGGCGGCGGCGCGAGGTTAGCGTTCACGGTAGTGACGCCGCTGGGATATTGACTCGAGGCTCCGATGCTAGTCCCCCAGCCCACGCTGATGTGGCTCGGGCTGCCGTTATCACCCGCCGCCCCCGACGGGGATGGCGCCCCGCTGCCGCCGCGGCCCTGCCCGTTGCTGCTGCCCCTCTCGCTAGCGATGCTCCACTCGCCGGGGTCCTGGGGCGTCGTCTCGCCGGTGGTGGTCTCCTCGACGAAGAAGCTATACGTCTGGCCCCCGTGGCCTGGGGGCATGGGCCAGAGGCCCGAGCTCTGGGTCCGCCTCGCCTTCGGAGGCGCCGGTCGGATGACAATGCGTACCTCGCCCTGGCCCGTCAGGCCCGACGCGCCCCCGCCGCTCGCTGCGTCGGTCCGGCCCCCGCCGCCACCGCTCCGGCTCGAGCCCCCCGTGGCCAGGAGGTCGCCCGTCCGCGCCGAAGTCGCCGAGGTCGGCTGCGACAGCTGCTGCCGCATCACTGCCTGACGACTGCGCCGGCGGCGGACGATCCACCGAAGGAGGAAGCCGAAGGCTACTAGGAGAAAGAGGAGGAAGATGGCGCCTAGCGCGATTCCGGCTATCTGATCCGAGTTGAGCGAGAGGTTGGGAGGGGGCTCTTGCGTCATCGGTCCGGGGAGGGGAGCCTCGGTGCTCGTGGGTTGGGCAGCGGTAGAACTGCCGAATGTGGTGCTCGTCATCGTCTCTGATGTCGCACTAGTGATCGAAGTCGAGCCTGAAGAGGATGTCGAAAGTGAACTCGACTGAGGTCTCGAGCTCTGTGAAGTAGAAATCGGAGTCGTTGATTCGGTTGGCTCTACTGAGGCCGATCCCGACGAAGGTTCTGATGTAGATGTGCTTAATGTTGATGGGAGAGGCTGGGATGTATTGATTGTTGTCGGATTTGTGTCTGCGGTTGTAGTTCCTTCCGGACGGCCCGTGTAGATAGTGGTAGTTGTATATATTGTAGTCACAGCATTTGGAGCCACTGTAGTCGTCACAAACACGGTCTGTGGTATGGTGACGGTAGTATCACCGGATATATAAATCGTAGTTGTGGTGTCCACCGTCACTGTTGTGCCCGTGGGTGCGGGATCTTGTCGCCGTCCAAGGGCGATTGTGGCATTGGGGAATGACGACCCTTCTGATCGAGCAGTGCGAATTCCTCTCCGATTAAAGAACGAGGTTATTGAGATCGTGCTTGTCTGAGTCTCCTCCGATGGATCGACCATGGTAAGTGTCTCGAAGACGGTGCTTATCTCCACTATTCCAACTTGGTTAGCATTGTCCGGTGCAAGATCATTCTCGTTCAAGTCTATCTGGCAGGGGACGATGCCTCAGGGAAGAATCGGGATCCGGATCGAGGGAAGGTTGGAGATGTGCATACCAAAGGTCTGGCCCCCTGTGAACGACGTGACGGTGTGTGTGCTCGTCGTGGTCACAATAACCGCCGTAGCTACCGCTTCCGGGTTACTGGGCATCGTCAGCTTACTCGTGATTCCGACGTTTGGTCCGAGAGTCTCAACTAACCGCAAAGAAGTGCAACCCCCCTCACTGCATGTTGTCCCGTCATCTGGGCAGCCCTCGCAGGCCAATCTTGTCCCATTCTTCCCCGAGTACGCCGCCGGAGTTGAGGAAGCATACTCCTCATCCCTCGAAAGAACTCTTCTCTGCGACGGATCTTGACGCCGTCGATGTAATGACCCTCTGGGTAGTAAACGAACGAATTGGGCTGACAGGGATGAATGGCCTTCGTTTTCCCTGCCAGCACTCTCGAGTAGTTCCTCCGCATTCGTCCTCAGAAGGTGTGACTCGAGAGGAAGCGAACGAGATAGTCGCAATGACTCTGAAGGCGAAGCCTGGGTGACAACTGTTAATCCCACGAAGAGGGCGCTCAAGCCCCGCAGAATCAACATAATTCAGTCCGTTGCATGGTGGTGGGCGGTGGTGGTATTACAGCGTTTGCTTGAAGCGAGGGTTGCCACGGAAGAGGTGGGAAGAAAAAGAATGTAAAGCCAGCAGACCCGGCCTAGAAGAACTAGAAAAGAGCGGCATAAAAGTGGAAGGAATAAGCACCAACCATCAAAGTCAAAGGATTGGCTGAAGGGAGGCCAGGTTAGAGAAAGACAGGTATTTCTGGAAGTGTGGGGAGGCGAGTGTGGTCTGGATATGGGCGGCAGCTGAGAGAGGGACGGGAGAAAACTCCAGGGATGTCATCGTCAGCTAGGTAGGAACCGTATCGCCAAGATCCCTTCTCGGCCATGGCGACAGGTAGGAATAAGTGATTTTCACCCCAGGATTTCGGATGACGCCTCAGAGATGCGAGAATCTGTGAGCATCGGTCAGAACCGTAGTTCGAGAAGGCATAACTGCGACCAGGGTTGCGTTGCCCAATCCACAATGAGGGCGATACATCAATGGCGAGACCCAGGGGCATGGACCAATGAGAAGCTGGGGATCAGCTTGATCGCGATGAGATGGAAGGCGTCCTGACCGGCATCCGGGCAGTCAAAAGCTTCTAGAAGCAATATGAAGAATGGGTCGGTATGTGGGTCTCCTCAATGCCTGTCATGATGTTGGACCAGGTTGCATAACAACAGGCAGGGTAGCAGGGGAGGAAGCTCGATGGGCCGATGATGGGACGGCAAGGGCTTCTTCCTAAGTGATGAGGGGAGCTAGTTCTGTAAGTATCATCATACTGCCTGCTCGTTTGCTTATCTGCCCGTCCAATCTCCCTTCGGTGCCGTCCAACACTTCTCAAGAGAGGCCGACCGAGCGATGGACAGATGGCGACATCTATCTGGTCTTTGCCCTACGAAAGCACTTGGAACGGGGCAAAAGCCATGATGATGACATGTTAGCGCAATGCAATGCAGCCCACTGCAACCCCAGAATTACCGCGCAGCGACCGACAGGACGGGCTACTGCAGCGTGCTTCTTCGGTTTTCCTCTATTTAGCCGTTCCAACAAGAGCGGGTCGAAATGGAACGAGAGACCCTGCCAGACGTTTGATAGTCTCGCTCTACCGTTCTGGGGTCCGGGAGCGTAGCTGGTCTCGTCATGAGGGAATGCAGGTCAGGTTTCTCCGGATGGGAATCGAATGCACGTGAAGGAGAGTGGAGGCAGTTTGTGTATGCATGGCAGGAAGTTGAGACGAACCAGAATGGGAATTCAAGGGACGGATCCCAAAATCATGCGGGACCCTGAAAACCGGTCTGGGAGACAGGGACAGGGGCTGTTCCAGGGACACAGGAACCAATCAGGAACGAATGGAACTTTCCTTTGCCACAGTTCTGTGACCAGTCTTATCATCGTATGACACCTGCCACCATCTGATATCTTCAGATGTGCGCCACATTTGATTGTCAACCAGCAAGCCCCGAGAAGCTGGGATACGATGGTACCAAATTGTCACGATGGAAGTAGGACGGAGAGGAGGAGATAGAGCCAGAATGCTTCCCGAGGTAAATATCCGCTGAGTGGAACGAGTTATCAATGTGCAAGCAACAGACCAAAGAATAAAACGAAAAAAAAACTAGAAAAAAAGAAAGAAAAAAAATAAGAAGAAAAATGAAAGAAAAAAATGAAAAAGAAAGTTGGGGCAGACCGGCTTTGATCCGGTGACCTTTAGATTGATGATAATGATTGAAGTTTAGCTTCAGTCTAACGCGACTCCCAACTGCGCCACTGCCCCGATTTGTGAAAATTGGCTCCCTAAGTGTCTACTTGTAGATAGTGAGTGGATGTGGCGCTGTCGAGCCCTGCAAATGCGCTGTCAAATGCA
Organism: Phialemonium atrogriseum; assembly: GCF_030411735.1. Taxonomy (NCBI): domain Eukaryota; kingdom Fungi; phylum Ascomycota; class Sordariomycetes; order Cephalothecales; family Cephalothecaceae; genus Phialemonium; species Phialemonium atrogriseum. The sequence goes on along the minus strand of NW_026848161.1, from coordinate 138,310 downwards.
TGCAGAATTGCTATTGAACCCCGTTCTAGATTCCGAACACTCCCGCTGAACTCCCTCTTTGTCAATGCTAGCATTTAACTTGGCTGCGAAACGCAGGCAGCGCTAGCAACCCTTGGCACACTTGCACTCAGACCGGCTTCATCTCCATCTCCCCGCCCAGTATTCGGCGGCCCGTGGTCACGAACGAACTCGGGCCCATGACCATAGGACCCGCCGCGGTGCATAGCGCGAGGGTATTGTCAACGCCGTCGGTCGTGGGCACTTTTACCAGAGCACTTATGTCGCGCTTGATCTTCTCCCAGTCCAAGAGTACGAACTTGGAGAAGCTTGACAGCAGGATGCTCGAATCGGCAAAGTCTATCACGGTGAGCCGGCCATCCTCGTCAATGGTGAAGTTGCCGAGCCACACGTCAGAATAACAAAAGACCATGGGCTCTCGTGAGAGATCTTGGACCCGGTGCTTCCGCTTCGTGATCGTGAGGAACTAGATTATGGGAGGCACAGTTAATGACCAGACAGGAAAAGACAAGAAAGCATTGTTGGATTATCTAGGTTGCTCGAGGATAGCGGAGTGTCTCATCTTACCAGGTTGAGGTGGTCCTCCAGTTGCGTCACGTTCTGGTAGTGGCGCGGAGCCTCTTGAAGATCGAAAAGGGAATGGCGAATTCTTCCACCACCGGCGGCGGCTGGACGAGACTCTGGAGGTACGGGGATGCGGTGGAGTTCGGAAAGAGCAAAGGCAATCTGGCGATATATGGAATCCCTGCCAGGGGAGTCTTCGTTCTTGATGCTGTCCAGCCATTCGCCTGCCGTCTTGCCCGGAACGTACTCCATGAGATATACGATTTATAGTTGACTTCAAAGTCATACCGAACTCCTACTTGCCCCATCTCGCAAGCATAAAAGATTCTGGGAGCCCTAACTGATGACCGAAGACGTCGTAGCTCCTCGCATGCCATGACTTGCGCCGGCACCTCGTTCCAGATGACTGACTTGCCGTACTTGATCCACAAAACAGGTGCTTCTGGCGGATAGGTGAGACCCATGTTGTAGTGCCGCGGATGCTCTGCAGTGCAGAGCTGTACCAGCTCGGCGGGTGTAGGAATCTGGATGCCTAGCGGCGGCGGGAGCCCATGATATTCCCTCGTCACATGGACTGGGGGAGGCATGACGGACTACAGCGTGGAGACAGATGTGCTTGCGGTGCAAATGATTGTGTCAGGGAAAGAAAAACGGCCGAATAATTGGAGGCAGTCTGAGGTTAAGGGACTGTGACACATCACATTCGGGGGTGGCATGGATCAAGTCATGCTCCTCGGTAGCGGGGATGTTCTATCTTCGTTCCAGCGCTCTGTATCAGTTGGGCGGCGGGTGAGCAGCCTCACGGAATGGTTGATGTTAACCCCCTGCCCCTTTTCCTTGGGAATGCTACATCATGTATACATACACATAGGATATTGAATTCAGTTCTCGGAGGAATTAATGGAGAGAACTCCTTGACACACAAAACCGAAGCCCCGAGGGAGAGGGTGGGCGAAAACGGTGCATAAGGGAACCTCAACCCCATCCCGGACAGCAGACTTCCCAAGAGATTCCGAAACAACAAGTCAAGGCTTCCTGATGTATATGCTGGTTTATTTTTCGGCCTTTTATCTTCCTCCCAGTACGTAGCCTATTCTTTGCCCAGTCCCATAGAGGCCATATGTGTGCGTGCGTGTGCGCTCTCTGTGCTTCCTCCCCAATTGCGACTGTTTCCATGCCCAACCCCATTCCACAATTACCGGCAGGGCTGCCGAGCTAGCTTCAACCAATCTACCATGCCTTGTATCGTCAAAACCTGAGAAAAAAGAATGCCGATGTGGCCAGGATGTGCACAAGTGACCGCCGCCCCGAGAGTACAAAATGACCCTCCCCGCCAGAAACGCCAGTCCCGTTGCCCCAAGGAGATGCACCGTGGTATAGATTAACATAGTGGATGATCGCGCCCATATGCATGCCCTCGAGTACCTCGAGTTCCCGCCTGGCTCGACCAAGAGACCGCACAATTCTTTCGAGAAGACCCAGCAATGATGTTTCCCAGCCAGTATTATGGGGGGGAAAGAAGCCCCGGGAGTTTTCAGGAATCGTTTGTACCCGTTTCCTTCTCATTTGGCCGACCCACGCCGGCCCCGTTCCTCATCTCCCGCACCTCCCGGGTCTCGGATGAGAAGACCGGGTACGTCGCGCCACTCAGGTCGGACACAGGGCTCATCCTAGTCGGGCTGGCGGGGTCATTCATGCCCATGACGAAGCTCTCCTGGCTATCGCCCCAGGGCCCCGCCCCAATAACCAAGCTCTTCCGCAATGGCCTGCTCCGCCGCCTCTCCTCGCCGTACCCGAGGTACTGGTCGTGGTACCCCTCGAACCCGACCGAGCTCCTCCTCTCCGCAGCGCCACCACCCTCGTCGTCGTCGCCGCCCTCCCCCCCCTTCAGCAGCACCGCTCTGTCCTCGCCGGCGTCCCTCGCCCCCGACACCGTCGCGCCGCCGCCACCCCCCCTGCTCCTCGGCGCGATGCTGCTCATGAAGCTGCGCAGGCTCAGCGTCGTCGGCGTCCGCTGCATAAACGCCGGCACCGGCGGCGTCGGCATCGCCATGTCGGTCACGTCCACACCCGCGTCCAAATCCGGAGCCGAGTTGCTGCGGTTCTTGCTGCGGATCCCTAACCCCCCCGCCGCGCCGCCCGTCGTGTGCGGCTGCGTCCACGGGTAGCCGTGGTAGCTGACCTCGGTGAGGTTGACGCTGCCGTCCTCGTCCCCGTCCGCGGTCTCGCCTCTCCGCCCGGACCGCCGCCGCCGCCGCTGCTGCCTCCTCCGGTGGTGGTGGTATTGCGGGTATTGCGAGTGGTCGTCCATGCCGAGGCGCGGCCACAGGCGCGCAAGGACGGGCCTCAGGGTCGGGGCGCACGCGCACATGAGCGCGACGTCGCACTCGAGGACGGTCATGACAAAGAAGGCGAGCGTGTTGGCGACCTGGACGCCGGCGCCCGAGGGCCGGTAGTTTGAGTGCAGGCTGAGCTGCAGGCGGGTCATGCTCGCGGCGACGACGAGGACGCTGAGGCTGAGCACGGCGGCGAGGGCGGCCTTCTGCCGCGGCGGGAGGTCCAGGCGCGCGATGCACGGCGCCACCATGATGACCAGCCAGGCGTCGGTGGCGGCGTGCAGCGACGCCGAGGCGATCAGCAGCGGCACGAACGAGAAGCATTTGCCCACCGGGTGCCCGAAGAAGAGGCCCGGGCTCGGGTGGCACTGCAGGATGCTCATGACTAGCAGCGGCGCGCCGTACAACAGCACCAGCACGACGGTCCCCTGGGCGAGGCGGCGCTCCACCGGCCGCGACGAGAACATGCGCAGGTAGAAGGCTAGGATCGACAGCTTGGTCAGGCACAGGCACAGCTGGTAGAAGATGAGGCCCAGGTATGTGCGCAGCATGTACGACCCGATCGGGCTGTCGTCCGGGTAGTCCGCCGGCCCACCGCCCATGATGTCGGAGCTGAGCACCACGGTGTCGTGGATGTTGGGTGTCAGCGTGGCGACGCTGTAGACGGCGCACACGGCCGTCGAGAAGACCCAGGCCGCCACGATGAGCGTGTCGTCGAGGAACCACTTGCGCAGCAGGAACAGCCGCGACCACACCCGCGCGACGACGAAGACGGTGCAGACAAAGTGGGGAATGAGGAGGCCGGCGAGGATGCCGGGTATCTTGGAGGTGTCATAGCTCTGGGGATGACAGCTAATTAGAACCAACATTCCCATGCCCGAGTGTTAGGGACTCGCTCACCTGCGTGGTGTCTAGGAAGGCCACACCCGAGTCGTCGAACGGTAGCGGGGGGTAAGTCAGGTTGAACTCTGTATATGCCGGCCCCGTCATCTTTCCTCGACGTCAACCCTTTCCGGGACGGACGCAATCACGAATCGAGAAAGGCTCAACCTAAGCCTGGAGCTCCGGGCCACGGGGAGATAGCTGTCGGGCTCATCGATTGCTTGAGGCGTCTGTGTTGTCCTGTATCCTGGATGCCTTGTGAGTTTCCAGCTCGCTGATGAATCCCGCGCTTGTTTGCTCGCAAAACCAGGTCCCAACCTTTTGGGGGGAAGGGTGATTCATAGGCGCGGGCCGAGCTATTTGATTGAGCTCTAGGGCCATGTTTTCCCCTCATCGTTGTTCCCAACCTGCCATCGCCCACGGCAGCGCCTCGAGCCTCCGGTTCCGAAGGCGGGTGTTGTTGACGCGGGACGAAAAGAGGTCGAGCCCACAGAAGCGGGAGGGTGTGATTGGCCGCATGACGGGAAGCGGAAGGGTGGTGTGCCAATCGAGGCAGAAAAAGCGAGTCTCCTCCCGCTCTCCAACTGCCCAAAGCAGGTTGCGGGGCAATATGGAAAGGCTGGTCGGGAATATCCAGCTTAATGCAAGTCCTGGCTTCTGGGTCCGCTGGCCACTCAATAGGCGGTATATTACAATGCCGTACACCTTGCTTGAGCAGCTGATAGCGTCATTGTTGTTTCTAGGGACGGTCTTATAGCCCAGAGCTCGGCGCTATTCCCTTAGCAAACTATATTGTCCTTTCGGGACCTTGTGCCGAGTATGGTGGATTCGCCTCTTCCAAGCTGGAGTCATGGACATTCGTGTGCTGGTCGCTGGCTTGTAGATGCGGGACACCGCCTGTATAGCATGCCGTCCCACTGCGCTGTATCCGTTAATCAGGCATTGACGCGAGCTCTGCAGACCACAGACCGCCATGACCTTGCTTGCAGTTTGCGGTTTTCTTGCAGTAGCACACGAGGTCAGATCCCTTGATGGCACCGCTTAACAGGGAGTCGTCTCCCCTAGCTCTCCTTGGCATGTAGGCAAACATGCGGGTGCGGCTCGGGGACGGTAGTTCAATAGTTTGCTGTTGACCTGGACAGAACAGTGGGTGAAGGACCAATATGTTGGTCACGATAGGTTCCGAGTAGTGTAGGTAAAGGCTCAGCAGGAAACAGAAAGTGGAGGCGACAATAAAAATAGAAAATAAAATACTTTATTGATCTTCGTCTCCTCAAAATCTCGTAGTTGGAGATCTAGATCACGGAGGGACTTTCGGAGTATTAAGCAAGTCCCCGCAAAATGCAATCCCATCATGCAGGCGGGACTCTCTCTTGCCAGATGCGGGGAAACACGCATGAGGATGTCACACCTGTCAACCGCTGCCAGTTGTTGGCGGCCCCAGCACATAAGCTTTCTCGTCATTCAGCCATGTCTCGAGGGAACCGCCGACGGTCTCGTCTCCGCCCGACTTCCGGAGCGGGCGTAGCCAGGAAAGAGAGGTACGTTACGGAAGGGCAGGTAACAAAACCTCACACCTTCCTCCTCACGAGCCCCCTCCAAAAGTCGAAGCTGTTCTCGTCGCTCTGCAGCGCCCACACCTTCCCCGTCGCCCTCAGTGCCCCGTTGATGCCGTCCGGCCTCAGCTCCTCGGCCTTCAGCATGCCCCAGTCCCGCGTGATGCCCAGCACCCTCGCCTTGACCCCGCCCTCGGCCTCGAGCGTCACGATCTGGTCCGTGTGCAGCCAGTGCCTGTAGTACCGCTCCTCCAGGCGCGGCGCGAACCCGGACCGGCAGAACTCGCCGTACAGCGCCTCGAGCCGCGTCAGGATCCGCGCGACGAGCCGTTCGATGCGGAACGGCGGGAGCTCCCGGCCGGCCCGCCTGCCCACCGCCGCCAGCAGGGCGTCCAGGCTCGTGGTCGGCCGGCCGTTGGTCGTGTTAACGCCGATGCCCAGCACGATCTGGTAGTTGCCCGACGAGTAGGCGCAGTTGGACAGGATCCCCCCGATCTTGACGTACGACGCCGCGCTGCCGCTGCCGGCCGGCTTGTCCGGGTCCAGCGCGTAGATGTCGTTGGGCCACTTGAGCTTGATCGGCATGCCGCCGAAGCCGGCGTCGTAGGTCTGGATCGCCTCCACGATGGCCACCGCCGCCAGGTACTGGATGAACACGATCGGCCGGCTGGCTGCGAGGTGGGCCGGGTGGTTGATCACCGTCGACATGATCAGACACCCTGCTGGGGACACCCAGACGTTGGACCCCCGACCCCGACCAGCTACCTGCGTCGTTGCGGCTAGTGTGAAGCCTGTCGGAAGTTTGGAGAGCAGCTTTGGATTCCTATTTTTGTTAGCATTCTGTATCCCGACGCGACAGAAAGCAGTTGGGTGTCCGTACTTGTCCAGCAGTGTGTTTGTGCTAGTGACGACCTCCCCATACATGAAGGCATCGCCCCAGCTATGAGCTTGGCTGTCGCGCTCATCGCGGTATTCTTGCAAGCTCGAGTAGAAGACGGCGTGGTTGAAGTATGGCGTCTCCTTAGGTTCCGGCCAAGCTTCATCATGCGCCGCTATACGCTTGACAATCTTGCTGTGATCAACCATCTGATCTTTAGCTGTCGTGCCACCAGATGCAACCTCGAGTGCCTCTTCAAGCCCGGCCATGGACCACGTCGAGCCCGGCTTTTCGATATGGAACACGTCGTTCTCGGCCCTGATGAACTCCTCGCCGGCCTCTTTGGAGATGATTTCGTTGAAAGAATGGAGCAACTCGCCCACGTCTGTTGGATAGAGTGTGGATAGGTGAAGCTTTGAGAGAGACGGAATGGATGACGCCTCTTGGCTTACTTCTAAACCGAGCTTCAGCAGACACGCCTTCAAGAAGTTGGACCTGGCTTCGTCATCGGCGGCCAAGGCGTCAATAAGGTCGTCATAGCCGGGGACATCGGGTTGCCTGGTTAGATTGGCCGCAGCAAATCTGGCGGATATCCGTCAACACGCCCTCCTCCTTTTATCGACTTTCCGAGGGGCACTCACTCTGGATGCGGCCCTGTGACCAGCGCTAACCCATCTCCGACCTTGCAAAACACCACGGCGGCTTTTGGGCCTCCCGGATCGACGTCCAGGTCCTCGTCGTACTCGGCCAGCACCTCGACCCCCTCGGCTTCCCACTTCTCCACATCTACAAACACGCCTCCACCGTTGTAATAGCACCTCAGCTCACCGGGCACGATTCCGGCGCCGGAGAAGGCGTCCTTTCTGACGACAAGCCGGGCCGCCCGGGCGCCCCTCTCGCTGTGGTAGGTGAAGCCAGCGAAGGCGCCGCCACGGCAGGTGCCCGGGAAGAAGGCCAGCTCCCTTGAGCCGACGACCTCGAGGTCGGGGTTGCCGACCTCGAACTCGCAGCGGGCGCTGCCATAGTAGCCGCCGGCGCAGAGGCCCAGGTAGGCGCCGCCACGGCGGACGAACTGGGCGACGAGCCGGTTGCCGGCGCCGTTGAGGACCCGGCAGTAGCCTAGGTCGGCGCCGCCCGGCAGGACCAGAAGTGCGCAGGTCGGCGCCCACGGCTCCTGGAGGAGGGCCGTCTCGGTTACCGGGATCACGGCATAGTTGGGCGAGAGGAGCCTCCGGAGAGAGTAGATGCAGTGCCGGACGGACTCGACGGTCGTCCCGGTGCCTGCAAACGGCGTTAGTCTCGTGAGATTGAAGGAGGGTCAAACAATGAAAACAATTGGAGAGGGGAGAGGCTCTACCTGTGTAGACCAGCACATTCAGCTTTCGTGACGACATTCTGGTTTCTAGTTTCCGGTGTCTGATATGGGGTAGAATCGGGAAACCACCGGACAAAGCCGAGGATTTATTTACGGATGTCCACTCAGCCAGCTCATTCCTCACTCACTCCTCTCAACTAAATTGACCGTCAGCGGTTAGAAACGGAAAACCACAATGACAATAAAAGACAGCGACACCAAGCAGAAGGCAGCCGCAGCTGCTCAAGAGGAGGATGAGCCGGATGAGTGGTAAGGATATATCTCATTATTACCAGGACACACACGCCCTGGGGTCCATTTTCTCAACGGGCTGCCCCCAACCAAAATGCGGCAAATTTTCTCACTGAAAGCACCTGCAGGGACAAGCGCATCTTTAGCACCGGCTGCGCAGGTACGTTCCCCACGAATTCCAGCCCTGCGATCGGGTCACCCCAATCGGACGTTTCGCCGCCACCCCATAGTGCAACGTCTGAAGCTGACCGACATGGACAGACGAGAACGCAAAGATGACCGATTGCTACTACGAGAAGAAGGACTGGCGGGCCTGCAAGGACGAGGTGAGAACATAATATCCCGGCCCCCCTCCAACCAATGATTCAACACTGACAGCTGGTCTCCTCTCAAGATGGATCGATTCCGTGAGTGTTGGAAGCAGCAGGGAAACGATCAGAGGACTGAGACGAAGGATGCAGATGCATGAGATGAGATGCATCCAGCAAGACGCAACAGATGACGGGCCTAATTGGTCATCGGTCGTCTCGTGTATTATTTATTAGCTAGCAATACAACTTCTCTATTCTCAATCCACATTTGCACTTGAACATGATTGTGATCTGTTGGAATTGTCCTACATATGATATCAAGGTCCAACGGTCCATCTGTTAGTGCCTTAGCCGTTATTTGCCAGATTCAGGGACTCATTCCAGGGCCCAGTTCTAACACGCGGTACCTCCATCCGTACTCCTCCAAATTTGCCAAACTTCCAATCGCACGAGACAAACCGCGAGAATCAACATTCCGCCTCCCAACCTCACCAATCTCAATCTACCGTAAACCACCACCCGCAATGCGATCGCGGGCACTCCAGGCCCTGGGCCCACTGCGCCCCTCGTCCCCGAGCCTGCGCCACCTCCGACACATCCACCGGCCAGCCTCCCGCGCCCCGACGACGCCGACACCGCGGCCCGCCATCCGGCAAGCAGCACCCATCACCTCGACCACCCGGGCCCGAGCCGCGAAGCCGTCTCCACCGCCGCCTTCGCAGCAGTTCGTCGACCCCGAGGCCTCCACGCCGGAGGGCGTGCCAGCAGCAGACATCGACGTCGCGCTATCATCGGGCTCCTCTCTCGCGGGCGAGAACCCCCCCCCCGCATCCTCGGCCTTCGGCGAGACCATCTCCGCCTCCTCCTCCGCCATTCCACCAGGCCCCGACGCCTCCGGCGGCCCCGCGATCGACTGGTCGTCGTCGTTCCACGGGCTCTCGACGGCGCCGTTCGAGGCGCGGGTGGCCGAGACGCTGATGCGCTCCCTCGACCCCGAGGACGTCGAGGTCAAGCCCGACGGCATCATCTACCTGCCCGAGATCAAGTACCGGCGCATCCTCAACGCCGCGTTCGGCCCCGGCGGCTGGGGGCTCGCACCCAGGGGGGAGCTGGCCGTCGGGGACAAGGTCGTCACGAGGGAGTATGCGCTTATTGTGCATGGGCGGTGAGTACATACTACATGCATACCTATACACTGAGGCATGAAGAAGGGGAGATAGAAGGGCACATTGCTGACATCCGCGCGTTTCCAGATTCGTCGCCCAGGCCCGTGGCGAGTGCCAATATTTCAGCGAGGAGACGATCCCGACCGCCGGCGAGGGGTGCAAGTCCAACGCGCTGATGCGCTGCTGCAAGGACCTCGGCATTGCCTCGGAGCTGTGGGACCCGCGGTTCATCCGCCGCTTCAAGAAGGAGTTCTGCCAGGAGATATGGGTCGAGCACGTCGCCACCAAGAAGAGGAGGCAGATATGGATCAGGAAGGACAGCGACCCGGCGTATCCGTACACTCTGGTGAGGAAGGTGAAAATCTGAGGTTCCTGAGGGGAGGTGGAGGTGGAGGTCATACGGGGGTTGAGAGGACCGCTCCGGTTTGTGAAAAGCCCCTGGTGTACGATACGTGGGATGGACTGATTAGAGCGAGCGTGGTATAGATGTCGACAACAGTTATCGTGTATATCTGTTTGCCATGGGAGGGAATACATAGACATACTCTGTTAGCAGACTATGTGCCATTGTATTGTATCAACACATAGCAACTTAAATCATATTCAACTCTCTCACAGCAGCTTCTCAAGAGAACAGACAGGTCGCTGAAGGGCAGTCAAGCCATTATAGCTAGCAGTTAAACGAGGGGAGGTTGACATCCTCTCAGATGGGTAACAATACAGGCAGTGCGCTAAGGGGTTGTTACAGCCCCATGGGCACCTAGCTCCCGAATCAGCCCTTACGCCGCTAATCTATCAGGTTCCGAAACCAATCCGATTTAATACAACGCCGAAACAAACCAGTAAACCCTCTCAACCAGCCCAGGCTTAGAGCCTAGGTCTCAAAACCAGAGCTCTTCCCGCCCTCCGGACCCGCACCAGCACCCCCCGAACCACCGGAACCACCGGACCCGACCCAACCCCACGGCACCCAGCTCCCACCCCCTGGCGTGACCGGCGCCCGCCTCCGCACCCCCGCCTCATCCATATCGCCCTCCTCGCCACTCTCCGCCTCGAGCTTCTCAAAGTCCGCCTCGCTCCGGCTCTTAGTCAGCGGCGCGCCCCCCAGCGGCGTCGAGTCGCCGCCGCCACCTCTTGTCGTCGACTCCTCGGCCCGCAGCTGCGTCTCCTCGCGGTCCAGCGCCGACAGCAGGACGCCGAGCTTCTCCCGCTGCGCCGCGATGAAGCTGATGCGCTCCGCCGGCGCGTCGCTGCCGGCAGCCCGGGCCGAGCCCGAGCCCGACCCCGACCCCCCCGACGTCGCAACCCCCGCCGCGGCGCTCACCGCCGATGCCAGAAGGCCGTAGAAGTCGCCCGCGCCCGCGGCCCCGGCGCCGGTGCCGTCGCCGCCGGTCCACCTGGCGCTGGGCAGGCTGAAGCGTGCGAGCAGGGCCTGGGTGTAGGACTGCGGGGTTCCGCCTTGGGCCGGAGCTGCTGCTGCGGCGGCTCGGGGCTCCGCGGGGGGCAGGCCGAGGACGGAGGTCTTGACGATGTCGATGGCGCGCTTGAGGTAGGAGACGCCGGCGGAGCGGAGGCGGTCGTGGGCCGAGGCGATGAAGTCCTCGATGGCGCCCTCGTTGTCGGCCAGCCAGGGGTGGATGCGGGTCTGGTAGATGACGCGGGCGCCCTGGGTCTGGGGGAGGACGAGGTAGAGGAGGAAGAGGAGGCGGATGTAGGCGTAGAAGGGGATCCTTTAGGCATGGAGTGGTTAGTCGGGAGAGGGTCTCTTGGAGGGGGGGATGGAAGGCCATGCGACGTACCAGACTAGGATCCACTCGGTCCAGGACTCAACGAGGAGCGCGCAGGCCAGAACGACCCAGTACATCAGCCATGGCGTCAGCTGCGCCGGATCAGATGTCTTGAGAGCCTTATAAGAGGCGAAGAGAGGGAACAGGAAGGATGCGATGGAGCTGTTGTGAGATCGCGGGTCAGCTTCTAGTGCAAACGCGGGGCAAATAGTTTGGGAGTCGCGGGTATGACGCACGATAACAGCTTGGCGAAGACGTCAAACATGGCTTCTCTCTCTGCTACTCAGGATTGGAAGTTTGAAAGTGTAAAACTCGGTATGTTTGTCGCCTCGTCGGGGCGACAGTCGGCTGAGCAAGGTAATGGGTATGCGACAAAAGCTATGTTTAAGAAGCAAGATTTGTGAAGAGTCGCAAATTGAATAGTCCTGGGTAGGCAGTCGAAGTGTATCTGGGCGGGGGTAGGTTAGGTAGGTAGGTAGGTACTCCGTACTGGTAATCAGTGGACCGATCACGAGGTTGCTGCAGCTGCCAAAATAATGGGCCTGTGCGCGCTAATATGGAAAGACGGACGTTTGCAGATTAAACTTTTGCCTCTTGACCACCTAGGTAGACCGGAGGCAGGCGTCTTTTTCTATCCCGAGTATTGAAGTCAACTGGCGTGGACGTGACGTGACCGCTATATCTGTCCTCAATTCAAGAGCCCAACTTCTTTCTGGATTGTCCAAGTTGACGCGTCACATCCAGGCAGCTTTTTAATGTCACCACTCTTCTATGCAGGCGGGACCACGGCCTGATCTCTTGCATCTAGCATGGTTTGCAGCCAGCGCTTGATATCGACGACGGTTGCGCCGGATACGGCGATTGCATTGGCTGGAACCGTCGAGGCGCTCGAACCGGGTGAAGGCGCCGGTGGCGGCCGTGCTCGACAATCGACCGGCCCGACATGGAAGCCCGATTCGGGTGGCACCCGACCTGTAGCGGGCGGTAAATCGCGGGATGGTCACCCGTCAGTTCTTCAAGGCGCCGATGGCCGGGGCCAGGAGGATCGCCCTACTCGACTCTACCACAACCACAACAGTGTTTGGGCTGCTTGAGCCATGGTTGCGAAGACATGACTGTCTCGATTTCCATCACGTTACATGAAATGAAACCCGCAACGCCAAGGAACTAGCTAGAGAGGCACCTAATCAATGCTGCGGTTACCCAGCCACTCCAGCCCTACGCATACATGCATACAGGCTAGGAATTTTGTGCATATTACTATTTCCAGGCCCTATTTCCATTCCCCTTGTATGTGGCTTTGGAACCCTTGCGTGCCTTGGCATCGAAATCTGCTAGGTCCTTCAGATTTGAGGGGACTGGCTTCTGGATCCTACTCAATCTTGCTGTAACGCTACGGCACGTTATTCGGCCGTTCTTACGCCGCCGATCAACCTCATCCCTTCCTTTTCGTGTTTCTTCGCGCGTACTTCGTCTCGACGAATCCATCTTGAAGATCTCTCCCTTTCCCTTTCAGTTCTTAGTGTTTTCCCTCACCTTCCCCAAAACTCTGGCCATCTTGGACGCCGCAAGGATGTCGGGCCTAGCACTTCTTATTGCGAACACGGTGTTGAGCGGCATCTTCATCGTGCCGCTCCTCGTCATATGGGGCTTAAGCCTGTTCCTCGTCAGGCGTAGGGGCGACCCCGCTCGGATCGGTTTCGCTTGGTTGAAGCTCCTCTTTCCCCTCGTCATCATGTAAGTGTGGCATCTCCGGAATTGGGACATGAGGTAGAACCTCCGGGCGTTAACGAGATCATCCGTAGAACTTTAACACTCTATGTTGTCTCAAACGCCTTCTCTATCCTGGAAAGTCAGACCTACAATTCCAAAGACTTCTACCAAGCTTTCCGCGTCCAACTTCGCACCAGCGTGGCGGCATACTTGTTCGAGCGCTGGTCCGACATCGCGTTCTGCATCACCCAGGTCGAAATCGGCATCGGCTTCCTCTACATCCTCGCGGGGACCCGGGATGGCCTCCAGAGGGCTGTCCGGTATGCCACCTTCGGCTTCGGCTTCGTCATCTTCATCCTTAGCATCGCCTATTTCGCTAGGTTGAACGTCATTTATAACACTTACTTCGCCTACGTTGAGAGTCCGGCCCGTCAATCATCTGCCGGCTTGGACTATTACGAACGCAAGTTCCTCGTGATGCGCCATCTTGGCGCCTCCATGGGCATCCTGGTTTGGATCGCGTCCTTGTTGATCCTCGCATTCGCATCTGTCGTCGTCCACAAAGTCAGGGGGCATCCCTCTCTCCGCGAGGTAAGTTGTCGCCCCGACCCCCGCCCACACCAATGCGCTCCGCCGGCCCCGTACTCACTAACAAGTACAGTCCTCTGTCATCTTGCTCGTCACCGCCATCTTGTACTTCATCCGATCCCTGTATATCCTCGTCGCCACCGCTCTATGGGTCCTGGGGACGGAACGCCAATCCAAAGCCATCGACATCATCGACCCGCTGCTCAGCATCTGGCCCTTCTTCGTGCTGCTGGTCCTGCTCTTCGTGCTCGGCGTCCGCAGGCGCAAGGGTCTCTGGACGACCCAGCAGAATTGGATGAACGGCGCCGCGCCCGGCCAGCAACCCTACCCCCCCGGAGGCTTGTATGCGCCGCCACCGCCGCAGATGGGATACCAGGCCCAATATCCCGGCCAGCCGATGCAGTACCCGGCCCAGTACCCGCCCCAATACCAGCAGCAACCGCCAATGGGCGGCGCGTACCCGCAGCAGTACGGCCCTCAGGAGGTCTCGGCGCCGCATGTGCAGGACCCTAGGCTGGCTGCGCAGGAGCTTCCGCCTGGTTTGCCTACTGAAATGAAGTGAAGTGGAGGGGAGTCGGACGGAAAATGTCGCCTTTCTCTCCTTCTTTTCTCTGCCTCTTTCTACGCCGTGAGATATACCATAGGGATAAATGTTCTGCATGCAGCAGGGGGTAAGCGCTTGGATATAATATTGTGCAAAGGTACAAAAAGTGTATATGAGATATATGATACCACCGTCTGCTTGAAATCTAGTTCTATATATCGTTACATCTCTCAGCCCCTACTGTCACACATACTGGACATGTTCCCAGCCGGGCTAGTCGGCTTATATACAGGCAGGAAGGTTGTTTACTAGTCGACATCATCTACTTCGGCCCCCGGCGGTGGCGTGTAGGACGGACTTGCGCCCCAGGCTTGAGTAACATATCTAGCACGGCAACATCAGCGTCATTGGAATTTCCCCGAATGCGAGAGAGAGGCCCATCTTACTTCGTATGGCTTCCCCTAGCCGCAAGCTCGCCCTTGCCATTGCGGAAGGTGATTGTCGTGAAGGCCAGCGTCTTTCCAACTGCGAGAAAAGTGTCAGTGGGTGGGCACGAACAGGACGGTGCGAGCGGGGCGAATTGTACTCTTCTCGCAGATCGCGGTTGCTTGTATCTTCTCGCCGACTTTGCCTCCGCTGCTGAGATACGTGACTGCGAAACTGGTTAGTCGTGTACAGTTACTGATGCTACGCGGGATGGCTTGCTATTCATGTCCGTGGATACCCCTGTGGCGTACAGTCCCATGGATGCCACTGCTAGAGAGCCACCCAGGTCAACCATGCTGGCAATGGTGCCCCCATGCAGGATCTTTAACCGGTTCTGATGGAGAAGATCAGAGATACATCCTCTCATTCGTGAGAAATACAGCTTTGGTACCCACGGTGTGGTCTTTCTGAATGTCTAGTTCAAAGTCCACCTTCCCTGGTGAAGCAGCGGTGATCCTCAGCTGGAAGACACGATCAATAAATGGACAAATAAATATTGAGCATTCAGACTCACATGCGGCCCAAATAGCCTTAGGACTGGGAGTTAGCAGGGGGGCCAGCTGATGACTACAAGACGGCGCACCTCGGTTCGAGCCCGGACTCGGCCATGAAGGACTTGAGCACCTTGGTCCAAGGCTATCAGACATGGGGAGGGCAAGGCGGGAAGAACGTCAACTTACCGATCTCACAAATCTCGCCGGCGGTAATTTCGAAGACATCTTAGCTGATTTGAATGAGGCAGAATCACTTCGTTACCAAGGAGAAGTTCAACTGAAGTGTAGGTAGCCTCCGGCCCCGCCATAACACGCCGCGGTTCGTGCTGGATGCCAAGATAAGTGGGGCCCGGAATTATCCGACACACAAAAGCGCGGGCCCTTCCCGGCCAGGCACGGCACTCCGACTGAAGAGTTCCGACTTCAGACTCCATCGTAAAAGCTTCAACGTCCAATCCACTGCGCCGTCTTTCAACGAGGACAACCTCCTCCCTGAAAAGCTACACTCCCGTATAATATGAGATAGCACGCCCGGCGGCTGCTGACAGCTATTCGAGATGTCGGTCGGCACACAATCCTACCAGCTCTCCGACTACCTGGAGAAGCTGCCCGGTACGACGTTTAGGAGGCTGTACCAGCAGCCCTCGACGGCATTTGCCATCTTCCGGCGCATGCTACCTCAGTTAGGTAGGTTTGCAGGAAACCCCCCTCTCGTTGTACCTGATGTCACGCTGCTTCTTGACTGACTTCCTGGCGCCCCCAACTTGCAGCCAAAACCTTCGTCATGGCCCTCCTCTACATGCCGCACCCGATGCTCCTCTCGGAACTCGACATCTGGGTGAAGAGCGAGGCCAAGCAGCAACGAGACCGCGCCCTCTCCATCCTACGATCCCTGCACATCGTGCAGATCACCCCACCGGGTAAGGACAAGCCGCAGGAGATGTCCCTGACGACCAACTTCAAGAACAGCCTCCGCCTCGCCCTGGAGGGCGGCGGCTCCCACAACAGCTTCGGCGTGCCGAGCTCGCTGCCCGTCGACCCGACCTTTGACGTCGCCTTCCTCGACGGCTACGCGCGCAAGAAGTGGGAGGACATATTACACTTCGTCGTGAACAGCGTGGGGCTCTCCTCGGCGGCGGACACGGCAGCAGCAGCATCGTCGGGGCCCAAGGCGTCGGTCAAAGACCTCCTCCTTGCGGGCCGGCTGGTGGAGCGGCGGGCCGGCGCGGGCAGCGGCGTGGCGATCACGCAGGCCGGGTTCACGTTCCTCCTGCAGGAGGCCAACGCGCAGGTGTGGACGCTCCTGCTCCTCTGGCTCGAGGCCGCCAGCGCGGCGGGCTCGCCCATGGATAGCGTCGACATGCTCTCCTTCCTCTTCACCCTCGCCAGCCTCGAGCTCGGCCGCGCCTACGACACCGACGCCCTCGCCGAGCCCCGCCGCAACATGCTGCCCTCCCTCGTCGACTTCGGCCTCATCTACGTGCCCCGCGACACCCCGCGCCAGTACTTCCCCACCCGCCTCGCCACAACCCTCACCAGCTCCGCCTCCGCCCTCCGCAGCGTCAGCTCCGGCTTCGCCGCCGCCACGGCGGGCGCCCCCAGCGACGCGACCAGCCTCGGCAGCGGCGGGGGCGCCGGGCCGCAGCAGGACGACAAGGGCTCCATCATAATCGAGACCAACTACCGGCTCTACGCGTACACGTCCTCCCCCCTGCAGATCGCCGTGCTGGCCCTCTTCGCGCAGCTCAACATGCGCTTCGCCGGCATGGTGACGGGCCGCCTGACGCGCGACAGCATCCGCCGCGCCATCGGCTACGGCATCACGGCCGACCAGATCATCAGCTACCTAGCGGCGCACGCGCACGAGCAGATGGGCCGCGCCGCCGCCACCACCACCGCCTCCTCCTCCACTGGTGGCGGCGGCGCCTCTTCGCGGCCCGTCCTGCCCCCCACGGTCGTCGACCAGATCCGCCTGTGGCAGCTGGAGAACGAGCGCATGCGCGCCACGGGCGGCTTCCTGTTCAAGGACTTTGACTCCCCGCAGGAGTACCAGGCCCTCGTGGGCTACGCCGACGAGATCGGCGTCCTCGTCTGGAGGGGCGACCGCCGGCAGATGTTCTTCGCCAGCAAGCACGAGCAGCTGAGGGACTACCTCAAGAGCCGGAAGAAGGCCGAGTAGGCTTTGTCGAAGAGGGGTTTTTACGATATGTACTGTACGTAATGGTGGTATTGCTTGTTGCATCGCTAGGCGTTTTTAGCATGGGGCTCCCTTCCTCTTTTCCTTGCATTTTTTGCTTTTTGCTTCCCTCCCTATATAAGATAGACGGGGTTATATCCAGGTGGTAAAAAAAGAGTCGCCTTCTGAGGCTGGACTGGAGGCGTATCCAGGAAATGGTCAAATGGGGAGAGCTAAATGGGAACAATAGCTTACTTGCTACTTGAAAAGACCATCCGAATATCTAGAGAACGAGGTAGAATCCAGCTGAATCGATGGCCATTAATTAATCTCAGCGTGCCATCCCAGATGAGGCATATGGGTATTTCCCCGGGCCTCCTCTCCTCTCATATCTAAACAAAGCAGAAACCCCTGCCTTTTGACTCATACAATCCGGAACATCCCTGAAGTCTAGCGATTTCCGAAGCCCGAAAATCGAGAAGAGAAAGCCATAACTTTTAATAGCCCTGCCCGCCGGCCACCTCCATGCCAACAACCCCCTCTCACTCGTCAACCCCCAGCCCCAACCGTCGGCCCAGGGCTCCTCCTCCCACCAAACAACAACAGCCTGCCCACCAGCCCCGACGCCCTGCTCCCCGCCGCAGACACCTCCCTCCCAGGCCCTCCTCCTCCTCCCCCGCCCATCATCGCGCCCCTCGGCAGCAGCGAGGTCCGGCCCTCCAGCCTCGCGAGCCTCAGCTGCCACGCGCGCAGGCTCGCACGCGCCTCAGCCGTCGCGCACAGGCCCTCGAGCTTCAGCAGCGCCCGGCGCCGCCGCATGTCATCGTCGGCGAGCATCGCCGCGTCGGCCGTGCGCTGCTGCTGCTGCTGGGGCCCCGGTCGTCGGGACATGTCCGCCACGGCGGTGACGGTCTGCAACACGGCGCCGCTGGTGGAGGAGACGGGGATGCGCGGGTTTGGGGAGTCGGGTGCGCTGCTGCTGTTGCGGCGGGGGCGCCGGACCATGGAGGGCGCGTAGGCCGAGGCCGATGGGTTGGTGGCTGCGGAGGCGTGGGCGAGCATCATGGTGTGTTCCTCGATGTGGGCTTCGAGGACCACGGCTAGGTTGTGCGGCTTCAGCAGCTCGCCGCGTAGGCGGTCGTGGATGGCGGTGAAGCGGCCCGCCCAGTAGGACGACGGCTGGGCCGTGTAGATGAGGCGGGGGTCGGGATGGGGCGGGGGATGCTCTGATTTTGCCTCAAGCTTTTTGGCTGGTTCGGTTGGCTCTCGGTTTTGCAGGGACGTGAATGGTTGGGCGATACGAGGGTGGGTGGAAAGGGGGTCGGTGGTAATGGTGCTCGAAGATCCAGTACTAAGATTACGGTTACTGGCGATGCTTCCAACTGACGAACGGGAGAAAGATTGGGTAAGGCTAGACAACATATTAAGAGTGCGTGACTTCGGTAGTCGCGGCTTTGGCGTGGATTTCCCCGATCCCGGTGGTACGTTTTCGTCGTGCTCGGCGCCGTTGACTGAATAGCTGGGGTATGCGGTCATGTGGGAGACCGCGATCGACGGCTGTGGCACGGTCTGGATCATGGGCACGCCGTTGTGGAGGACTGGCCCTATAGGGCGGCTAATCCGAGGCCGGCCTTGGAGGTTGACGTCTCGGAGTCTCGATTCTCTTGGTCGTGATGGAATGGCTTGGTTGCCAGCGCACGATCCGCCCGTGGCTGGATTCCCAGAGCTTGCCATGCGAGACGGAGAGAGGCTAGGACTGCGCAAGCACCTAGACCGATGATGGCGAGACACCCAAGTCGGGTGAGCCCGGATAAGAGCGCTCCCCAAGCACTTGCGAGTCGACGAAGTAACGGGATCCTCTCAGCTCTTTGCGGGCTTGCCAAATGGCGGAGGATGACCAAGATGAGCCGGAACGTCACGACGGTGACTGTGATGAAAAGGGCGACGTTCTGGAGGATGGCTTGGATGGACTCGCGGACGAGTAAAATATCTGGCTTTTCTCCTTGCAAAATGTCACGATGCGGGCAGGTCGGGAGCTTGTGTTGTTCCGGACTTTCTAGCACCAAAGAGTCCACTTCCGTCAGGTCGTCGTCGAGGTCAGAGGTTGAGATATCCTGCTGCACAAAGCTGTCGCTCTTAGGGGTGGACATGACGGATTAGCTACAGACCAGGGAGACTGCGCTTGGGGGTGATAGATGTGTCCAAAAGGAGGTAGGTTATTCGGTAGACTCGTTGCGTGAGGCAGCAAAGGAGGATCCTGTTGTTGACAGTGTAGAGGGAAGAAATGAAATGGGTTTATATCTACCTCAGTACTTATGACCTCGTTCTCTGCCAATGGACGATGGGATGGGTTTCCCGGACGTGTGTAGGTTGTTCTCTCCGCGTTGGGAAAGCAGCCGGGAACGGTCCGACGAGAAGACTGCCTCAATGTGGCAAGTTCCTCAGACACGGAAGTTAGATAGGTGGGAAACCCAGAATCAGGGAAGGAGTCGGGTGCGCAGGAGGAAGCCACGCCTTGGCAGAACAACCTGAGGTTGACTTGAGGGACCTGGAGACTTGGACTTCATAGGAAGTAGGTGCAGAGCTCTATGATGCACGCCACGTACTAGGTACGTGGGAAGAGGCACGGCGGAAATTGATTTCGAAACGACGCGGTAGGTAGGCTGGTAGGTTGATAGTCAGGCCAACGTGATTCTCACGGATGATGGGATGGAAACCAGACAAGACACCCGCTACTCCTGTCCGTGGCTGAGTTTTAGTCTCGAGCTGTGAAGTAAGCTGGGGCATGCAAACATTCACCAGGCTCCATTTAAACTCCGACCCTTGGAGTTCTAGTTGACTTGCGCCTCACCCTGTAGCCAGGGAAAGAGTCGCGAGCGTGGGGTGACGGCGGTGTTACGGGCAGTTCAGTATAGAACTAAGTTTGAGTGGTATTTTTGTCACCCTCCGCCCTATATGCCTTGTATGTATGCAGAAAATACCCAAGATGGACCAGCGCAAGAACCTATTTCTATGCGCCCGACTCGTGCCAATGGTCTTTGTGCCATGCCGCCATCACAGTTGTCCCGATGCAACATAAAGCCATATCCGCCTCCCTTTCCCCCTTAGTCCCACCCATCCACTTTGAACTTGAACGTCATATCGGCAGCCCCTCGAGGGATCTGATTCCCATTGGCATCCCACAATGCCCTCTCCCGGTAAGTCACATTCCCGTCCCAGTCGACCAGCAGGATCGTCTGACGCTGAGTCCCATACATGCCCGTCTCGAAACCCTGGCCGGCATCGTCAGGTCGCTCGGTGCTTGTCAACTCCTCGGGCACCTCGGCAGAGGCAGACATCGGCTGCTTGCCGTTCTTGGTCGCCTGTTCCATGGCCAGCCTCTGACCCTCGTCGCCAATGGCGGGAATGAATATCGACTGCTTCAACACGGGAATGTAGTCCTCAAAGCCCATCTCGGGGTCAATAGGGAGAGTGTCACTATCCAAAACGGCGAAAAGGGTCTCCATCAGGCGATCCTCGTCCATATCCTCCGCGACCGCCAACTTGACAGCCTCCTTGACCAGCCTCAGGCCATCCTCAACCTTGGGCCACGCGGGCTCGTCAGAGAAGCAGGAATTGCTGAGGCCGTAGGACCGGCCCTCCTCGCTACATATCCAGGGGACCTGATCAACAGACTCATTCCTATTGGAGATGATGGCTAGCGGCTCCAGCGCCCTCCCCGTCCCGTCGTCGTCGTCGCCCCCGCGCCGCGGCCGCAGCTTTCCGCATATCAGCGAGAACCCCCCGACGCCCCTGACGCCGCCGTCCTCGAGCATGCGCTGGACAAAGTGCGCGGTGGGCTCGTCGGGGCTCGCGGCCAGCCATGCCGTCACCATGCCGCCGCGGCTGCGCGCGCCGTGGACCGGGTGCGCGGCATCGTGCGTGTCCGTCTCCCGGTAGTTTGTCAGCACCGCGAAGTTGCCGGCCTTGGTCACGCCGAGCCAGGTGCCGCGCTCGGCCCGCTGCAGATCGCGGCTCGAAAGGATCTCCTGCGCTTTGGGCTTAGGCTTCGGCTTGGTTTCGCCGTTCGCCGTCCCGTTCGCCGCCCCGTTCGCTGTCCCGTTGACCGCGGCCGCGCTCGGGCACGCGCTGGTCTCGGGTGTCCACCAGTGCGGCCGGCTGGTGGGCCGAAGGATGAACTCGTCCCGGTTATCGAGGATGATGAGTGCGTAGCTGGGATGTGCTGTGGTGAGGAGAACGATACACATCCTGGGGCTTGGTTTCCGTCTTTTCTTTTTTTCTCTTTTTCTTCCTTGGGCTTCCGTTTCGTACCTAATTCCGATAGATACTACGAAATATGTATGTGTCGTGCTGCTTTGGAGCTAGCTGGATTTATGAGTTATGGATGAACAGTCGGCAAGGGACTGGTGCGCGACAGACCGGGAGTCGGTCTCCTTTTAAATACCCAGGGAGGGACCGCTGGGTAAGGGGACTTCACTTGTCTCGGATCAATCACAGGTGTCGATATCCATATGCAGGGCAGATTCTGGACCATCAGCTGTTCACCCTAGGGTCGAATCATGCGACAAACGCTCTGCAGCTACTGGCTTTTTCTTGGCTCTTTGGGTTGGGCCTAGCGATGAGCTGATCTGCCTTGGATAAGTTGTTCGGGGGCGTGGCAACAGCAGCTGCAGGTGCATGACGTTGGGCTGGGAGCAGCTAGCTCGGGTGGGTACGGGGAGCGGGTAACAACTGGGGCCTGAATGTGGGGTTTCTGTCCAGAATTGGCATCTGCTCACGATCTAGATCACCTGTGTCACCCTAAGATCAGGCAAGGCTCCTTGGCCAGTAGGTAGATGTGCAGGTAGGTCCCTGGGCAATCCAGGGACGGGACGGGGACCAGACAAAGAATGGAAACAACTATGTTCCGCTCAGGACCGAGGGGGATCTCAATTCCCGTCTTTCATGCTGCTCTGGTCCACACGTTTCTCTCAACTCGATGCGCCTATCTCCACAAGGATGGCCGAAGAATTGCGCAACCGTGGCACTGTGCTTCCAGAGTCTGGAAAACGGAACATACTTGTCACCAGCGCCCTACCGTACGTGAACAACGTGCCACACCTTGGGAACATCATAGGATCAGTACTTTCGGGGGATGTTTTTGCAAGGTACTGCAGAGGGCGCGGTGTCAGCACTCTGTACATCGGCGGTAAGTAATCTGTGCAGCTCATATTGTGAGAGGCCAAGTCTTAATTTCTTTAGGGACGGACGAGTACGGAACGACAACAGAGGCAAGAGCTCTCGACGAGAAATGTACACCGCAAGAGCTCTGCGACAAGTACCACGAGATTCATGCCGAAATATATGAGTGGTTCAACATCAGTTTCGACATCTTTGGTCGCACCACAACCAAGCTGCAGACAGACATCACTCAAGATATCTTCCTGAAGCTAAACAAGAACGGCTTTTTGAAGGAGCGGATGACAACTCAGCTCTACTGTCAAGAGCATCACTCGTTCCTCGCAGATCGGTTCGTCGAAGGCGAGTGCCCAGCCTGTGGCTATGCGGATGCTCGTGGCGACCAATGCGACCTTTGCGGCCAACTTCTGGACCCTCTTGAACTGAAACACCCCCGATGCAAAGTCGACGGTTCCACACCGATCACCAAGGGCACGAAACATATTTTCCTGGAATTGGACAAGCTGCAACCTGAGATCGAAGCCTTCTTTCGAGGTTCCACTGCAAACGGCGCGTGGTCAAACAACGGCAAGAACATCACTTCGGCCCGGTTGAAGGAAGGATTGCAACCACGCAGCATAACCAGGGACATGAGATGGGGAACAGAAGTTCCTCTACCAGGCTACGAAGAAAAGGTCATCTATTCGTGGTTTGATGCCTGTATCGGTTATGTGTCCATCACCGCTCAGTACACTGACCAGTGGGGAAAATGGTGGTGAAATCCCCAGGAGGTTCAACTGCACCAGTTCATCGGGAAAGACAACGTTGTCTTCTATTCCGTGATATTCCCTGGCTCTCAAATCGGCACTAAAGACACCTGGACGACGCTCCACCACCTCTCTACGACAGACTACCTTACCTACGAAGGCGGGAAATTTTCCAAATCTCGTGGCATTGGCGTCTTCGGAGATTCGGCTCAGAAGACTGGCATTCCTTCCGATATATGGCGCTACTACTTGCTCTCTCATCGACCGGAGACTGGCGACAGCGAGTTTACTTGGGACTCGTTCATTAGTTCCAACAACAACTTGCTCCTCAAGAACTTTGGCAATTTCGTCAGTCGTGTTCTAAAATTTGTCAACTCGCGGCACTACAACAATATCGTGCCAGACTGGTCCGAGTACCACGAACCCTCCTTCGATACTTGGAAAGAGGAAGTCAACAATCTTCTCACGCAGTACATCCAAGAACTCGACGCCGTCAAACTTCGCTCTGCCGTATCCACAGTCCTTCACATATCTCAGCAAGGCAACTCCTTTCTCCAGTCGAATAAACTCGACAACAGTCTTGCTGAGAATGAACCTTCCAAATGTGCAGCCGTTGTTGGTCTAGCCATCAACCTGATTCACCTTCTTGCCTCTGTCGTCGCTCCATACATGCCGGAGACAGCGAGGTCCATAAACACGCAGCTCCGCATAGATCCACTTCCTATCCTCGATCATTGGAATGCAGATTCCATCAACCCTGGCCATGAAATTGGCAAGGCGGAACACTTATTCAGCCGTATCAAGCCGGCGAAAGCACAAGAATGGCGAAACATGTTTGGCAGGGAAGAGGCGATGAAAGTCAAGGAGGAGGGTGCCGCAAGGAAAGCGAGCAAGAGCACAGTGACGAAAGGGGGGAAGACCTCGGAGACCAAGTTAAACGGGTAAAACACGGCATGTCGTGCGGAAGGCGTTGGACTCCGTCATGAGCTGGACCCTGGTAGATGTAGCCCTCAGGTCATCTCAGCTAGTTCGGGAGGAAATTGATCCAGGTGAGGGTTTTGCTTTCTTCCATACAGTTGGCCTTACGGGGCTAGATTCTGGATTGTTTCTGTTCCAGCCTGACTAATATCCCGACGAGCGCGAGCCCCGTCTCCACGTCTACTGGCTAGCATATTCTTGGTCAAGGCAAAAATCATGGCATTTGGCCAGGCCCGGCCAATCTTTCGACGCCGTATCCACCAGCTCGGGAGCCAATAACCTTGACAAGGTCATTGCGATGGGTTCAAAGACCGTCGTGATCGAATAGGGAGATAGATACCAGGAGGGTGGCCGATACATACAGAGGGAATGTCCGTTTAGGGAATGCGATGGGTTAGGGACTGGGCCGGGAAGTATCGGGAGGCGCTTGTCATCCCATGTTGTCGTCTCATTGCACAGCCACATCATTGGCCTCGATGTCTGGACACGCATTAATAAAGGCCATGTGACTCGGGGAGGCTTTCACTCAAAATTGCAGGCCGAGGTGCACACCGCCGTCTCCTCGCCTCGGCTGCTGCGGTTTCGGAAGACGCTAGATCTGGCTTCTCCCAAGTGTCTCTGTGTTGCGCCGCCGCGGTGCAACATCATCGTGCAGGACGGGAGGGAGCCTAGCCTGCTAGAGCTTGGGGCATTAACCAATGTCAGGTTGGGCGCCTAGATGCATTATTCGCAGACGGCATCGGTAGACGTTGAACTTCGTCGGCAGAGGTTAAACTTCATCGGCACCAAGGGATCATTTATCTAGTTAGTGTCCAAACTCACACCGTCGGCTAAGGGTACCCTGACCGGGATTTCCGACAACCCCTCCGAAACATGGCGCAGGGTAGGGAGAGTGTGGGCAGGCGTCCATATCAGTTGATGTTCTCGTCTGTCTCGTCGCACAAACCCGCGATGCTTGTTGCATCCACCAGGCATTCGTTTCGCGCAGGTAAGAAAGTCAGTTGACGAGCCGGAATATCACCTGCAGTGTTAGCATGTTAAGCAGCAGACACAGGAAAGAAAGACGCCAAGTCCAGGGTCAGAATCAGAAGGGTCCAGAACTGCTTCGTGATTGGCCACTTAGTCCCGCCAGGCGCGGAAAGCCCCTGAACTTGTTGCCCCGCAATGGTGTTCCTCTGTCGTCATCTGCCACAGTTCCTTGGACTTTCTTTCCATCTCCCCTCTTCTAGTGTTTTGTCATCCCAGACCGGAACCACCAACTTCAAAACCAAACTTTCCCTCTCTTCGCTATTGTTGCTCAAATTATACTTCGCCAAACACCTTGTTTGGCTTGTCATTTCGCTCTGCCGTAGCAGCCACCTTCCAGCCTTTCTAGTTCTGCGGTACTATCATGTCCCACGATCCGTACCGTACCTCGGCCCCCGACCTCCCCCGCGCCGAGCGCTGGGATAGGGATCGCTTCTATTACGGGCGAGACCGAGACCAGTTTAGCGATTCGCACTCGCACTTCGAAGAAGACGACCACGTCTACTCCCGGACGGGCCCGCCCCCGCGCGGACCGGTCCGCCGTCAAGAACCACCCCGCCGAGCCTTCGACGATGACATCGGACGTGAACGCCGAGTGTATTACGACGATGATCCTCGACTTGCTCGCCGCTCGCCGCCTGGCAGCGACTTCGACCGGAGGGTAACGGTTGATAGAGAGCGGACCTACGCCCGCAGCCCATCGCCACCAAGGCGGCCCGGCATGCTTCTTCGTCGCCAGTCGAGTTTGGATACCTTCGACCGCAGGCCACGAGGCTACCCCGAGCGCGAGGAGTACGGCCCTCCGGCGAGGAGAGATGACTATCGCGCCCCTCCCTACGTACCCATCCCTCTGCCCAGATCTAAGGGGCTGCCCCCGCCGAGGTACGGCGGCCGGGAGTATCACGAGGAGATCCGAGTCTCCGATCCGGACCACTTTGGCGACGACGATTTCCGGCCCCCGTACCCCGAGCGAGTTCGCGAGAAGGAGATAATCCGCACGCGCAGGCGGGACCGCAGCCGGGAGTCCAGAGCCACTCGCTCCCACGCCAGGAGCAGCTCTCGGTCGTCTAGTGTATCGAGCAGCTCTGCCAGCAGCGGCGGCGGGACGTCGGTTAAGAGCGAGTACCCCAAGAAGGGAAAGACGCGTATCCCCGCACGTCTTGTTTCCAAGCGCGCCCTCCTCGACCTCAACTATCCTTACCTGGAGGAGGGACACACCATTGTCGTCCAGAAGGCTCTCGGCCAAGTGAACATCGATGATCTCCTCAAACTGAGCGAAGAGTACAAGAAGAGCAAGTCCACCATCTCCACGCGAAAATGTGTCACCAGGAACGAGAAACTAACCTTCATCTTTAGGCGACTTGGAGCTTTCCAGTGCCCGCTCGCACACCGAAGAGTTCGTCGAAGAGCGCCGCCAAGAAGTATTCGTCTCGCCACCCGCCGTGGTAGTCCCAGCCGACCCGCCACAGCTCGAGGTCGTGGACACGACCGTCATCCGGCGGAGGTCGCCCTCCCGCAGCTCCCGCCGCTCGCACTCGACATCGGCGACGTCGCACATACCCGTCGTCGTCGACGCCCGCCCACGCGAGGTCTCCAACGAGATCGCCGTGGGGCCCCTGGCGCTCGTCGAAGCCTCGCACCACCACCACCACCACTCGCACCACCGTGGGGGCTCGACGTCGGAGCGGTCGATCCGGTCCGAGATCCGCGATCTGGAGCGCGAGCTCGCGAGGCGCGAGCGCTACGGCGGCGGGGGCGAGCTCGTCAGGGCGGAGAGGCTGCCCACCGGGGAGCTGGTGCTGTACGAGGAGGAGGTCGAGAAGGTGGAGCTGCCGAGCCGCGGGGTCAGGATCGAGAAGGACAAGAAAGGTAGGATGTCTATTAGCGTGCCGAGGAATCGGTAAAGGTGCGGAGCGCTTCTTCTGCCCCTTCGAGGATGTCTCCCCGGGGGGTGTATTTCTCTCTCGTCTTGCCTTGTTCATCCCTCTTGGGAACATGGTGGGCTAACAGTGCCGATTTTCTTGTCAACAGGTCCGCCGCCGCAGCTTATGAAGGCTATGTTGGCTACGCTCACTTGAGGTTTGGGTTGGCTATATTTGGTTTGGAAAGTGGTGAGAGTAAAACTAGGTTGGTGTCACGGGTCCTTGGCGACGCGAAGCGTGGCGAGCAAGTGAATCTTCTTGCAGAAAGGTCTTTCTTCTTCTTGTTCTTCTTCTTTTTTGATATCCCGGGTAACAGAGGATGCCTTACAGTTTGCTCTGGATCAGACAGGTTTCTATGTATCTTACGATGGCATGACAATTTCCTTTTTCCTACTCTTGATACACATCGGGGCAGTTACGGGTGAATTGCATACGAGCAGGCACAATAAATGGTGGTCCAACTTTGGCGTTTCAGAGATTTTGTTTGTGACGTTGAGAATCGAATCGAAGTCCTCTACCTATCTAAACTGCACCAGAAGGTAAGTCGCAAGAGGAATCAGGATCAGGATAAAATAGCTGATCGACCTCACGCACGGATGCTGGGATTGACGTCTTGCTTGACACATGTCAACCCCTGCAGGATTCAATTGGATGGCCCCCAGCCAATCTACGTCTGCTTCCCCGCAAGAGGCAGGATGGCAGGTTCCGAAGGAGGGTTTGGTTTTGTTTCACAGGCCTTTCCAACCCCCGTCAAGCAACCTTGGTCGAGAATGGGCTGGTTCTGGCCTTTCCCACTTGGTCCACGGGCATCCACGGGCATCCTTGCCCGCACTGCCGGAGGCTTGACTGCCGTTGCCTCACGCAGCTCCGCCATCCGGGATGCAACCTGTGATTTGGCAACCGAACCTGATCTACCTCCTTACTTCCCAGAATGGCAGGATTTCTAGACCTCGCGGAGGGACGAATTGGCAGCTTGTGATCAATGCTTTCCCTCCTACTGCCCGGCTCTAGGCTCGATAGATGCCGGGAGGGCAATGGTTTAATATCACACCCTTCTCGCCCTTCCGTGTTCTCAGAGCCGGCAGTCACCTCGTCAACACGCTCTCACCCATGACCTGAAGGAGGCTCGTTCACCAACACTCAAGCGACCTGGACGTCGCCTGGGACACGAAATGAATTACGCCTTGAGCACATCGAACCCCACGCTGTCGTTTAACACGACAGATGGGAGTTCCTTTCCTGAATCTAACGGTAGATCACATCAAATAGACATCATTGCTTGTGCCTCTATCACATGGCTGATCGCCCTGCTCTTCGTCGTGCTTCGGCTGTACACTAGGGGGAGGCTCCTCCATGTACTCAGTGCGACGGACTGGTGCATCATCTTGTCTCTTGTATGTCGGCCACCGCCCGATAATCATGGTTATAAGCTCAGCTGACCCTTTGTGTGTTTCGAAGCTCTTCGCCGGCGGAGTCACTGCTAGTTCCATTGAACGTATGTATCCCCAGTTGTCTGTCTACCTATACATGGAACAGACGTCGACTAACCCTATAAACAGAGGCAATTCGAGGCTCGGGAACGCACCTCTGGCAGCTGGACCCTGCACAGGTTCCTATGATAACAAGGGTAGGCAGTCGTTGGTCTTGCCCCCCTGATGAAGTTGCCTGGACTGACGAACACAGGCATCATGGTACGGAATCTTGTTCTACTCACTCGCCCTGACCATGACCAAGATCTCGATCCTGCTGCTCTACCGACGGATATTCACCTACAGCTGGGCGAAACTGGCGAGCCAGATCGTGCTGTTCATCGTCATCATCATTGGGCTGTGGACCGTTGCGACCATTTGCACAGCCTGCGTGCCCCTCCAGGCCTTCTGGCGCTGGGAGCTCGCGCTCGAGGGCAACGTGTACTGCCACCCGCTCAACCTGTGGTGGACGAACACAGGCCTGCACATCGCTGCCGAAGTCCTGATCGTCCTGCTGCCGCTGCCAGTGCTGCTGAGGCTTAGGCTGCCGCGAAGGCAGAAGTATGCCCTCGTCGGCGTGTTCACGCTGGGGTTCTTGTAGGTCCCCCTCCGCCACTTTCCGTCCGTTCCCATGTGACAACACCGGGTATAAGAGACTAAAAAGCCCCCTTCCCCTCCAATCCAGCGTCTGCATCGTCTCAGTCCTCCGCCTCCTCACCCTCATCAGAGTTGAGACGACGCCCAACATCGACGCCAGCTACGACGCCGAGCTGCTGTACTGGAGCGCCGTCGAGGTCAACGCCGCCATCTCGTGCGCCTGCGTCATGACCCTGAAGCCGCTGGTCGCCCGCATGTTCCCGCGCCTCCTCTCCACTGCGCCGTACCAGCACCAGGACCAGAATCGCTACCGCGGCCGCGACCAACAGACCAACGGCCCCGCCACCACCACCGCCACCGCCGCCGCCATCAATGCAAACTCGGCCCGCTCCCCGACGCCCGTGTCCGCCGGGCCGATGCTGGAGCGCATCAGCAGAACCGCCAAGAAGAGCGGCCGCCTGCCGTGGATGGAAGACAGCGAAGAGGATGACGGGCCGCTGCTGGACGCTGACGATGACGACGTGCTCGGCCAGCGGCGCGTGGACGAGGAGAAGGGCCTCGCCGGGGGGGAGGACATGGGAGTTTGGCGGCTCATGGCGCCGCCGCGGACGCACACGCGGAGGCTCTCGATACAGGTTACGCGGACTGTGCTGGTTACGACGGAGGCTGGCGACGCGGGGTTGAGGGGACAACACTCGTTTCCCCCGCGGCAGGCATCGGGATCGGGATGTTTGATGTGGTAATGGTTCAAGCGGTGACTACGGCTGGAGGTGCGGGCACGCCGCTTTGGTATTGGGCAGGGTCTAACAAAACGTGTGGTCCTTTCCGGCTGGAAATCCGGGGGCCTGCTTGGAGAGGAATACCTTTGAGCTGGCTGGTTGAGGGCTGTTTCTTTTGGGGTTGTTGCATTGGCGCCGGTCTTGCACACACACAGGTCAAGGGTTACTTGGATACCCAGGGTGGGTTCTTCATGACTGCTGGTGTGATGCTTGACGATACATCATCGTATCTGTTGTACCTATATATGCTGTACATAATTTAACTTTGCCAAATCTAGCATCCCCACGGCCACACCTTCCTTACCCATACTTGCCCCTATTCAGAGGCAGGTTGCTTCGCCGGAAATCATCTCAGCGATCTCAAGGGAGAGGCAAGCTTTCAACTTGGCCGTCCCAGCTTACTCCTTTTCTTTCTGAGCCTTCTCGGGATTCGCAAGGGCATCCGCGTTCCAGCGAGGGTCGCTACTCTCCTTGACCGGAGCCCACCCCAACTGGATCTGTCTCAGAAGTTTAGCGCGCGGAGACAGACCATCACACAAACACATTACTGACCTGCATCGTCTTCTGATCCCAGTCCTTCGTAAAGCTCCGAATCCTCCCCTCCTCCACCTCAAAAATCGCCGCGGCGCTCCACCGCGCATGCCGGCCCGTAGCCTCGATCCCCTTATACGGCTTCCCGCAATGGCTCCCCTCGGCGGTGTACCTCAGCAGCACGTGGCCGCCCTTGGCCCAGGCCTGGTCGAAGCGCACGATCCGCAGGTCCGCCACGCTCGCCATCACCGCCGCGTGCGAGTCGGCGTAGTCCATCGGCGTCCGGCACCCCGGGAACGTCGCGGGCGCCCAGAACCAGGCGTCCGCGTGGCACAGGTGCGCGACGGACTCGGCGCCGTGGTTGGCCGACGGAGAGTAGGCGATGCCCATGTACTCCTTGCAGAGGGCGATGTTGCGCTGTGAGAGACGCTGCGTTAGTGGTTGTGCCGGGTGCCGCCCGGTTTCAAATAAGGAGATTAATCGGGGAAGCTAAGGGTACCTCTTCTGTTGGAGTCTGGTCGGCCGCCGTTATTACTGATGGTATCTCTTCCTTGGGAATCATCTTCACAACGTTTTCTCAAAAGAGAGTGAGGGTCTTGGGATAAAGCATGCCACGGATGAGAGAAATGGGACGAGGGATGAGTTGCAAAGGATGCCGCTGATCAATACGGGATGACATCAAGATGAGGCGAGAAATAAGGTGTAACCTGGCCAAAGTACATACCTGAGCGTCATCGACCCCGAAAGGCATGTCTGCATCGACTTATTCCTCCCCAACTCCATTCTTGGAACATCACGATCATCTGTATTTGGTGCGTTTCGATGCTCTACTGCTTGATTCGACCTCTGCTGTAGTACAATCGCACATGATAATCGATGTGGGGGTCAATACCATGCACCCCTCCCCGAAATAGTGCGATTGGCTACCCGTCATCAGCGTGGGGGAGCCCAGAACCAGGAATTCGGGTCGCAGGGCGGGGAGAGCTCCATTGCTGTGGAGCTTTCCTCCCCTTGTCTCCACACTGCAGCGAACACTTAAACCCATCTCATCTCTCAGGTGCCTCTCGCGGGTGTAGAGCATTCCCCTCCATCGACAGCATCCGTGTCACCTCTCGGGGACCTCGAGCCATCGGGCTGCTGCTCGTTCCGCTACTCGACGGCGCGCGTCCCCCCCGGCCTGCTGACGCGGGCTGCGACGGCGACTTTATTGGACGCCGGCGCCTGCGCCCGGCTCGTCGGTGCCGGCACCCCGGACGGCGGCGGCGGCGGCGGGGTCGTCTCGTTTCGGTTCGAGAGGCGCGGCCCCGGCGGCGCCGAGGCGGAGCACACGTCGAACCGGGCTAAGCTGCGGGCGGCGATCGCGGCGCTGCAGTTCCGGGCGTGGGGCCGCGAGGGCTGGAGGCGGGTGGTGGTGCTGACGGACCTGGCGTACGTGGCCGAGGGGGCGACGAGGCTGCTGCTGGCGTGGGCGGCGAGGGGTTGGCGGGTGAAGAGGGGGAGGGCGCGGGGGCCGGGGGGGAGGCGCATCGCTAATCGGGACTTGTGGGTTAAGTTGCAGGGCGCTGTGGATGCGCTGCGGGGGGAGGGGTGCGAGGTCTCGTTTTGGCTTGTTAGGGGGAGGGATGTGGGCGGGTTGGGGGACTACATGTGCGGTGCGAAGGAGGCGGCGCGGGATGCGGCGCGGCAGTGCCCTGCTGTGGATACAGAGGAGTTTACGAAATTATACGGCCTCTTGCTGTGACTTATGGACTGGCGTTCACCGAGGGTTGAACTTGGCTGCGTGTGTGCTTGGAAGGCGGGGAGTTTGGAAATGGCTCGCAGTATTCGCAGCGAGATTCGGCTGTCTTGGTAGATGGTATCAAGTATTTTTTCGGTAAATCAACTAACTTGATATCTAGTATGTATGTATATACGTATATACGGTACATCTAATAGTTCACGCCTAGGCGGAGATTTTCTTATATCCTGAAGCACAAGAGGAAAAAAGGACGGACACCGAACTCCTCCGCTCTATACCGGGATCGCACAACAAGATACAATGGAGCGTCGACATTCTCTGGAGAAAGGCCCCTTAGGCAGTCCCCTCAGTTTCCTGTGGGACGGCGTACAGGGGCTTCATCTTCCCATCCTTGTCGACAGCTCCGAATTTGAGCATGTCGGCATTGAGCCGCCAGACGACGTTCCTGCACACGAACTTCACGACACCCGGAGCCGGTGGCCAGTTGATCCAGAGGTCGTCCTCGTAGTGGATGTCCAGCATGGCATAGCAGGCACACAAGCCCATAATGCCGAGGTTTTTCTGCGTCAGGGCCCCCGCTCCGTCATCAGCATTTTGTGTGGGAATTGGAGAGAGACCAAGGAACACTCACCTGATTCCTCTCGCCTTCCCTATCTAAAACCGCCGTCAGGCCGGCCATCTTTTCCTCGCCGAACCGCCGCAGCCCCTCGATTGTGGGAATCTCGTCGGCGAGGTGCTGCGACAGCTCGCTGCCGAACCCGTCAATCATCTCGACGACCTTGCGGCCGTCGTACTTCTGATCGCCCGCTGCACAGGCCTTGGCGTAGCTGCCGAGGGCCTCGAAGCCGCCCAGGAAGGCGTGGTGCTGGTCCACGTTGTGCTCCATGATGCCCTTCTCGCCCGCCATCTTCTCGATAGTCGGGAAGAAGTCTTCCTCCTCACCGGCGTGGTGTAAATGCAGGAGGTTGTACCAGTGGGTGATGAATGTGCAGAAGGCCTTCTCGTCTTTGGCCTGGATGTGTGGTGCCTGGAGGTAGATGGCGTTGAGACCCCTCGACACCATGTTGTGGACGCAGGCCATCTCGGAGGCACAGCGGTCGAAGAAATCTATCTGTGGGGAGGTTAGAGACGAAGGTCTTTGGGTAGCAGGGCGCGGCGGCAAAATGGGTCGCAAGAAAATGCTAACCTTGGCATCCTTGCCCTTGAGGAAGACGGGCGTGGGGATGAGGGGGAAGGGATGGTCGGCGTAGGTTGGTGCCATTGCGCGAGAGGAGAGGTCTGGGTATCAGGGGATATCACAAAGGAAAAAATGGAAACGCTGAGGGAGGCAATGTCAAGAATATCCCAAAGGACACCATCCCTACTTTATATTCCCTCCGTGGTCGTTTGTACCCAATAATGGGAGGCCCCATAAGACGGGGCCTGAATAAGGACCCTGAATAACAGGCATTGCCAAGTCCTGCTGTCAGACATTAGGGCTGAGAGCTGACTTGTAGGGTGACCAATGGGGGAGGGGATAATAACGCTTAGCCACTCATGCCAAGGAGGCCATCGTGGAGGACTTGGGTCTGTCGTTGCTGGCAGTATTGTCTCCGTCACAATATATCCGCAGGGGTGGCAATTTAAATGATAGGCCTTGATTATTGCCTGCTGCGTGTTTGAGAAGACTTAATCCAGCAAGCAACAAGGGGGCGGATGAAAGCAAAGGTCTTCATCGCCAGCGGCCAGCTTTGATCTGAGTAAGAACTAAAACCCCTACGCTACCCTGTGCTCGCCAGCACCAACAACCAGGGTACAGCCAATCATATATCAGGTGTTGGTTGTGGCTTGGTAAAATATAGAGGAGCTGAAGAGGCATTGTTTGGGTGGCGTTCCTGACAGGTATCCAAGCGAAAGGGAAGAAGAATCGAGAAACCAAATGAACGGAAAAAAACCAATCAGAAACTGTTCCTCCGCTTAAAATCGGACTCTCCGGTATCTGATCTCCTCAGCTCGAATGCCATATCCTTGCTCGCCTCGCCCGATCCCACCGTAGACTGCCGATGTAATGTCGAACCAGTCAGCTGCCGCGCACAGATATCCCCCTCTTCGTCCCGCATGCTCTCCCTCCTCCGTCTCTTCCCTGAGAAATGGTTGATGATCTGCGCAACCACCACCAGCAGGACACTGACCCAGGGAGCCCACTGCCCGACTTCGTACGGCATCTCGTCCGCAGGCAGTGGCTGGAGCCGAACCTCGTTCAGAATCGTATTGGCGACAAACGCGCCGAAGGAGACGAGGACGCAGTAGTATTGGAATGCCGCCCGGAACTTGAAACGCCGATCCGCCCGACCCTGTGCGCGGGCCGGCGACCCGGCAGCCGAAGACGCACGATCATGCCGTCTCCGCCGAAGCCAGTCGCCAATCCAGCCCAGCTCGAGTCTCGCCAGTCCCGGGGGCGAGGTGGCGTGGTTGGTGGCAGGACACGGATCGCCCCGCCGCTTCCGGATGAGATAGGTGACCAAGTATATAAGAGCAAGGGGGATGGCAGAAGAGAGGGTGGGGAGGAAGACGCCCGTGACGGACTGAGCCGGATCCGTCTTGTTCGGCCACGCCATGATGTCGGTCGGCCGGCGGAGAAGCGGATGCTCTTGGGGGAAGCATGCGTAGGTGCAGTTATCGGTCGGACTCTCCAGGAGAGAGGCGGCGGCAGATAACACGGTAACCCCCGGAGGAAGGCAGGTAGGGGCCTCCATGAAGTGATCCTTTGCATAGATGGCACAGACGGCGAGGATGGCGCCAAGCAGCATCAGGGAAGCCCACAGCATGATGATTGTCCGGACTTCATTCCCGACGGTGCGCAGGGTCGTCGAAAAGGCCAGCAGCGGCGCCGTGAGCATGACGCCCGCCGACGTGATGGCGAAGACGCCGTAGATGTCCAGGTCGAGCGCGTACTGAGACCGGGCCCTCGTCACCAGGACGACGGAGTGGATGGCCGCTGCGCCGCCGTAGGACATGGAGCTGGCGAGGGCACCGGTGACGAGCCATGGCTGGCGACGGCCCAGGACGCCGTATGCTAGGAGGGCATAGTAGAGGATGCGCTGGAGAGGAGCGTAAGCCCCGGAGAGGGGATACACGCAGAGCACATCGGGGCCGTAGCCGTTATAGGCGTTGACGGGGTAGGCCGCCGCTGCGGTTGAGAGAGTCGAAGCTGCGATGAGTGAGTAGGTTAACATACGAGATGGAATCGAGAGGTGGATGGACTGGATGATATCATAATTGAGACTTCTTCAATGAAGATAAAATAGAAGAAGGTACGAGTATGGGAGGTGGAGCTTGGTTTCCTTAAGTATCCCACTCAGTCAAGAGTGCCACCCGCGCCACCGTCCCGCGTGCGTGGATCGGCAGCATCGGGAGCCTGGGGCTGTAGTTACACTGGAGAAAGGCAGTGCATGCAGGCGAGGCACCCCCCGACCCAATCCTCGCGCATCGCACCCCGCGATCGACGTGGCTTGGCATTGGATGGACCAGACACACACACTCAAGACGATGCAAATACATCACGTGTATCCAATCTAAGATGATGTCAGGGGACTGGGGAGTAGGCAGGATGAGGACGGAAGAGAGGGGTGAAATTAAAGTAGGTAATTAGTTACCCGAACGATGATATTAAAACTACCAACGAGCAGCAGTTATGTTTTATCAAGCTGGCTGGTTCTTTCATGTTCTCATCGCAGTCTCTCGGAGACCCTCAGCGAAGACATGCAAGCTATCCCGAGGAAGGAATCTTCCGGATATGTGAGAAGAGTTTGGAGGATAATTATAAAAGGTGGGATGTAAGCAAGTTTCTGAAGTATCTTGTATGAAAAGCATCAATTTTTGACTAGTTAGCATCTTCCTTACGACAGTCAAGTAGTACACAGCGGTTGTTGTGGGACAGGCAGGTGGCCTTAGAGCGGACGTAAATGAGCGAGTGTGCCTATATCAGTTTTCTTTTCTTGTGGCGCGAAATACCGTGAAGAGCACAGGATAGAAAAAGACAGAAACAACGTTGGTTAGAGAACGGAATAGAATGTTGATCAAGAGGAGGACAGTTTGCAGGACTTAGCATTAATAAAGCTAAAAACGCTCGAATGCGTGGGCCAAGCTGAAGCGAAGCATCCTGCGGCGATGGGATTGATTGGAGAGGAGACTTTCCAAGATGGTTCCGCAAAGCTTGCAAGGAGAACATCCTCGACCTGAGTTCTCTCAAAGGGGAGAATATGGTCGGGCTTCCGGTACCGCGGCCACGATAAACGTGTATGTAGCTAGCTATACTACCTATTGATGCGCGACGGGCAGGCAAAGGAACTGATTACAGGGCGCATGGGAAGCATATATCCTTGAGCCCAGGATACTGCAAGGAATTGCAACGCACCAAACGCTAAGTTATCTCAGCTTATCTAACAGAAGAAAATGGAAGTTCAACACGGAAACTTCACAAGGTAAACCGCAGCAACATATCTTCCTTACGAGAGTCAAGCGACACACATATACAGTGGTTGTTGTGGGATAAGTTGGTGACTTAGAGTGGATGTAAATGAGCGACTACTCTCAGTCTATAAGTCTATATCAGTTTTCTTTTCCTGATGATCAACCTTCCATGGGGAGTCGCGCCTGGCGCAAAGTCTGTCAATCTGCCAAATCCATGCCTACCTAGTCATAAACATAAAGACGGAGTTATTATTAGAGAGGAGAAACCCAAGGAGACTAAGAAGATCAAGAACATAGCGCAAAATACTAATGAAGAACACAAAGGGAAAATCGAAGCAATGTTGACTAAATAAAGAAATAGCATATTGATGAAGAGGAGGATAGGGCGCAGGACTTAGCACCTGAGGGTAAACGCAAGAAGGAGAAAGAAAAACTCAGGGGGGAAAAGGGGGGAAAGGGAGCGAGGATGGCAAACGGGGCAATCCGAAAAGCAGGGAACAGGAAGAAATGTGTGATGATCTCCGTTGCAGGGAAAGGCGAGCCTCAGAGAGCGACAGGTTAGATGGGGAACGACTTGGTAAAATAGGTGTGCTTCTTGCCCCGGAGTTGGTATCCCCCCGGCACTGTGGTCCACTTCGATTTCCTAGTGTCCACCTCCTTTCCCTTGGCGTCCACGAAGTAAAGCGTCTTATCAGATCTGCGCCTCTTTATCTCGACGGTCTTCAGCTTCGGCGCTGGCACTTCCTCTTCTTCTTCGTTGCCATCGCCGCTGTGGGCATTACCCTCGCCGGAGGCCACTGCAGTCTGGCTGAACTGCGGCACGCAATCGTCGACTCTGCCGGCGTCGCCCTCCTCTGGCTCTTCTGCGTACACGCTCGGCCCGGCTTGGGCGGCCTGTCTGGCGGCTCGTTCGGGGTCTGGCTCTTGGTGGACATCATCGTCTCTGTGTAGGCGTCGTTTGATGGCGCCCGAAGTGTTGTGGACATACCCCTTCTCAGCCTTGCGCCAGGTGTCAAGACCGGGATAGGAAAGGTCGAGGAAGTTGTCGCCATTTGCCGACATCATGGCCAAGCACCAGAGGGCAAGCTTCACGGTAAGCCGGCCAGTGCCGGAGTTGCCACAGGGGATGACCGCGTACTCAGGGGGCTGGTACTCCCAATCCAACGGGTCCACGTCAGCGAATGATGATTCGTTGGCGAGTGACGATTCGTCGGCGAATGATGATTCTTCCCCTATCGATAGGCCGGAAAAATTTATCCGGTGACCACCGCCAGCAGTCGCCCTCTGGAGACGTCCGGCGGTCAGGCCTGGGCTGGTGGCAAGACGGGTGATCCTAAGAGCAACGAGACTCGCGTCTGTAATGATGAAGCCGTACCTGACAGTGCTGTATGCCATGTACTTGGAGACCTGGCCCACAACCTTCTGCCATTCATGGAAGACTCCTGACGACCGTGACTCACTCATGTTAGGCCACCACTTGGCGCTGAGTTTCGTGTCCCCTGGGACCACATTGATGTATTGTCCGTGGGCTATACAAGACCAGTCAGGCTTAATATCGACCGCGCACCGACTGCCTGGTCCGTAATGGCAGCCGCCGGCTTGGCCATGTAGGGAGTAGTTGACGGTTGGCATGATGAATCGTTGCAAGACAGTTTGGAGGGTGTCCTCGTTGCAGATGCGCAGGTCAAGAGGTAGAGGGTCTGGATCTGGATCACCCTCGTACTGTCCGCCAAGTTCCCCCTCGAAGATGCTGGTCAGAGTGTCGTAATTGAAGTCGGTCCATGGAATCCATGTGTCGGGCAGGATGGAGCCGCGGACAGTTGTGTTGATGCCGGGACTCACATCCTGGGTATTGGGCCGGGGATTGGCCCTCGTAAGGGCGTGGAGGAGAGTGACCATCTTGGCACTGCACCCGTACTCTCCCCCTAAACTTGATTGTTAGGTTCCAACGGCTAAATTCTGTGTACGGCTTGGATACTCACGGGAGAGGCTTCAATCTAAGTTTGAAGGCAAAAAGGTGGAGGGTTAGGGGGAGAGGGGAGACTGCTTGAAGACGATGGAGTGTAGACAATGTAAAGTTAAGAGTTTGAGCACTTGCGATCATGAGGCCCCAGGGTGAGAAGGGATATCAACCAGCTTATATCTCTCTTGCCATCCATTATTTCCAGTCAACATCCAGGTAACTCATAGCGCACAGCTGGTTGGCTGCCTCCATGGTCGAACTTCGACGTCAAGGGTCCAACGAAAGGGCCGTTCGAGGTGCGGATATCTCGCCTCAACTTTCGTGGTGATTCCAGCCTAGTGAGCTAGAATTCTAGCGCCACGCATATGCCCATATCATCGAGTTATGCGGGACCCATCGTTTATGCCTTACCCCCGAAAGTTCCAACGATGGCTTGCGGGAACCGCAAGGGGGCTTTCAAACTTCGAACAGTGCATATTTATCCCTGGTCGCCAGACATCGGTTGGCCGTGAGGGGAAACCCCGTCTGCAACATCATGGGGCTAATGTTGGCTGTGCCGCATCTTGCTGTTGGCTACGCGTCTCGTCACAGCAAGGGTGTTAGCACGCTGTCTATTTAATCAAGCAGGGCTCTGAGCTGTGCTGCCTGGCGAGATTGTGGTTCCAACAGTGTTTGTCGTCCAGGAGCACGTGACTCTGTCCCCATATCTCCAGCTGCCCTCCAACAACCTTCTTGCACCCTCACCTCACACACCTCATCAGCCATGTCATACGCAGCGGCCGCAAAACGCCTCCAGGCCGCGTCCAGGGGACGGCCTTCTGCAATCAGGCTGAGATTGCAAGCGGAGCCGTTCCTTGATGACACTGTCATGGATGGTCCTCCGAGTCGTGCACTCTCCGATCTCAAGACACCACGACTTCGCAAATGCCCCTTTGATCTGAACTCGGTTTCCTGGAAGCATGCAAAAATCCTTGATGGTGGCCTGGATGGGTGTGTCTGGCGGGTCAATTTTGGGGACCAAGGGCCGTTTGCCCTCAAGGTGGTAAGTCAACTCTCTTCTCAAGCTACTTGCCAAGCGCCAGGATTTTCCTGCTTACCCTTTCCTTCCCATAGTTCTGGGATGCGGAGCCGCCTAGTCGTCACGATTGCTACTCCGCCCAGCGAGAATGCCAGAACAATGCGCTTCTCCAAATAATTGAGGCTGCTGTAGAGCAGGCCAATGCAGAATCAAATCCAATTTTGGTCAACCCTAACCCGAGAAGCAAGGACGAGGCTATGGCCAACCTTCTTGCATTTTCTGGTGAATCTTGCCCAGTCGAACAAGTTGCACAAGGTTCCAACTTGACTCAGATCCAGTCAATCCCTCGCATAACGAAATGCTATGGCTGGCTGAGATTCAGTGGCCAGGTGTTTCTCGACATGCCCAGGAGAACAAGGCCACCGTCCATCGTTGTCAGCAAGGAACCCCGCTCGTTTTCCCTTGACAAGGAGTACCTTGCCATTGTCTACGAATATATTGAGGATGGCGAAAATGACCCTACTGTCGTCGAGCAAGTGGGAGACTTTTTCTACCTTGCAGGGTTTAGTTTTGCGGAGTCGCCGCTTGAGAAGAACTGGAAGCAAGGAGTCCTAATAGATTTCTCAGATATTGTCCATCCGGGTGGCTTTGGGTGGGCGAAGCAACTCTATGGACCAAGGAAAGCTGAAGCGATTCTGAGGTCATAGCCAAGTCTACCATCTGACGCAGTAGAAGAGATGGGTCACATATTTTGGGTGAAGCATAGAAGGGTGCTGAATATTAGCAGGCATGTTTTTTTCCATAGAGAGATTTTCGTAACGACATTTCATTCTCTAAAACGCCCGGTCTGTTGGACACAATGCAGTTGGTCAGTTCCAACAGAGAAAAGGCCCGAGGATGATGATGGGGTTGATTTAGACTTGCATGTGTTGGTGCACAAGGCGAAATCCGCCTTGGACCAGCCTGCGGATTTGGCCTCTTTCTTCGAACTTCAGTCGTGCAGGATATGCCACAGCTTGCAGTTGGGCCGTTCCAACGGCCTCACTCACCCTCGCCCAAAATAGGA
Source organism: Phialemonium atrogriseum (assembly GCF_030411735.1). Lineage (NCBI taxonomy): Eukaryota > Fungi > Ascomycota > Sordariomycetes > Cephalothecales > Cephalothecaceae > Phialemonium > Phialemonium atrogriseum. The sequence continues at coordinate 97,743 of NW_026848161.1, read as the reverse complement.
AGTGTGCCTGGGGAGGTGCCCAATCTCAGGCGTTTTCACCCCTTCTTCATCACTGGGCCTCAGAGGCTGGGAAAAGAAGTGGAGGAATGTGAACATTCATGCATAGGTACCTAGGTACGTAGCCACAGGACCCAGAGTTCGAAGTCAGTCTCCAGTAAGGCCCTTGCCATCGAACTTCGAGCAGATACATTCCCAAGCTTCGCCTTCATCGGGCCTCGCTTCGACCATCCACGTGCCAGCCATCGTCCGAATCCAAACGACCTGTACCATGGTCGGCGGCAACGAGCTGATTTCGGGCATGGGCCTGGTTGTTGCAGGCATCGAAGTGATTCCAGCTAAGTTTCACCACCCCGAGCTTCGACCCTCCTACGAGGAGGCCACCCGGTTAAACCAGCTTGCCAGCCAAATACTCGAGTGCGCCAAGGCTGTTCAAGACGCGCTTACCGAGTGTGCAGCGGCATGGGCACCAGACGTGCCGAAAAAGGCCGACGAGCACATGTCTATAGCAAGGTTGGCTTTGCAGACTGCGGCACGGGGTGAAGTAAGAGGCCTGGGTCTTAAGAAAAATCTCGGGATAATCTTCAAGGGACCACAAGGCTCAACTCTCGACTCTCCCCAACCCAAGACGAGGAAGACACGAAGAGCGGAGAGGTGCAAGGCGCTCCGCAGCATGGCGCCTGGCGCCATCTTGGCATGGGCTGTGTCACTGCCCTGCAGCTTGTGGGAAGACGTGGGGCAGCACATCTTTAATAACCTTCTCAAGCAAATGGCAGACAAGGCACTGTCGGGCCTGCCGGCGAATGCGCTGGACACGATCCGAAGCCTGGGACAGGAAGAACCCCTCGAAGGGGTTGTAGAATACAAGAATTTCGTTCAAGGTGCGTCCAATCGCCAGGCCATGTGAGCTCAAGAGGGAGAGATATTGCTGAGTGGGCTGCCTAAGGAGAAGACGTCTACACAGCCGGTGGCCAGTTTGCCAACGCCGCAGCGCCGATAATGTGGCCGCCGATGATGTGGCCTGTGGAATGGCCTGGGACGTTCCAGCCGTACAACATCCAGAACCGTGGGTCGCTTCCGCTCCTGTCGTCAAAGACCCCCGGTTGCATGTGCGCTACAACATCCCAGACGAAAAGGTGATGGGACTGCTAGGACTGCGCGCAGCAGGTCTGGACCATGTGTTTGAGCACATCATACTGGTCATCCCTTTGATGGAGATGCCTGCTTCTGTCTTCTTCAATGTCCCGCGCATAACTGCAGTTGAGTTTGCAGATAGAACTAGATTGGCACACATGTAGCTTGATTTCTCACTACCTTGATAAGCTTCAGTTCGACAGCCAAGGCTTCAAATCGGCATCTAGCTGGTACCAGCCCTATATAGGCACTTTTACCTACCATGTTCTCCCACACTGGTGGTCTCTTCTCCTTGGTGTTCTTGCTCTTGCCCTCCTCCTCTCTCTGATATACCCGTCTGCAGGTGCAGTCGCGGTCTCCATTTCGCGGTCTGAACACCACGGCGCTGCCCGTTGGATGCGCTGTGAAAAATTGGGCCGGGACGAAGTCAGAGACGTCGCACTACGAGGGTGTGAAGCTCGCGTCAAGCTTGAAAGCATAACGTCAGACATTGCCCTGGAACCGGAGCCTGGCGCAATCCTCTTTCGCGACGCAGTAAAAAAACTGCGTGTCGTCGTCCGCGGCAGCATCGGGAATAGGAAAGTAACGCCAGGTGCTTCTCATAATGGCGTGGGGTAGCCCTTCATCGCACCGGGAAAGCACTGGGAAAGGAAAAGGTCGAGCGTCGCTGCGATGGAGATTGTGCCAGGACGTTGTGGGTGGGGCGGTAGCACCCAACCCAAAGGTTCGGCCCCACCATGGCCCGCTACGCCTTGAATATGCAGAAGACGTAGCAACCTCAGGGGCCTAATCGAATACGGAGTCTTATCCAAGTTCGGTATATGGAGGTATGTTGACATCCTATCGACTCCCATGCTTGCCTCGACCAGTTGCGGTGTGGCAGGTTTCAATGGCAGACGTACTGATGATGTATGTACCCAGTAGGTACACACTGCGGGGAAGTGCGGGGCATTGAGCGCCGGGTTGTCTCGGCTTATCTGACAGAAGGAAATGGAAGTTCAAGAGGAAAACATCAAGGGCAAACAACATCAAGGGCAAACATCAAGGGCAAGCCGCGACGAGATAATTTCCACCGACTAAAGATATCACAGGACACTGAAACAATGGCAGGATCATGGGTGCCCGATACTGCGCAGGGGAGCGACTTCTCCCTGGCCAATATTCCGTTCGGAATCGTCAGCACTGCAACAGCCCAAGCCCCCCATGCTGCCGTAGCCATTGGCGCCTCCATTCTGGATCTCGAGGCTCTCGCCTCGCATCCCCGTTTCTCTGAATTGTTCCCGAGTCTCGCGGGCCACGAAACCGTGTTTTCGCAGCCGACTTTGAATGGGTTCGCGGCACTTGGGAGAGCAGTCCACAGAGAGGTCAGGAATGGCATCCAGGACCTCCTCTCGGACGACACGCCACATCCGGAGTTCCTCAGAGATAACGAGGAGCTTCGGAAGAAGGCCCTGCTGCCGCAGAAGAACGTCAAGATGCACCTCCCGATGCAGATAGGCGACTACACCGACTTCTATGCCGGCTACCATCATGCATACGCGGTCGGTGTCATGTTTCGCGGTCCGCAAAATGCCCTCCAGCCCAACTATTCTCATCTTCCGGTCGGTTACCACGGACGCTCCTCCAGCATTGTCGTCTCCGGAACTCCTATCAACCGCCCGGTTGGGCAAATCTTGCTCGACCCTACCGCCGAGCCGAAGCAGCCAAGCACAGGCCCGAGTCGGCGGTTGGACATCGAGCTTGAGCTGGGCTGCTTCATCTCACGTCCCAACGAGATGGGCAAGGCGATCAAAATCGACGAGGCCGAGGACCACATCTTCGGCTACGTGCTGCTGAACGACTGGAGTGCCCGTGACATCCAGACCTGGGAGTACGTCCCGCTGGGGCCATTCAACGGCAAGAACTTCGCGACAACGATAAGCCCGTGGGTGGTGCTGGCAGATGCGCTGGAGCCCTTCCGGACGGTGGGTATCGAGAACAAGACGCAACTGCAGGACTACCTGAAGGACAGCCGAGCGGACAGCGTGTTCGACATCCGGTTGGAGGTCGACCTGACAAGTTAAGCCAACCACACCTAACTCTCACTTCTCTTGGCTGACGCAGCAAACTTAGCACCTGAGGGGGACACGACAACGATATCAAGCACGAGTTCGAAGAACCTGATGTGGTCGTTCCCTCAGATGATCGCCCACCATTCACTCGGTGGTTGTCCCATGCGCACCGGCGACCTGCTTGGGTCCGGCACAATCAGCGGTCCGGAGCCGTCGGAACGTGGGAGTTTGCTCGAGATGAGTGAGGGTGGCAAGAAGGAGATCTTCTTGTACGGAATGGACGCCCGAAAATTCCTGAAGGATGGCGATACTGTTACCCTGCGAGGAATCTGCCGGAAGGGTGACATGGCGGTCGGATTCGGTTCCTGCACAGGGCGCATTTTGTAGCTCTTCTCACTCGTAGAGGGTCTCTCCCATGTCAATTAGAGTGCCACCTGCAACTTGCAGCTAATGGAACGCCTTGCTCTTACTATGTAGCCTCGTCTGTTATCCGAGACCAATATGAATTGCGTTGTTTGTATGTATGTATGTGCATACCTGAGCATTTCTACTTTGCCAAGAGCGACGCTAAAACGGTGCACGAGCGAGAGAGACTTGAATCATTGAGGGGGAAAGGCGGGGTCGGGCCGAGGGAAGGTGCAGGGGTGGTAAGGAAAAGCTGCGATGAACGGAATAAAAATAAGCTAATTACGCAAGAGAAAATGCTAGCTTGATTACCTTTTCTCGGTGGACGACTGGTAGAGCCGAATGAGGCTGCTGGGTTCGGGGAAATGGCTTCCTTGTAATTTCAAGTCCTCCATCTTGCCTCGCGCGCCTCGTCGCAAGGGCTCGGGTTCAATGAGCTGTGCGACTCAGACACGATGGATCAGCTCGAGACCCAGGTGACCGACTTGCGGTCATTCCTGACCCAAGCTCCTCCTCTCTCCGCTGCTTCCTCAATCTCGCAAGCAGCAGGAGGAGGACACGGCATGGACATCAGCTATTCCCCCGATCCGCACCACTCCCCGCTTTCCGCCCCCGGAGACAATTCCGCGCCGCAGTCCTTCTCGCCCGCCGCCTTCGCCGTGGGCCATAAGAGGAAATCTCCCGACGAGGACACTGCTAGTGGTGGTGGTGGTGGTGGTAAGCAGCAGAGGAGCAAGCGGAACAGGGTTCGTACCCTTTGTCTCTCCCTTCCTCGTGCCGGTCCGCTGTAACTTGGCTAACTTTTGCTTTCTCTGATGGAATCTAGTACATCTCGATTGCTTGGTATGTCCCCTCGAGAGTCGAAGACGAGCGCGCCCCACTAGGTATGGATCGCTAACCTGCGCGTCTTCCCTCCTAGCAATGAATGCAAGCGGCGCAAGATCAAGTGCAATGGCCAGACTCCATGCCAGCGATGTGGCAACCTCAACCTGCAATGCCTTTACACGCCGAACTGCTGTTCCAACAATTTCAAGGAGACGGACGAGTTCAAGACCATGACCGAGCACGTCACGCGTCTCCAGGAGCAGGTTGAAACCCTCTTCAACAATATGAACGCCCTCCGACAAGAAACACTTCGCTTGGCCCCAATCCAAGACCGTACCCTACCCCTGCCCTCGACTACAGTCGCCTCTTCGCCGTCTGCTTCGTCGGTCCGTTCTCTTCCCAGACCTCCTGCGCACAGAGCTCCGCCGCCGTTCAGCGGCCCGACAAGCATGGCTTTCACTGTCGACGTTGCCAAGAACACCCTCCATAAGATGGGATACCCCGGCACGGCAGACGGGTCCGACGAAAACGGAGGCCCTCACGAAGACGGCCCTGCCCGGTCCCCCTTCCTCCACCAAACGATGCAATCGCCCTCGGCCCTGCAATCAGGGCCTACTGATCCGCTGTGGGAGCTCAGCAAGGATGAAATGATCCGCCTCTGCCGACTATATGAGGAGGAAGTGGGTATAATGTACCCGGTGATCAGCATCGAGTCGGTTTTGGAGCATGCGAAATCACTTGGGACATGGATGGAAGCCGGCAAGAGGATGGGATCGGCCCCACCGTCTAGTCAGGACGACAGGATCACCGACCTGCTTACGTGCAATCTGAAGATCGTCATGTGCTGCGCCCTCGCCGTCGAGGAACATGCCAACAGCGCCAGGGCCACCCAGCTCTACGAAAGCATGCAGGCCGTCGTCGACAGGATGCTCATGACAGATGCCGTCGATGTGATGAAGCTCCCCTTCTTGGCCCTCGTTGCCGGTTACAGGTTTCTCGCCAACGAAGAGATCTTGGCCTGGAGGGTCATGGGCCAGGTGGTCCGCCTGTGTCTCGAGCTCGGTCTCCACAGAAGAGATGGGCTATCCGCGATTCAGGACGAGCAGACCCGTCGGTACGCTCTCAATACGTTCTGGTCAGCATATGTCCTTGACAGGCGATGGAGTTTTGGCACAGGGCTACCCTATGTGTGCCATGACGACAAGATTGATCCCAAGCTTCCAATGCCGGTGAGTGACCTCTCACTCTTTATTACCGAGCCTTCGCGGGCCGCTTGTTCTTGCAGTTTTCTGACCGTTTTGCAGGATAACCACCCTTACCTGGTTGCTATGATAACGTACTCAAAGCTCGGCGCCAAAATTTGGAAATTGGTTGACTACTTTGAGCCTGCTCTCATTCGAGAGCTCAAACGGAGCGACTTTGAGGCGCTGGATCGCGAGATTCTTGACTGGTATGAAACCGTACCAGAAGAAATCAGGGTCCCGTCTCTCAATAACGAGGGCCCTCTCGTGCCGGTACCATCTTCGCCGACCTATGACATTCGGCGGCTACAAATTTGGACACGTCTAAGATTAAACCAGGTGAGTTACTTTCACAGTCCTTTTTCCAATGGTAGTCATACTGACATGGGCAGATCCGCATTTGGCTCCACACGCCAGTCCTGCACAGCGCAAGCAGCATCGCAGAGAACATGCCACTGGCCCGAAGAGCGGTAGACCTGGCAAAGGACACGATCGAGTACCTCACGCGACTCAACCGGACGACTGACATGTACAAGCGCATCCAGGTCTTCTACCACCAGTTCCTGACATCGGCCATCGCCGTCCTCTTCCTCGCCTCCACCCACGCCCCCCTCCAGTTCAGCGCGGACTGCCGCGCCGAGTTCTACATGGCCCTCGACCTCGTGAAGGACATGTCGGCCCGCTCCTGGGTCTCCCAGCGCCTGTGGCGGACCATCCGCTCCCTCGAGTCGTACGCGCCGTGGCTCGGCCTGCAGGACGACGACGCCCACTCCAGCGCGGCCATCATCATGACGGGCTTGGCAACGGGACGCTCGCTCGCCGGCACGCCCGCCAGTAACGGCACCGGCAGCAGCAGCCGCCAGAGTCCGGCGGCGCCCGGTTTTCCCGCGCCGCAGGGGAGGGCCCCGGCGCAGACCAGTGGTGGTGGTGGCCTTCACCGTGACTCGGCTGCGCAGAAGGCGCAGGGACAGCAGCAGCAGATGACGGAGGACCAGAATAATGGGCTGAGGTTGCAGACGAAGATGTCCAAGATCTTTGAGGGATACACCACCGGCCTGGACGGGAGGCAGAATCATCGTCAGAATCAGCATCCGCATCAGCATCAGCATTCGTCGACCCGTGTGGCCCGCTCGTCGCCGAGCCGGCCGCAGCCGCCGCATGGTGTCGCGTCCCCCGGCGGCGGCCTACCGAGTCCCGACGACGGGATCGGTGGTGGGGGCATGTATCAGCGTTTTAAGGATATGTTTTGAGGGCTGCTATAAATGCGGGATTTGGGTGGCTGGTGTTGGGGTTGTCCGGGCGCATTGGCTGGGTCGGAGGGCATGGGCTGGGAAGGGGGAAGGGTCGGGCATGTGGGTCGGGCATCATCTATGGTCTACCGCTGTATTTTGGATGGGATATTCTGCATTTGCATGGAGAGGCATGGGATGGGTATGAATTTTGTAAACATATATCTCGCTGCGGTGGGATTCTTGTCGCTGAATTGATCATCATTGACAGACAATCTTGGGAAAGGGGGGCATCAGGCTGCGAGAGCAGGAGAACTAGATAAGCCTATTATTCCTCACTTGGTCTAACGACGCATGTCGGGTATCAAGAGCCTCATCCAGTGTAAGTCACCCCTAATCCATACAACCAACCCCAATACCCACAGCGTTTCCGTATTTGTACACGTGCCTTATTATTGAGGACCTTGAATATTACTCATTATTTAAGCAGCTAAGTCAAAACCAAGACCTAACACTGAACCCTTCATGACCGAGAAGCGGAAATTTATAAGTGGTCCCCTTTACCGCACTACCTGAAGGTGGCAATCTTCCCAAACGTGTCCGCCATCCCCCAGATGCCCATCCTCAGGCAGCTGAGCTGCACGATCTGCGAGTGGTCGACAAACAGATTGACGTCGGCGCCAAACTCGCGTATGTACCAGTTAAACACTTTCGGCTCCGCCGCCTCGAACATGACCTTCTCCGCCGGCAGGTCCCTCAGTATATCCTGAATGACATCCGTGCGCCAACTAGTCACATTCTCCGTGATGCCCTCACTCTCGATCATGAGCCTCTCCACGCCCGCCTCCTCGATGAACCTCCTCCCCAGACCAACCACCCTGGACGGGTCCGACGCGCCCAAGCCCTCCAGCTCCGACGCAGCCGTGTCACCCCCCGCACCGAACTGGATGCCGATCTCGGGCTTGGCGATCAGGCCGGCGGCCTGGACGCGCTCGACGAGCCGAACCCAGTCATCGGGCGGGATCGACAGGAAGCCGCACGACACCTCCACCACGTCGAAGCCGACCGACTTGCACTGCCGCAGGTACCGGTCTACGGCCGTGGTGGCATCGGGTTGCGTTAGTACGTGCTCGATCCAGCCACCTGTAGAGACGTAGACGCCGTGCTGGTGCGCGAGGTCGATGAGTGACCGCAGGTGGTCCTCTGGGAAGAGGGAGAAGGAGCCGCCGGCGAACTTGAGGCCGTCGACGTGGTGGCCCATGCTGGGGGAATTTGTGAGTTTTTGTTACTGGTTTCACGCTCACCTGGATATCGGGTGTGTGCTTCCGGGGGAAGGTTTTTATGGGGCGGAGGGTTGAGGGGGCGGGGACTCACGTATCTAGCACGTCCTCCAGGTATCGCTTGCCCATGACCGAGTAGTACGGCCCGCGGATCTCGGTGACGCCGACCTTGCGCGGCTTGGGGGGCCGCTTGTTGTGGCGGATGAAGCCGAAGGCGTTCTCGTCCTCCAGCATGATCTTGGGCGAGCGGGGCCCCTTGGGCGTCGGTTGAGAGGTCGCAAAGGCCCGGAGGCATTGCGGTTGCGCCCGGCTGGCGGCGGAAAGTGCAGGTCTTACTGCCTTGAACGCGGGGGAACACCGGGCAAGCATTGTGTCCTGACGTAGGTGAACTCCCTTGATCTTGGTATAATCGATGCCACAAGTCGTGCCTGAGCCAATTGTTGATAGAAGTTCAAGTCGGATGATTGTTGCTTTTCAAGGTATAATGTTTGAGAATTGGCGACGCAGACATGTTGAGGTCGTCTTATAGTTATATCATGTTTCTTTTTGTGTTGAGTCGATCATTTACGATTCGTTGCATGGGAATGCCGTCAAGGTGACGTCGATCGTTCCCACACCCACACAAGGTTGTTGCAGACTTTCTGGCAGCGACGCCGATCCTTACTTGATTGCAAAACTCCGACTTTCGCTTCTTGGTATTCAAGAATTCGATTACTTGCGGTTGTAGATCAATTGTATCTCATTAACATCCATTGTGGATGGCACACCATTGCTACAGTCAAAGATCGACACCAAGGTGTGTGGCATTTGATATTGGAACCGCTACAACTGTTTCTCTTCAACCGTTTCCGCTCCTCCTTCCGCCTTCTCAAAGTCCAAGTCCTGAGGCGTGCCAAACCCGAGATCCATCTCATCAATGTATTCCTCGCACTCGTCCCTGGCCTGGTCTCGCGACCTGCTGTTGACGTAGTCCGTCTGCACCTGCACAGGGAAGGCCAAGTGGAGGATGATAGTGAGAGCGAATGCTGCGGTTAGATCGTTAGCAGTCGCCCATTGAGACACGAGGGGGAACGGGCAACAAACAGATCAGGAAGCTGGTGAATGACGTGAGGTAGTACACCCTGGATGCTCCGACGGAGACGTGGATTTCGGGGTTCACGATATTGAGAAATCCGGGGAGGTGAGGTGCCACGGCGACACTCCACTAGAACATGGCGAGATACAGGTTAGCTCTGCGACACCATAGAGAATAGAAGGGTGGGCTAGGGAGTTGGCACGTACCGCCACGACAGCTCTCCAGTTCAGCCCGAACGAGTACCAGTAGATGGACTCCTTGCCCGTCGTGTACAGGTCCGACACCTTGATGCGGCACTTCTGGACGACGAAGTAGTGAGCCACGAGAATGCCGAGGAAGGGCTGCAGGAAGATGGTGTAGGCCGACATGGCGGAGACGAAGATGACGGCGCCGCTGAGCAGGTACCAGGGGTTAATGACGAGGCCGAGCAGGCAGGTGATGATCTGCCCGCGGCGGATATTGATGTACTTTGGTAGCAGGGCCGACATGTCGGTTCCGCCGGAGAAGGAGTTGCCGACGACGTTGAGCGAGATCTGCGAGATGCCGAAGCCGAGGCCGGCGAAGAAGACGGCGGCGCGCGTACCGGATCCGCCGTCGGCGTCCTGCATGGCGATCAGCAGCGAGGCGACGCTCCAGAGCTGGGAGCCGTAGCGGTTCTGCGTGGCGGCGATGGTGAGCACGCCGAACACGTTGGACAGCCAGCCGGGCAGGAAGCCGGCGAACTGCGAGTACGTGCCCGACGAGGGCCGGCGGGCGAAGCGCGCGTAGTCGCACACGCTCACCGTGCCGCTGGTCACGCTCGACACGGTCAACATGACCGAGTAGACGAACATCCAGCCCAGCTGCGAGCTCGGGAGGGCCGATGACCCCGTCGAGATCACCGAGCCGAACCCGGCCGCGCCCATGGTCGCGCACGCCCAGATGACGAGCACCAGCTGCACGACCACCCCGGAAACCGAGCCGGCGTAGACGAGGTAGCGCAGCTTCCGCGGGGACAGGAAGAGGAAGGGGAATTCGATGACGAAGAAGACGATGAAGCCCACGAACTGCGGCAGCGTCATGCCCGTGCGGGTGGGGATCGTGTTGGGGATGTTGTCGATGCTGGGCCAGATGGCGCGCAGGCAGACGTAGGTCATCATGCCGCCCTGCCAGGCCTGGACGCCGAACCAGACGATGGACAGGAGGATGCGGTTGAGGACCACGAAGACGGAGCCCGTGTACCCCCATCCGATGCGGCTCGCCACGGGAAACGAGATGTAGTAGTAGAGCCCTGGGAAGCTGGCCACGACGACCAAGGCGGAGGCGAGGACGTGCCCGATCAGAGTGGCGATGAAGGTCTGCCACCAGGTAAGGCCGATGGCCAGCATGCTGGAGCCCTGCAGAATGTCAGCTGCATGGCCTGAGTCCTTCCACCGCCGACTTCCTTTGCGGAGGGGGGAGGGAGGGGACCGGGGCAACTGAGACTGACCATTTGGAAGTTGGACATGTTGAATGCGACGGTGCTCCACAGAGCGATGAACGCTGGCCATGCTACTGCATGTTAGCAACCTCTTGGGGGAGGGCCGGCAGGTCACGGCTTTAGGACGCACCCCAGACTCGCCGGGCCTTCTCGATGGGCTTCACATCATGGCTGATCAGGGCGGTTGGAGGGGCCTCGTTCAGGGGATGCGGGACTTGGAGTTTCTGCAGCAAGCTCTCCATAGTTGTGTTTTGGGCGGAGCAAGGAATGGTCAAGCAATGGAAGAGAGTTAAAAGGCCATGGCTGAGGGGGAGGACAGAGAGGGGCGCAACCGCATGATAACCTCCCCGGATGTTTATGTGCTCAGGTGAGGATTTACCTATCGCACCCGTGTCGCCGTGGCTTCGACCTCCTCCGGTTTCGCGGGGAATAGCAAGATGATAGAGCTAGGCTAGGGGTAGTCGGGGTAATCGAGAGCTACCGAGGGTATGGGTCGACGCTAGTCTTAGGGCCACCAATCAGAGATGACATAGCCCGACGAGCAATCTGCAGTAAACCAAACTCGGTAACCCCGGTATCTAGCAGTGGGGACTCCAGCCAGTTATCTCCGGGACTGCGGAGAAGTGAACTGCCAATAGCACCCCCGTGGAAGCTCCTATCGTCTTAGCCTCCTTGCTGGTGCAGTCATGCCGTTGATATTACCATTGTCCTCGTGTTGGGTGGAGCCCGAGGGAGGAGACGGGAGTTGGAGTCGGAGTCAGAGTCGGAGTCGGAGAGGAGGTCGGAGGAGACGCTGCCCAGAAATGGGGCAGGCAATAGAATGGGGCCCAGGTTTTCTTGATAAGAAGTTGTTTATGCGATTTCTATTCCTGTCATCTTCGAAGTGGTTCGGACAGCTGTTTCTCTCTCACGCACCTTCAAGATGCCACTTATCAACCTGGCCGAGCATAAGCTCTACCGCATTGGGGTCGATGTGGGTAAGTGAGCAGACGACTTACAACAACACAGGCAGTCCCTTTGTGCTGACAGTTCTGCCTCCAGGGGGTACCAACACCGACGCCGCCCTCGCATGCTGGACTAAGCCCACGGCTGTGCCAGATGGCGGCGCCCACCCAGACGGCCACGAGGACATCAGCATCGTCGCCAGTCACAAGAGCCAAACGACGGCCGATGTGACGACAGGCATCCGGCACGCGATTCAGGCCGTGCTGGGTGCCGCCAGCGTGCCCCGCGACGCCGTCATCTCCGTCAACATCGGCACCACCCACTTCATCAACGCCGTCGTCCAGGCTGACGCCTCCAGCCTGAGCCGCGTGGCCGTCCTGCGCCTGTGTGGGCCCTTCTGCCGCGAGGTGCCGCCCTTCGCCGACTTCCCGCCGGCGCTGAGGCGTATCGTCGAGGGGTATACGGCGTATGTGGACGGGGGCTTGGAGAGTAATTTTACCCTTCCTCCCGAGCGTTTCTAGTTCACGCTGCTGATTCTTGGTGTAGTCGACGGGCGTCCCATCAAGCCGGTGAGGGAGGAGGAGATTGTAAAGCACGCGACGAAGATGCGGGAAGCCGGCGTCTCCGTGGTGGTGGTGGTGGGCGTGTTCTCGGCCGTCGACACGGCAGAGGTCACGCAGGAGGAGCAGGTCAAGGCAATCCTGCAGAGGGAGATACCCGGCGTGGACGTCGTGTGCTCGCGCGACATCGGTCGGGTGGGCTTCATCGAGCGCGAGAACGCGTCGGTGCTGAACGCCAGCATCCTGAGGTTCGCCCGCCGGACGATCCGCGGCTTCGAGAGAGCCCTGGCGGAGCTGCGGCTCGACTGCCCGCTTTACCTGACGCAGAACGACGGCACTATTATGGACGCGGAGGCGGCTTGCCGCACTCCCATCAAGACGTTCTCCTCTGGCGCGACAGTAGGTTCCTGACTTGAAGCCCCCTCCATGACGTCGGATCATCTAACGATGCATAGAACTCGCTGACGGGCGCTGTATTCCTCGCCGGTATTCACCGGAAGGACTCGGAGTTCGACCTCAAGACTTCCCAGGTCATCATGGTAGACGTCGGGGGCACGACGTCCGACTTTGCAGCCCTTTCCCCGTCGGGCTTCCCTCGCCAGTCATCGACCACGGCAAGCATCGCCGGGGTGCGCACCGCGTTCAGCATGCCCGAGCTTGTCAGCATTGGGCTCGGCGGCGGCTCCCTGGTGACCGTGGACGAGGCCGGCGACGTCTCCGTCGGACCGACTTCCGTGGGCCACCGCCTCCAGACGGAGGCGCTCTGCTTTGGTGGGGCGACAGCCACGGCTACCGATGTCGTGCTGGCCCGAGGCTTCAGAGACCAGAGTCTGCCCGACTGGCAGGGAGACATGTCGTCTGATGTTGTGAGCAAGGCGTCGCGGCAGATCACTCTCAAGTTACAGCGCTGCGTTGATACGATGAAAACGTCGGACTTGGACGTCGTGCTGCTTCTCGTCGGCGGAGGCTCCATCATCCAGATCGATGAACTGTCGAACGTACAGAAGAGCATACAACCTCCGTTTTACAAGGTCGCCAACGCTGTCGGTGCGGCCATTGCCAAGGTATGCCTTCCGTCCCTAAGTCCCACCACGATGTGTGTCTGTACTAAGCTTGGGTAGGTTGCGGGTGAAGTCGATCGAATTGTCATCCCAGATGGGCGGAAGCACGAACAGCTCGTCGAGGAATTGAGTCGCGAGGCAGAACAATTGGCATATAGTAACGGGGCACGAACCGGCTCGGTAGAGATCATGGAGCTTGACTTCATCCCCCTCCAATACGTGACCAACAATGCCTTTAGGGCAGTCGTCAAGGCGGTCAGTATATCCCATTCCCTCCCCGCCCCAGCATCTGTTAACACAAACAGGTGGGAGAACTGGACTGGCAACTGCCTTCAAAGAAGGCTCCCCGCAGCGAGGAGAAAGCAGGGACAGTCTCCGTCACGGAGCTCTCCCTGACCGACGGCCCCGAATCCCCTAGCAAACAGCCCGCCCCCCTCCCGCCAACCGACGCCCCCGCGCCCGACCTCGAGAACTACGAACCAGACGTGTCCAAGGCGACGCGCGAGTGGTACATCTCCGAAGTCGACCTCGACTTCATCGGCGAGGGCTGCGGCATCCTCGGCACAGGAGGCGGCGGCTCGGTATACTCTGCGCTCCTGCACTCGCGCGAGACCCTCCGCTCGCCCACCATCGGCGGCAGGCGGATGCGCGTCGTCGAAGCCGCCTCCCTCCCTCCCGCCGCCGCGTCCAGCACCAGCGGCGGCGGCACGGCGGTCATCGCCTTCGTGGGCGCGCCCTCCGTCTCCAACGAGCGCCTCATCGGCGGCGGCGAGATCGAGGCGGCGGCGCGCGCCCTGTCCAGGTACCTCGGCACCACCGGAGGAGGAGGCTACGACGCCGTCATGGCCGCGGAGGTGGGCGGGTCCAACGGCATGCGCGCCTTCGCGGCCGCGGCGTCGCTCGACGTGCCCGTCGTCGACGCTGACATGATCGGTCGCGCGTTCCCGAAGATCGACATGTCGCTGCCGTACGTGTACGGGCAGGCGGGTCCCGCGCCCGCGGTGCTGTCGGACGCGCGGGGCAACGTGCAGGTCGTCGCTGAGGTCGAGGATAGTAGTCGGTTTGAGTCTATCGCGCGCTCGGCGTGCATAGAGTTGGGGCTGTATACCGCGCTGAGCCTGGCCCCACTGGGTAGGGAGGTCCTGTTGCGGTATTGCTGCCTTGGGAGTATCTCCTTTGCCTGGTTCATGGGCCGGGAGATATGCCTCGCGCGCCAGCGCAAGGCGGATGTGGTGCAAGCTCTGGTACGTATCAGTTCGTTGAGAGTGAAGTTTCGTCCGCTGAACGTGCCGACAGCTTTCGGTGATACCCGGAGGACGCCTCCTGTACAAGGGAAAGGTCGTCGATGTGCAACGTGAAGTTAAGGGAGGCTGGACGATAGGCACGACGGCCTTGGAGCCGTTCCATGACGATGACAGCGACGACGACAGAAACGGTGTGGTCGACTCGCGCAGACTTGTCTTGAGCTACCAGGTATGTCGCTCGTGAGCGCACCAAACTCTGGCATTTGCTAACAAAGTACGCAACAAGAACGAGTTCTTCTGCGCCACCCTGGAGCCAAACACGGTGCTCTGCACCACGCCCGACCTGATCACGGTGCTGGACCTGAGTACCGGCGCCGCGCTTGCAACGCACGAGCTTCGATATGGGCTGCGTGTTGCGGTCATCGCCATGCCCGCACACCCCCTCTGGACGACCGACGTTGGCTTGAAGATGGCCGGGCCGGAAGCATTCGGGTGAGCACATGCTACTCCTCCTTCTTGCTATCATGGGCGACGTACTGACACTGTCCAAACAGGATCTCTAGTCCGTTCCAGCCCCTCGGCACGACTTGGGAGAAACCACCATCGGTTTTTGATCGGTATGCTAAATGAGGCAGTGCGAGATGACATACATACATATATATCTACAATACAATACGCCCTGAATAAATATTGGCTTGTGTGACTTTAGGTAGGAGTATGAACCACATAGTCTTAGATTTATATGTTATCAAGACCAGCTCCTCACAGAACCTTCTTCCCCTTCAGGCAGGCTTCAATTGCTAGAAACGCTTTCGGTTGCCCGCATCTGTTACCCACCCACCATGCTTCACCCGTCTTAAGTAAATACGAGACCGCCCTTATAACATCACGCCTCTGCCTTGAAGGTGATGCTACGCAGGTAACCTGACCACTCCGAGTACGAAGCCTGGGCCTACCTCCTTAGGTAGCTAAGGAAAATACCTTCTCGAGATGATCAGTAAGTTGTTCTTCGGGCTCATAGGCCAGCCAGCCCCAAACATAAGCTAGCCGACCTTCAAGAGCCTGGCGTACCGGAACAAGCTCGTTGTAATTCAAAAGGTCAAGACACCTTCTCCACCCCGAAATCCATATCCGCCCAGCACACCCCATCCCCCGGATCCCCCCAAACCGACGGATCCAGCAGCGCATCCCACATGAACCCGTCCAGCGAGGCTACCGCCGCCGCAACCGCCGCATCCGCGCTCCCGCCGCCGCCGCCACCGCCGCCGCCCGGCTCCTCGTTGATGATGTACTCGATGGTGCAGCGCTCGAGGTATTTCCGCGCCGACGCCTCCCCGCCGAACACGGAGAAGATGGCCGGCACCAGCGCCGTGGGCGCGTCGCCGCCGGAACGGGCCCCGGAGGACGAGGACGAGTTGGAGTTGGAAGAGTCGCCGCGGCTGCGACGGGCGTCGTACAGCGCCAGGATGCGGTTGAGCGCCCTCACGCCGTCGGCGACCATGGGCAGGCACCGCGCGTCCCCCGCCCCCCGGGCGGAGGCGAACGGCCGCAGGTCCGCGACCGCCATGTCGACGTCCTCGCGGATGGCGCGGACGCAGGCGTCGTCGTCGGGGGGGCGCTCGACGAGCAGGAAGGTGGCGAGCACGACGGCGGTGGAGAAGGTCTGGTAGGCCTGGACGTGGGCGCGCTGGGAGCGGCGGAAGCGCGCCACGTCGCGGGAGCGCAGGCGGCGGTAGACGGCCAGGGCCGAGGTCGCGGCCGCGACGCAGCGGCGCCACGGGTCGCCGGATGGGTGGTGCAGGAAGGGGCGATACATGCGCACGCGCTGGACTGAGATACAGCTGTGGAGGAGGTGGTGGGTCCAGTGGATGGAGGTTAGGTTTGGGGTGACGGGGCGAGGGGAGAGAGCCGGGGTGGTGCTGGGGGGTCGTTCTTCTTCTTGGTGAATTTGGAAGTACCACGGGAACTGGTCGGTGATGGTTGTGATTTCGGCGTCTATGGTGGAGATGAATGCGTATGAGGACAGGCCGGCGCCGTTGTTGGCGTATAGCCTGTTGAGCACCTTGAAGATGCGGGCGCGGAAGTGGTGCATGCTCATCTCGGTGGGTTCCGAGAGTGGTCGGATCTTGATGCTGGTCGGTGTGATGTCGACGTCGTTGCAGTTGGACGGGAACGGAACCGAGGAGAGATATGACTGGACCAAAGGTGGCCGGGCAAGGCAGAGAGACTGGAAACTGGAAGGCATGTCAATACCTGAGAATACGAGTAGGATTGGGCGCACCAGACCACCTACGTGTCGGAACATACGAGATCCCACCAAATTCTGTGGCGCATCTCGCGCTCTAGGCAGTCTGTAACGGAGGGTGGGCACTCCTTATCCAGACCTAGAGACTGGGCGTTGCGTACGGCTGTGCCTAGATGGCTACGGTGTTGGCGGTGTCAGATGGGTACTAATAAACAGAAAGATGTGTAGATTGACAGTCAATGCCAATGGCTAGTGAATGATGTGAGAACCTACGAGTTCAGCGCCTCCACGTTCTTCATCCCGTACCAGTACAACTGCGATATCAAGAACACTTGGATCTGGGTCAGGGTAGGTTTGGAGTCGTATCCGCCTGCGTGCAACGCCTGGCGGGATGCGGAGTACCATCGCTTGGATAGCAGGGCCAGCTCCGAGACTTCGAAGCCAGAAACCTCGGCGAGCTCAGAAGGGATGTGTAGCGAGCTCAAGCAGAGGATCATGAATAAGAGAGCAAGCCAGACAAGATCGACATCGGCGACGTCCTGGGTCCAGAACTGGCCATACTGAGAGCGGAATGAGGGCGCATGAATGGTCTGGTAGATCCAGTTGAAGTTCTCAAAGAAGAAGGACACCAGCAGGTCGCTTTGGTTCTGGGTGGGGAGGACGCCGACCAAGTAGCGCTTCCAGAACACTTGAGGCTCGTCGAGTAATGTCGACTTCCCTTGCGAGTGAAGACCGCACATAGCAAGTGATGCCACGGATTCGCTGCTGCTCACAGGATTCTCAGAAGACTCCGAGCCATGGAGCTCAACAGCGGGTTCAGCCCCTTGGCCCGAAAGCTTGTCAGTGCCGATGGTGTTCCCGCCTGTCCGGGGCAACCACGAGTTCTCCTCATGGCTGACGACGGCCGGAGGATACAGCGCGAGGCTTCCACTATTGGCATTCCAGGTTCGGCTAGACAGAAGGTTTGATAGGAATGCATTTCGGGCCCCAATAGGGCCCCCCTTCGAAGGCACCGGGGCTACGAGGCTTGCCGGGGCGGGATTTAACCGACATTGATCTTCTCGTTGGTGGCGGCAGCAGGTCTGACAGGGGACTGCACGATCGCACCGCAGCTTATGCAGACGACATGGCAAGCAGCTAAGGGTTCTCCGCTGCCGGATCCGTACCCGGTCACCTGGGCGAGCGTTCTGGCGACGGATATGGCGAGATCCACCAGGCCCCGAGGAAGTCGGCGATGTAGTGTCTGACATGTTAATGGGCAGCTGACGGACCCGAAGATGGCCGTGGTGAGACTTGGAAGAGTCCCGGCATTGATCACGTCCCCATGTCGAATTGCCTCCTTAACAGAGACTATCGGCAGAATTGGTTGAGAAGATTGGGGAGGAGGTCAGGAGGAGTTCGCATGCCGAGGATGACGAATCCCCAGACGGGAGTCTGGCCCCAAACCAAACCACCCCCACCTTTCCCCACAACTCGACCATACTACGGTACTTCCTTCGGCAAACTCGCTTTCCTACTGGTGGAATTAGCAAAAGGCCCAGGGCGCTCTAGGCGCGCTGTAGTGTAGGTCGACCTTACAGGGGATCTTGGCCGGTGCCTCAGGCAGGACCGCGGCACACTACGTTTTGGAGAACCCCACCACTGCGCATCATTTGCTAGCCCGCCTTCGTCAATGCCCCGCAATCTCGAGAGAAAAAGTTTTCCGTCGGCCGGCACGAAAATGACAACGACATTTTCCTGTTCTCGAGTCGACATCCGCATGACGCCTCGCAAAAGCGTCGCACACCTTGGCACAAGTCCCCCCTGAGTCGCTGGAATACGCCATTACTCTCCGACTAATACACAACCGCAACCTGAGACCATGTGTGGTGTCTCGGCCATATTGGTATATCCTCTCTGGCCTCCCCCGCCTCCCCCACCTCCAAGAGATCCATGTCCTAGGAGACGCGCGCGTCATGCAGAAGAGAGAAGGAGAAGAACAAGGCTGACTTCCTTAACAGCTAGGCGACTCGGAAGCCACCACCGCCGCCGTCGACCTGCACGAGTCCCTCTATTATCTTCAGCATGTCAGTCACTCGGTCGCCAACACACTCCCCACGACGAAGCCACATTGTCCGTTGCCTTGGACGAATGCTGACGCTAGCAACAGCGCGGACAGGATGCTGCGGGCATTGCCGTATGCCAGGGCGGAAGGGTCTCCCAGTGCAAGGGTCTGGGCATGGCCAGCAAAGTCTTTGCCGAGGGCAGACGGCTGCAACAACTTCCGGGCTACATGGGTATGTAAACACGGTCTGTACATTGTACGGAACTAACTGTCCATAGGGCTGGGTCATGTTCGCTATCCAACCATGGGAACGGCGTCTGCGTACGTGCTGCACTCAGGACCGCACTCTGTAGTACCACCACTGACAGAGATTGCGATTGTAGGTCTGAAGCACAGCCATTTTACGTCAATGCGCCGTTCGGAATCTCGATGAGTGTGAATGGTAACCTCGTAAACACCGAAGACCTTCGCAAGTTTCTAGATGAGGAAGCTCACCGGCATGTCAACACTGATTCGGACTCGGAGCTCCTGTGCGTACTCGTCGCGACTTATGCTTACCAATACCTGGACCAGAATGTACTGACCTGTGCCCTCTAGCCTGAACATCTTCGCACATGGTCTTCAAAAGCTCGGCAAGACTCGTGCCAACTCAGACGACATCTTCACTGCACTGGGTGACGTGTATGAGAAGTGTCAAGGGGCGTTTGCATGCACCGTCATGATCGCGGGTTTTGGAATCCTGTGCTTTCGGTAAGTCATATCTATGTGTTCCTGTTCTAATCCGCGGAAGCTGATCAAAGTAGGGATGCTAATGGAATCCGCCCTCTGTGTCTTGGATCACGACCCTCTGCTACCTTGCCTGGAGCGACAGATTACGCTATGGCTTCGGAATCTGTTGCCTTGAAGCAGCTTGGCTTTAGTGATATCGTGGATATATTGCCAGGTGGAGCCGTCTTTTGCGAGAAAGGGAAAGCCCCTATATTCCGCCAAGTTGTCGAGCGGAAAGCTTACACACCAGACTCTTTTGAGTACGTCTACGTCGCGCGCCCGGACTCCTGCATCGATGGTATCTCGGTGTACCGTAGTCGGCAAAACATGGGAGAGAAGTTGGCCAAGAAGATCAGGGATGTCCTTGGAGAGAAAGGGATTGAGGATATTGATGCTGGTATGTCATATTTACTCTCTTCGATTTTAGAAAGTAAACTAATTGATTTTCTAGTCATCCCAGTTCCTGAGGTATATATAATTCTCTGGCACATATTGATCACACGCATATAACACAAGCTAACCTCTCGCCCATAGACGAGCAATATCGCAGCAGCTACTTTAGCTAACAAGCTGGGGAAGCCGTACGTGACTGCTCTCATCAAGAACCGATACGTCCACCGCACTTTCATCCTTCCTGATCAAGCTCTGCGGCAGCAGAGTGTCCGCCGCAAACTCTCGCCTATCGAGTCAGAGTTCCGAGGAAAGAATTTGATCATTGTGGACGACAGCGTCGTTCGTGGCAGTAAGTAAAGCCCCCTTTCAAGTGCAAATCTAGGCTAACTAACATATTAGCTACATCTCGACAAATCGTATGTCGATTCCTTCTAGTTTTAAAAGAGGTCCTGCTAATAGGGGTATCTTCTAGGTTCAAATGGCAAGGGAAGCAGGAGCGGCTCGAGTTGTGTTCGTTTCGTGCTCCCCAGAATGCACACATCCACATATCGTGAGTTCAACTGTTATTTCTCGGATTCAAAGGAATAAAACTAACTATATGTGAAGTACGGCATAGACCTCGCGGACCCTGAGGGTAAGAACTTGCCGCTAAAATAATATACACCTTACTAAATTTATCCCACGTTATGCTAACCGTTGGTGTCAAAGATTTGGTCGCGCATGGCAAGACGCGGCAAGAGATTGCCAAGTATATCGATGCCGACGACGTTATTTTCCAGGACCTCGACGATTTGAAGTCCGCGTGCATGGAGGCGGCCGAGAGTACGAGTCAGGTCGACGACTTTGAGGTGGGCGTCTTCTGCGGCAAGTATGTCACAAAGGTGCCGGAGGGATATTTAGAGCACCTAAGCGAGCTTCGAAGTGGGAAGCGGTGGCAAAAGGCTGCTGTGACGAATATAAAGCCTGGCAGGGATGAGGAGGGAAGCGTGGTCGCCAGTTCGGGACCTACGAACCGGCCACAGGAGGGTAACGACATCAGGTATGTGGTTGTTGACATTGAAATTGCTCTGCGTTTACTAATTAATGTTTGACAGTCTTTACAACTATCGCAAGTGAACTTAGGGTTCGTCAGAAACTGTAAAAATGATTAAGATTTATGGTGGCATTTTTTCCGCATTAATCAAGCTCGGCGCCGTCTCGCTTTTTGCCTGGGCTCTGAGCTTTTTGAAAATCTTGAGATTTTCCTCAGCGAGATCGTAATTGTCATCTTCCCCCTTCTTCCGACTTTCGCGTTTGCTTTCTCTAGCTGTGATCCCCGCCGTTCCCATTTTGCCTGGCCTGTGGGACTCGTATTGCCATTGATCAGGATCACATGCCTTTCTGCTGCGGTACTATATTCTCATCGCAGTAGGCGCCAGCGACGAGATGTAACGGGTGATGGATCTGTTCTGCTAGGGTTATGTCGCAGTCTCATCTACCAATTCTCCAAAACAGGTATGCGTATAAACTCGAATGCCCGCAGATATTCTGTTTTAACAACTAAGCCCTCCTGCTCCTGAACAAGCTCATCTTCCGCAGAAAGCTGTCCATCATGCATGATCCATTTCTCCGCAGCGTCGAACGAGCCGCCGATATCAGTATATCGTTTGACAAAAGACAGGAGTCGTAGTCACATCCACGACCAACTTTCCAAGGCCATACAAGCAAACAACGCAGGCACCGTCCATCCAGCACGAAAGGCTCCTCACTGACCAGCTACCAAGTCCTTCCCCTAATTAATACACCGATACAGCCCACTCTTCCACCCCAGGTGCCAGCGCAGCCGCTGGCACGACTCTCGACATGCCCCCGTGGCGGTAGACCTTCATCTCGACTCCGGAGTCAAGAGAAAGATGCCGGGGCGACAAGAAGCGGCGATGGTTCGTCGAGTGCTGTTGTTTCGCTCCTATATATCACCCGAAAGCGGCGTTATAGTCGAGACTTCGAGATCCAGGTGTGTCTTGCTTCGAGGTGAGCATGCGCTGCACAGTGCCGTCCGACAGCAGGGCATGAGTTTGTCGGCGGCCTAGCGGTTTGGAGTGGCTAGCGTCAAGCCGTTTATATCTCTCGTATCTCCTGAATGCTTTGGGCACCTTGTCCGTCCACTCACTCACTCACTCCCACGACGCATTGAAGATATCCGTTAGCCATATATTATCCACCATCCACGACTCGTCCAACATCATCATGGGGACCGCCATGGGACCAGTCGTAACGCTGTCGACGAAATCGCCCTGGACAGCGGCAGTGGCAGCAGTAGTAGCGGCAGCAGCAGCAGCAGCAGCAGCATCTGCCGGCGCAGGGCGCTCTGTCTTGGCCAGCTCGGCGGCCCAGCTCGACTTCATGGACTGGAGCATCCGGGCCCCCTTGAAGAAGATGTCCTCGCTGTCGTTCGCCGGGAGGCGGTGCTTCGTGCGCACGGCGTTAAAGTCGGCTATAATCCTGTCGCAGACGACGAGGAGGTCGAGGGTGTCGCGGACCTGGGCGCGGTCCCAGGCGGGCTCGTCAAGGGTGGTCAGCCGGTACAGAGTCACGACGCAGTGCGCGAGCTGGGACCAGAGCAGGAAGGGCATGGCGTGGAGGTCCGAGCTTGGCATCGAGAAGAAGGTGTCGAACCAGTCCTTCGTCGCCTCGAGGCATTTCGAGGTCATGTCGTATCTGCGAAAGTCGGGGTTGCTGCTTGGGGGGGAGGCGTTCCGACTCAGTCCGCTTTCCAGGGTTACGAGCTTCGTGTAGTGGAGTTGTAGTTGCATGAAAACTGCCAACAAGGGGAAAGAAATTTATGTCCAGTCAGCCAAAGGGGATACTTTTCTCACTCAGGAGACAATTTACCTCGACTCGCTAGCTCTGGCGGCAGCTCGCTCTTGACCTTCTTAAGCCGTGATTGGAGCGCATGAAGATACGAGGCTGGCGGCCCTGCTGTCCCAGCTGTTCGAGGTTCGTAACACTGCCAGGGAGCTCGGTGCAGCTGCTCGACGATTAACTGTAACCGAACCTGGCTGACAAGAATCTCGTCCTGGGGGGACTCTGGCTGCCGGGATAGTTCGTTGAGGCACTCGTCCATGTACGGCGTCCAGGTCAGCCCGTCCATTTTCTTCATCGTGTACGAGATCCTATATTCGAGGTGAGCTGAGAGATCCGGGTGGCGTTGGGGGTGGGAAGGCCATCGTACTGAGAGGTGAGATAGAAGCATGCGAGCACCGCGCGACGGCCCTCCATCGTCCTCGCCGCGGGTGGCGCCAACTTTGCCTGATTGAGGCTCTTGAAGCACATGATCGTCGAGCTCTCCCCCACCGGCCTGGTGAGCGCAAGGTCGAAGATGAGCGAGATGGCGAGATGGCAAAAGGTGGCAAGGTAGGGCTTGTCTCTCCTATTATACTGCGACCTAATTAAAAGATAAGCCAGTAAGCCGCCAGAAATTCGGGGCATGCATAAGCTCAAAAGCACTTACCAGCCCAGGAATACAAGGAGAGCGAGAAGGATGTCCATGCTCTTTTCGTGCTCGACAACCAGCTTCTGCGCTACAATCTTCTGCATGGTGTCGCCCATGGCTAGCTGTCGCGAGCTCGACTGGCAAGTCACCATGGTGATGGCAAACCACAACAAGGGTTTTTCCTCTCGCAACCCCTCGGCAGTCATGCTTCGCGGGAGATAAACGCAAGGGAATGTATCGAGATAGCGGGTGCGGAAGGAGCGTATAGACGCTTCGGCCTCAAGTCGGCCGGCCGGCGTGTTGGGTAAAGGTATCATGGAGCTGATGGGGGCGACAGGGGCGGAGGCTAATCGGGAATCGCAGAATGTACCATCCATCGCCCCCGACACATGAGAATTGGGCGTTTGCGGAGCCCTGGCTCCATGGCCAGCAGCCTCCCGGGGGCTCGGGTTGTCGGAGCCGGCATGGAATCCATTGGCGGATGCGCCTCCGGGACTGGGAGTTGGGATGGAGTTCGGAGCAAACTTGCCAGAGCTCTGGTCACGGAGCATGGTAACCAGGTCCTCGAGCTTCTCCTCCAACTGCGCAGTCCTCGAGCTGCCCGTGCGCCTGTTGCCGCGCTTTCTCACTGACGCGGAGGGAACACATTGCTTGCTTAACCGGCGACATCTTTCACAGCCGCCGTCATTGCTGGCGTAGACGCATTTGCTTTTTGCACCCGCACAGTTTGAGCAGGCTCTCCCATAGATCGATGGCGTGAGGGGATCTGGATACATGGTAATTAAATCCGATCGGAGTTAGGGTGTTCCTGGACCTCGCTCATATGACTGTCGCTGTAATGTTGGTCTTAAATGAGTTACGTTGGATTAGAAATGACGGGATTCAAACCTGGGGTAATCAAGGACCGGATTTCGGGAAATGCCGAATGCCGGTTACCGAATTCCCGTCCCCGATGTTAACAAAACCGGCACTCTATTGATATAAGCAAGGCAGCAACAGCAATGCAATAGATAGCAATGGCAATAGCATGGCAACAGTAATGTGATGGTGAAATCAATTGCAAGAAAACCCTTTGTTTAGGTACTGTAGTTTCTGCCTAGATATTCTTGCCGCCCAAGGTTAACTCAATGGGAAGGCTCCCGATCTTCCAGTCGGGGACGGGATTGCGGGACCGACCGACCTTCTTTCCGGACATCGCGTCGAGTATTGATGCCAGACTCCGTCTCTTTAATGGTGAGGGCTCGCCGCAACCTCGAGCCTTTCCTCTGTTTCGCAACCACTACCTCAATCCAGACCAACTTAGGGCTTCTCTGTTATCGGCATCCGCAACAATCTAGACATGGAATCTAAAAAGCAGGCCTCGAGCGACACTGATGAGATCGCCGGCGAGGTGATTGAAAACAATATACAGTCCCCGGACAACGAAAAGCAGCCGCCTGAGCCTATTGAGCCCCCTGAGCCCACTGAATCCGAGCCGGAACACCAGTACATCTCAGGAGCCCATCTGTTCATGGTCATGACCTGCATAGTCCTCGTTGGATTCATCATGCTGCTAGACTCTTCTATCATTGGCCCCGTGAGCGACCCCCGATATCTTGACCTGAATATCTTGACTGACTTTCATTAAAATGACCAGGCAGTCCCCCGAATAACCGATGAGTTCCACTCCCTCCAAGACATTGGGTGGTATGCAAGTTCTTACCAGCTAGGGAGGTAAATTATCATTGTTCTGACCCCTGACGCTGCCGAATTTGCAGAATTGGCTGATGATTCTCCAGTGCCGCCCTTCAGCCCCTGACAGGCAAGATATATAGCCACTTTAGCAGCAAGGTGAGTGCCTAGAATAGTGCACCTCCAACAGACCGTGATTGGACTTGCTGACACTCCAGTAGTGGTCGTTCCTCGGTTTCTTTGCCATATTCGAAATTGGCTCGCTGATTTGCGGCGCCGCCACATCCTCGACCATGTTGATCGTTGGGAGGGCTGTCGCTGGCATGGGCACGTCTGGCTTGATGAATGGATCGTTCACCATCATTGCTGGATCCGTGCCCCTCAACAAGCGCGCAGCTCTAACAGGCATGCTAATCGGCGGTATGTATATCATCTTTCCCTCGCAGGCCGGGTCCAAGCAGCGAATACTGATCGGCGCGATTGCATTTAGTCGCCCAGATTGGTGTTGTGTGTGGCCCGCTAATCGGAGGTGCGTTGACCGAATACGCAACATGGCGGTGGTGTAAGTCTCCCAATCTCTCTCTCTCGCGTTTTCTCTCTTTCACACACACACACACACACGCGCGCGCGCCCTCATATGACGCTCTCGCCCCGAACTAACACATCCCAGGCTTTTACATCAACCTTCCTATCGGTGCAGCCATAGCAGTCCTTATGCTGTTCAATCGCATCCCCGACCAGATCAAGAAGCCCGACCCGAGAACGGTGCTCCGGCAACTTCATCGCAAGCTTGACCTCGTCGGCTTTGTCCTCTTCGCCCCGGCCGCGATTCAGCTTCTCCTTGCGCTACAGTACGGTGGGCATGCCTTCCCGTGGAAGTCGGCCACTGTCATTGGCTTGTTCTGTGGCTCGGCTGCAAACTTCCTCGTCTGGGGCGTGTGGAACTATCGCAGGGGCGACGATGCTTTGATCCCGGTCTCGATGGCGAGGAAAAGAGCCGTCTGGACGAGCGCGCTGACACAGATGTTCCTGTTCGCCAATATGTTCATCAACAGCTACTTCCTCCCGATCTACTTTCAGGCCGTCAAGGGGGCGACGCCGGTGATGAGTGGTGTTTACATGCTCCCCACCATCCTGAGTCAGCTCACCACCGCTGTCACATCTGGTATCTTGGGTGGGCGAATCCCCAGCGCTCTACTCGTAAAGCAAGGGCTAACTCCAGAGCAGTCGGGAAGCTCGGCTATGTCATTCCCTGGTCTCTGGCGGCAGGTGTGATTGCTTCAGTCGGCAGTGGTCTACTTTCCCGGATTAGCCCCAACACGCCAACGGGGGAATGGATTGGATTTCAGATTCTTGCCGGCGCAGGGCGTGGACTGGGCATGCAAATGGTTCGTCTCCATAAAGCCCCCAGGTTTCCCCTCCACTTAATCCCTTCAGACAACCCATCAGCTAACAAGACACCGGCGGGTTTAGCCCATCCTCGCGATCCAGGCCGCCCTCGGGCCAGCCGATCTCGCCATCGCCGTCTCCCTCCTCTCCTTCGCCCAGTACATCGGCACATCCATCTGCCTCGTCCTCGCCAACACCATCTTCAGCGAGGTCCTCCAAGCCGACCTGCCCAAGTACGCGCCCGGCGCATCGGCGCCGGCCATCGTCGCCGCGGGCGCCACCGCCTTCCGCGACTTCGTCGCGCCCGAGGACCTCCCCGGGGTGCTGAGGGCGTTCGCCAAGGGCATAGATGGCACCTTTTACCTGGCCACGGGCATGGTTGCGGCGTCCTTGGCCACCGCGTGGGGGATGGGCTGGACGGATATCAGGGCGAAGAAGTCGGCGGCTAAAGGCGAGGCGTGATGAGCGCAGCCAACTGACGGCGATGATTGTGCAATCTCTTTTCTTTCTCAATTGTTGTATAGGCGGTGTTTTGGCAAATAGCAAGCATGCTTGTTCCAAGACTGGAGCAGTGCAGTTACTCCCCCCTTACTTACTTGGATCTTTCTTTTCGGTTTGAATATTGGGTAATATTTGTAACAAGATAGAAATAGAATAGATCCAGACTAATATGTGAGTCTGAGAAAAACTAACCTCGAACAATCCCTTGGCCTGCCGTTGCTGCGAGGTTGATATCGGGGTGGATGCCGAAGCTGTCACCATCATGAGACTGATGACACCACACCCCAACACCCCCAATATTCACCCAACAGCCATTCTTCACGTGCTGAAAGACGATACAGCGTGAGTTATGATCCCGCAAGGGGCATCACAATTGCGACAGCACAAGCTCAGGTACAAATTTAGGACGGAAAAGCTATTTACACATAGAGCCCCTTCCTAAACCCCAACAAACCGATTCACCTCCCGAGTTATCACTCCGGTATATTCATCCAGGTTCACAGGCGAAAGCGCCCGCAGTTGCTGCTAATTAGCAGGTGCTTCCCGGCGGCACCGCGGTTTCGTGGTCTTGAACGGTCCCCCCTGGCCCCACGAGAAGCAGTTCTGGGCACAATCCAACCCAAAGAACTTCATGACGGTGTCCTCCTGAACCTGGATGTTGTGCGGCACGCCCTGGGCACTATACGCCTCGAACCAGCCGTCGGGCCCGTAAACGGCCTTTGTCCACCCGGACACGGGCGTGTTGGGCGTGGTGCTCGCGGGCGTGCTGGAGAGGCCGAACACGCCCGTCCAGAGCTTGACCTCCTCGCCAAAGTTGACGTAGTTGAGAGTCTCGTCCGCCGTCCCGTGGAAGATCTGCACCTTGGGCCGCCAGTCGTCGTACCCCGGGTACGCCGCCTTGACTGCGGCGGCCCACTGCTCGGCCGTGCGCGTCACCTTGCCCTTGGCGCAGTCGTCGCTCCAGTAGTCGTAGGCGCCCGCGTTGGACGTGGAGGCCGGCCCGCCCGGGGCAAAGCACCCGAAGGGCACGCCCGAGAAGGCGCTCCCCGCGGCGAAGACGTCCGGGTAGGCGCCGGCGAGGACGCTGGTCATCATGGCGCCCGACGACACGCCCGTGACGAAGACGCGGTCCCGGTCGGCGCCGTACTTGTCCAGGGCCCAGCGCACCATGCTGACGATGCCCAGGCTGTCGCCGCCGCCGTTGTGGCGCAGCGTCTCGGCCGACGACACGTCCCAGCAGCTGTCGGCCTTGTTGGGCGAGTCCGGGTAGATGACGATGAAGCCGTGCTTGTCGGCCAGCGAGGCGTAGCGGCTGCCCTTGTAGGCGTCCGACGCGCTGCCGTGGCACGCGTGCGGGTTCACCAGGATCGCCGGGTGCGCGGCTAGCTTGTCGGGCACGTAGATGTAGAAGCCCACGTTGGTGGGGTTCTGGAGGCTGTCGGTGATGCGTTGGATGTTCGCCGCCTGCGTCGAGGGCAGGTGCGAGGCCAGGAGGCCGATGCAGGCGCTCCTCCAGGTGAGCTGCATGTTTGTATTTCCGGGGAGCACGCACGGGGCTAATTGGTTGGGAGACGGGGACGGGGACGGGGACAGAGACGATTAGAGTGTGGGAATCAATCGTAGTATTTCTAGTCGAAGCTACCGTGCCACTGAGCCCCTATATACTTTCTCAATTGATCCTTAAAATACCCTCCTTGTGGAAATTGTAACCCCAGTCTTAGATCCGCCAGCCCGGGCCATCGGGGGTGGAGTGGTCGGTTTGTCTATTTCTACAGCCGTGATGGTGCGGAACAGAGGCATCCGATTTCCCCATCCGGTTAATTGGGACAAGGCACAATAGGAATGCAATTTTACCGCCAAGAGTCCGGAGAGTAGAGCCGCAGCCTCCGTATTCGCTTTTCACGATGGACAAGGGCGGGGGGAGAACACCGAGAAGCATGCAGTCAAATATATCATGCGAGCTCTCGGACAGATGGAAGATGTCTAGTATCTTGGGGAGCCCTGTGCACACTTTTGTGGCTTCGATGTGTCTTTACCGGTTATTAAATATGCTAATTGGTCCCGATTCACTGATCCGGAGACTCGGGTTACGAAACCTGGGTTTGCGCATAAGGGGCATAAGGACCTTGAAATAGAGTGGGAAAACGTGGAAGTTTCCGGACAAGGACTTCGAGGTTTGGAGAAGTAGAAAGTCGAGAAGGAATAATACCATCAACCATTGCTATTATATGTGAGCAGCGAGTGTGAATATACTATCTCCCACACTTCTGCAATGGGATTGAACTACAAATTAGTTTCTCGCCCCTCACCGACGTTACTTCCCCCTCACACCTCTGTCCGAGTCTTGATAATATCAGCGGACTGCAGAGTGTCAGTCATGTCATACATATGCTTGGGGCTATTTCGTAACATGATCAAACAAAAGGACTCACCTTCTCAGCAACAGTATAGACCGTCATGCTCGTCGTGCTGCCCACGATAGTCGGCATGATACTCGCGTCCGGCACGCTGAGATTCTCGACTCCATACACCAGCAATCCTCGCTCACCACGCCGCCCAATTCCCGAGGCATCTTAGCCGCCTTGCCAACGAGGTATTACACGCTCGGCACGATAGAACCCCGTGTCCACTCGGCGAGCTGCTCGTCCTGTCTGGACCTCCGCGCCCGGCACCGACTCGGTAGCGTTGTACTGCGCCAACACCCCCGCGGTCATGAACCGGCGGAAGAACATGATCTGCTCGACCATGAGGTCGACGTCGACGAGGTTGGTCGCGGCGCGGTAGCCGACGACCACCTCCGCCTCCGGGTCCGTGGTGTTGCCCGCGATGGTCCCGCGGCTGACCGGGTGCACGTTCTGTGGGCTGTAGGTCGGGCTGCCCGACATCATGTACTCGAGGAAGGATACGACCCGGGAGCGCATCGCGGCCGTGTAGACGCGCTGTTTCTGCTTGTAGCCCGCGACGATCGTCGGGTGGGTGCCATCTGGTAGGTATGTGGCTAGGTCTTGGGACTCGTATTTGCTTGCGATCTCTTCGTACCTGTCTGGGGCCTTGACTCCGATAGCGGCATTCCTGTCGAAGACGAACTTGTTGACTTTGGTTCCAGTAATATGCTCGTAGTTGGTACGATTCAACCCATCGCAGTGTGCCGTTCGAGATAGGGGCGATTGTACAGTACGTTACGGGATCCAAGGCCTGAGTGAACCGAGACCACTTGCTCAATGATGGCTCCAATGTGGCAGAATATGTCGCATAATGTGAGCGTCGGGATCTTGTCTCGAATGGTCCACGTCATATGTGATGTTGTACGCAGCGGCCAAGTCTGGCTTCGGCGGGGTGAAGTGGATGCCCTGTTTACAGGTGAGCGAGTCTTGATTAGCTTCAGTGCAATCGGCGAACCTCTCAGAAATGCAATGGGACGGACCTTTTTGAAGTACTTGAAAATGCTTTCCCAATTCCAAGTGCTGTTGGCACCCCCAGCTTCACGCAGGAGACTGGGAAAATAGGGGATGTAATTCGCTTCACTACTGGCAACGCACGTCGACTACAAGTGATTGGCAACTACGTGTTTTGCTTTCTGCTACCAAGATTGAAACAGCAAAACTGACGAGTTGAACGGGTGATGGAAGTTAAACCTACCGTTCGTCATGGGTACATCCGGTTTGTGATCCCTCGGCAACTCTTTAGTTAACCTGGCGAGAGGTCTAAGTTATCTGTGAGGGTACGATCTCAGAGTAGAGTTTAGGGGCAGATCTAAGTCGTAAAGTACTAAGTTTCACATACATCAATACAAGTCCAAGCATCACACACCCGACACTAACAGTGATCTACGATGAAGCATGTCTATTCGACAAGGACAAGACCGAGAGAACGGGTTGACTGAAGCAGCTAGACTTCAAGACACGCTCAAGTTTAAGATTCCAAACCGATCTTGGCCGGCCCTACAAGCGTCAGACGGGTCAAGTACCCTAGATTCACCCACTCGGTGATTCTCAGGGCTCTAGCTTGACTACTCCTGCAGTCCTGATAGAGAGTTTGAGCCCAGTCTGGCGATTTATGATATATGCCGGGTACCGAGGGCAGCAAGGCCGTACGTAACTTATTCCTTGACGAATGGCCGATCGCTTCTTCAAACTCTTTGCCAGTTCGTCTCACCATACCTCCAAATCGATCGAGACGAAGACCGGGTGGGAGTCGTATAAATACTTAGAATTCTCTCCAGATGTCTTCAGCGGTAGATCAGCGAATGGAGAAGGCGTCATTGAAGGCAGACTGACAGCTAAAGTACCTAGCTCACAACCACGCATAGCAATGGCAGGCACTGGGGTCTACTATTAAACCTTGCAACCTGTTGGTCAGCCGGCATTTCTAAACTCCAAAATAAACTCTAACGTCCCGTCCGAGATGGTTGGCGCCTTGGAAAATTACCGGGCAGTTGCCGAGCATTTAATTAACTCAGATAGAGCCTCACATATTCCGCGACGAGATGACCCAGGTTTGCTGTCCCCAGTGCTGGCCACGATCGTGATGTTTTTTTTATCCTCTCCGACCCTCCCCGTGTCATCCCAGCGCCGCTTGATCCGACATGTCACCAGTTGACATCATCTCACACACGCAAACCTCGGCTCAGGACTAGTTCAGGCCAAGACATTGTTTATTTTTCCTTTTTTCTTTCTTGTTTTCTTTCCTTTTTGTCATCCCTTTTCCCAATGATCTGCCCACCCACTTCATGCTCCACAGCCAAGCCCGCCAAGCCCGCCACTGCCTTTTAAGAAACTTATGCGTACTACGGAGCACAGCCGCCCGTCGATCGTAGCCTGCAGGCTGGGAAACTCAGCCGGCGCAAAATTGGGGTGGAGTCGCTCTGAAACAATCTTATCAACACTAGATGCGATAGCTCGAGGTTGCAAACCTGCTGGTTTAGCGGGGACGATGATATCACGTAGGCAAACTCACTTGATCAGGCTGCAGGGAGACCAGGTTGGAGTTGGACTTGACTCCGCTATGTATATGTTTTTTGCTTTATGTTCATGGAGCTATGTGTGGGTTTGTGTGGACACCAAATGTACACGACCACCAGTCCACAGGCTCGACTTGTCCTTCGACTTCC
Organism: Phialemonium atrogriseum; assembly: GCF_030411735.1. Classification (NCBI taxonomy): domain Eukaryota; kingdom Fungi; phylum Ascomycota; class Sordariomycetes; order Cephalothecales; family Cephalothecaceae; genus Phialemonium; species Phialemonium atrogriseum. The sequence goes on along the minus strand of NW_026848161.1, from coordinate 65,644 downwards.
CCCTCCCTCCCCGCCTCCTTCTCGAAAATCCAAGATTGCACGCCGCAAAGTTGGGTTGCGGCATGCATAATTACAAAATAAATATTATGTCGAAGCTGGGGGGGTGTGCCGAATCTGCGGTGGCCCCCCCCCCCCAAAATGCTCCCTTCCTCCCCTTCCCAATGTCGTGGGATTAGTAGTTGTAGCTGTAGCACAGGTATCCGCCCATGGTATCCATGACGTCGCGGACGGTGACGTCGGGCCTCAGCCCCTTGGAGGTGAGGACGTAGTCGAGCGTGAGTGTCTTCCGGGGCTCGTCCCTGGTCGAGAAGCCGTTGATCTGGTACAGCCGGCTCGACGTGTTGCCGTTCTGCCAGATGCGCCAGTTGTGGTCGACGAAGGCGTGGTGCAGGAAGAAGGCCGGGTCGCCGGGGGACGAGGCCACGTCCGACATGACGGCGCCGATGCCGTTGTGGCCGTAGGCGTGGGGGCTGGGAGGAAGGGGGTGTTAGTTTCCTGTTGTCTGGGGGACGCGTGCCGTCATCAGTTGGGCGGGGGGTGGTTGGGTTTACTCACCCCATCTCAGCGCAGGACTCCATGTCGCTGTACGTGTTGTGCGAGTTGCAGCTCTTGACGAAATCCCAGTTGCACTGCGCCGTCAGGGACTCGTCGACTGCGCGAGAGAGGCAGTGGTTCGTGAAGCTGCCACCGGGGCCGATGTGTAGGGTAATCCCCTTGAAGGCCTGGGCGGGGCATCAGCAAAGTTTGAAAGGAGAAGCGGCGCATGGCCATGGAGTGCAAACTTACACCATCGTTAACGCAGGTGCCCTTTCCATCGGCCGTCTTCTTGGGCGCGCTACCGAAGTAGGCATTGGTGAACATCGGGGCGGAGCTGAACTTCCCGGCGTCCTTGCTCTCGTCCCACCAGGGCATGGGTCCAGTGTAGGCGCACTCGTCGCGCAGCATCGACTCGTACACAGACAGGTAGTAGCGGTGCCAGGGGAGGAACTGGGCGACCATGTGGATGGTCGGGGTCATCTGCTGGTGGACGGAGACGAGGTCCTCGTAGCGGTTCTTGGAGCCCGGGTAATTGCTGCCGCCGGCCGAGGGCTTGTTCAGCAGGCACTTGACGGCGTTGACGAACTCCTTCTTGTGGGCGTCGGTCAGGTCGCGCCACTCGTACCGGACCTTTGGCGACTTGCAGGTCCCGGCCATGATGCCGGCGACACCGCCATTCTGCGCGGCCGACGCCAAGCCAGCCACCGGGCTGACGTTGGACTTGTCGGCGGCGGCGGCGGCCTTGGCCTTCTCGGGCGAGAGGAGCTCAAAGGTGAAGTCCTCGAAGGGTTTGAGGTCGACCAGCTCGAATCGCTTGACCGGCGACTGCTGGGGGATCGTCAGGGCGGACACGGCGAGAGTGCCGCAGATGGCGGTTGAAACGAGTGAAAGCCGCATATCTGCAATGTTCGCGTGTCCTGGGAGCGTTGGGTCGTTGACGCAGGACGACCGACCAAATTGGGATGGGCCATGTCTCCCATTATATGGAGTGCACAGATCCCATGTTCACGGTTGGTTGGGTTTGGTGCTTGATCCTAGTCCCCAGGACCCTTGGCCGAGTCCCGACCATGGTGCCAGGGGGGAGAGAAGCGGGGTGTTATTCTTGCCAATTTCCCTGGTCGCATTGCGCAGCAGATCTCCTCGCAGGGCAAGGCAAGGGGGAGGGGGGTCTTTCCACAGGATGTTTGTGTGATTTGCCAATTCGCCGCGCTAATTGGAGGATCATCCCAGCGTGATGTACCAGCCGTCTCTGCCAACTGACCGAAAAAGCCCGCGCCTCAGTGAGTGCACCCACAGCGCACCCACAACGCACCCACAACGCCCACCAGCAGTGCTGGCGTCAAGGATGCCTCCATGAAGAATGAAAGCAACTCAAGAGATTGAATTTCTCAGCGAACGGCCCGGGCAGGGGATCGAGGCGAAGTTCGCTCCCGTTGAATCTCGCGGGATGATTAGTGCGTGCGTCAAGGGGGTGCGGCGGTATTACGAGATTAGATGGAACCGGGTTTGGCCAACGTCCATCCACAATTCCACATTGGGCGAACAGCATGGCCATCTTGTTTTTGATCTAGCGCCTGTGACCGCTCCTTCGCACCCCACAATCCCCACAGTTACCTAACGTCAGCAACCGTGGAGGTAAGACGGACGTTGCGAGGACAGCGCAACCGAAATTTGAGCCAGGTTTATGTACGAGGTGAGCAACTGAGCATCATCGGATACGGCTTATCAACCTCGATTTCCTGTCATCAAGAAATATCAGCTCGTAATCCAGGGGCCGTCTTCTCTTCTTTTCATCTTAACCTGGACGCAGGCAGTTAGCCGCCGCATTTTGCCAAGGCTTTTCACGAGTTCCCGCCCCCTAATATGCCAGCCCCGGGAAAATGGTTCAGCTAATATCGGGTTCACGCCTCTCCCTCCCTCTTGCTGCGGCTCTCGTCAGCCAAGGTCGAGAATCAGAGAAGGCCGGAGCCGTTTTAAGAAGTAATCAGGGCCTTTAACACCCCCGACTCAGAATGTCTGCGACCATGATGACACAGGAGGACTGCAGCGCTGCCTCACCCTCGACGCACCAGCATATGCACCCTCCGACGTTCCCTGGCGTCGCCTGGTAGTGTGCCGAGTAGCAAACCTCGTGACAATGGCCAGCGACGTCCTTTACTGGAGCAGGTAAGGCACGTCGTTAGAATTGAATGGCCGCCGGCTGTCAATGCTGTCCTCTTAGGTCAAGGGCATGGGCAAGAAGGTGATTATGCGGATGGAGTAGACCAATCCAATGAGAACGTACGAATGCATTCATTCCCACCGTATCGAGGCGGTGCGAATACCAGGATCCGATCCGCCATCTCTCTGCGACGATGGGAAGGCGTCTGAAATGATTCCTGCCCCAATGACCGCTCTGAAGGCCTCCCCTGTCCGGGTATGTCGCCTGGTGTAACGTTGCTGAGGATGCCGCGCCGTATTAATTACTGCCGCGGATAATATTCATGTGTTACTGACTGTGGCGGTCCTTAATCCATTCGCACAAGTGAAAATCATATGATTTCCATCAGCAAGCCTTGGGAAACACCTTCGTTGCCCTACAGCTCGACCTCGACCTCGACCTCGACCTGTTCACTCGCCGGTTGCACAACACATATCCGCACGTGGCACAGTCGTCCGCATCATCATCTGCGGCGGCCCGTCGGTGGCTTGTGGCCTATCCTCACCGTGTTTAGGTTTGCGTCCGCGCAGAGCCCCGGTCGACTTGCGGCCTGAGCGCGAAAACACGACGTCCACGAACGACCCTCAGGGTAGGAGGAGTCTGCTTGTCCCGGGTTGAAGGCCTCGCTGAGCACGAGAGCATCCGGGATGCCGACTGCGGATAGGAAGTCGCGGGTGGAGAGCAGATGAGGCCGGAGCATAGCCATGACCGGTGTGATCCCGATGCCGACGGAGATGTAGACTTGTCTTCTTGGGAACTTTGGGGGGTGGGGGGGGGGGGGGCGACCAATCAACGCAGAATGAAGCTGAAGGTGACCGAATCCGCAGAACGGCGCCTTGTGTGCACTTTTCATGCACCCATCTCGATACGAGTCCGCCTTCTTTGAAGGGGCGGCGCGGGGCGAAGATCCTCAGGGGCTAGGACAATATCGACCAGCTGCGAACATCCATGCCTGCTTGGCAGCCGGACTATGATATACTGCCCGGAAAGTAAGCTGCAAGCGGCACGCTATCGTCGCCGTCGGGAACTAGGTAGAGGATTTCACATCTGCTGTCTCTTCCACAATCTGCGAGCCGGCCGACCTCCATACTTCCATGCATTCTTGTTGCCTTTCACGTGACAGTTTCTGGGTTACCATCCCGTTATCCTCAGCAAGTCCTTACAGGGCGTTGGACTGAATGGCAACAGATGTGGGGCTGATGTTGGTGTCTTCCTCTATTTGGAAGTGAGAATTCGCGTCCCAAGGGCGAGTGAATGGGACACTGTTGGCCGGTCTTCTGACCCGAGGTCGTAGGTCAAGGGTTGACAAGTCAATTAAGGAAGCTGGTACAATATTGGGGGATGGTGCAGCGGTTCGGATGCGATGTTGAAAGACTTGCCTATGACAGCCACCTCTAGGTTGACGATGGACGTAGGTGTTCGAACCGCGCTGCCCCTGATTTTTTTTTCTCCCTCTATTTTCTTTCCCGGTGCAGGATAATAGTTTGTAAATAACAAACAAGTATTGGTGGATATTGGTTTTTGGAGGTGGTTTTGGCATACTGGATGTGTAACCCTTGGTGATGCCGTAAGGGGGTTCATACGCACCCAACCACATTTGTTTGTCTGTTGTTTGTGTTTATTTTATTTTATATTTTCACAATCGTCATCAGTTATCCGTATTTTTTAATCATTCCCATGCCAGTGTTTTCCAGACAATCCCGTCCTCTGATACTGCTTATTTAGTCACGGCTGGGGCCAATGCTTGGTGTTGAATACCTACTCTACGACTTTGAACACCTCTACAGAAAGGCTAGGTGCGTCTCGGAGAGGGGAAATGTTACAATTACTTAGCCTAACGGCCAGCCTGTCGAACATCAAGAACATTACCTTCATCGCGCCCAGGTCAGGCGATAGTTTTGTGTCTAAGATATCGTCATATGGAAACTAGATAGCGGAAGCTCTTTTCCACATAATTGTTTAGTGACTAATACTTCTAGACATACTGGAGATAGACTACCTACTTCTAGAGACAGCCAGGGGTGATATACGTTTCTATTCACCCATTTCTCCTCTAACCGAGCCCGAACTAGCCACACGCACTACGCTGTACAGTGTATACCATCCGAAGCAGGCAGACCTAAGGCATCCCACCCGCCCCAGCCAAGCCCACAGCCAAACCCCGGAAAGCCGGCCCCAACGCACGCACAACGACGTCGACCTCGGGCGGCTCGGGGACGTCCGCCCCCGCCCGCCTCGCCAGCGCATCGCTATCCCACCCGTCCCCCAGCCCCGACGCCCCCGTCTTCCCCAGCGCAGACAACCCCTTGACCTCCCCGCCGCGCCGGACCGGCGCCCCCGCGCGCGCCGCCGGCGTGACCGCGGTCCCGTCTAGGAGCGCCTGCCAGCGGGAGAGGAACATTCCCGGCCCGCACATGCTGCTGCTGCCGGTGGTTCTTCCCGACGGCTTGGCCGCGCGCCCGTCTGGGGAGGGGGAGGCGGAGGAGGAGGCGTCGCCTGTGTTCTCCAGGTTGTCGAGGATGCGCTGCATCCGGCTGGCGGAGAGGTCTTCCAGCGCGGAGAGGTAGGCCGCGTGCGCGTCCAGGGCGGGAAGGACTTCTGCCTGTGCGTTGGCGGGGAGGTTTTTGAATATGTTTTGCAGGGCCGGAGACATGTCGCCAGCGCCGGTGAGCCGCTGCTTGGGTTGGGATAGTCCGTCGCGGTCGGGCGGTGTGCTGCTTTCTGGTGCGTGGGAAAGGGGAACTTCGGGCTCCTCCCGGTGTTGCTTGAATGCTTTTTTGATGGTGCTCTTGGCCCATGACCTGAACGAGTCTCGGACATCTGGACAGTTGGCGGCAAACTGGTGCAGCCAGTTATATAGGAGTTGCCGGTTCCGCCGCAAGAGGCCGACGTAGTCCTCGACAGATGGCGCGATATCGGGCAGCTCGGAGTTCTTAGCTTCGTTTGGGGCCTTTGGGGCCTTTTTCGGCTTGCTTGTGGCGATGAAGTCGTTTATGAAGCTTTCGGCGGCGGCTAGATGGTCTCGGATATCCACACGCTCGTGAACCGCCCGGATGATAGGCTCAAAGCTCCCCACTAGGTCGCGGAGTGCTTGGGTAAAGAGGTCGGGACTCTGGCGGCACAGGACTTTGGTTATCTGCTCGCGGTCCCGGACGGACAGGGTGGCCGAGTAGTATTCCAGGCACTGGGCATGCTGCGCTTCGGACAGAGACGCAAGGAGGTCGGGTCTGATGTTCTCGAATATGGCGGCCACTATGGACTCCGGCGTCTCCTTGCTGACGGCACGCAGAGCTTCATGCTCGTCTCTCGACATGTCGATGTACTGCTTGATTACGGCGATGTGCTCCTTTGACGGGCCTCCCTTCGTCTTCTCTATACTTTCTGCCGACTTGCGGAACTCGGAACTATCCCACGACAGCACCAGTGAAACAATTCTTTGCAATAGGTTCATCCCATCAGCGGCATTCTGGGTCCAACCCACCCAGTTTGTTAGGGCGCCGACACCAATCTTGGTGAGAAGGAGTCTCATCATGCCGCTGATCATGGTTGCCGCGTTTCCGATACGCAGGGTCTGCTTGATCATGGAGTATGGGAATAGTTTGTGGACATTGTCCACCAGCTTCAAAAGGTATTGGCCCTCGGGCGAGAGGACGAGTATGTGGTGCATGAAGCTTGCTAGACTGTAATCCGAGATCAGCACCACGGCAACTCGGGGGCTTGAGAAAGAGGGTCCGGGGTTAGTCACTGGATGATGATGTAGTCGACGGCTGTCTTCACCGCCGGCGAGTGCTCCTCAAGGCTGTCCTTCTCGATGGCGCATTCGAAAAGCTCGTCGATCAGATCCCCGTAAACAATCTCATGCACGACGTCATCCCAAGCCGCAATGAGGTCCTCGGCCTTTGCTGGGTCGTAACGGCGGCTGAGATCTCTCCTCTCACCGCTGGGAAAGCCTCCCAGACAGCCCCTGGTGACAGATTCGTGGATGACGGATGCTGCGGTCGTGAGGGTCTTCCGAGTGCCCAAGGCTCCCTTGTCGTAACTCTCGGAAAGCTCGGCTTCAGCAAACGCCACCAGGATGCCCTGAAACCTAACACTCCAGAACTGCGGCGGAAGATCCCTGACTCCGGGGAGCGGTAGCACGATAGTCCTCAGCAAGGCTGCCAGCAGCGGCGCCGAGGATTCGGAGGCGTACTCCGGATCAGAGCCATCGGTGCTGGGACTCGCAACGAAGGGATAGCCATAGCGACTTATTATAGCTGGATATTTGAATTGTTCGACTTCTGCGAACGTCTCAAAATGGGTGAGGATATCGAATAAGGCATGCAATTGGACCGGGGTCAAAGACGGCGACGTGATGGCTGCAGTTGCACCATTGGGATCGGATTTAGGTTGCATAGCGAGCGGTCTTGGAACTTGACCCAGCCTGGAATCGAGATCTGGTGTGTCTCGATCTTGAACAAAGTCTGGCTGGATCCAATCATAAGAACATGTGGAACCCTTCCCTGTGCCTTAATTACTCGCTCTCTTTTCGATATGTACGTACCTAGGCAGTTTATGCGGTTGGGTATATCCGGCTTTGACGTCATTTTAGGGTGCGTCACTCATTGATTAGGTACTCTCGAGGAAAATGCTTGAATTGAGTGCAGTTGGGGCTGTGCAGTTGCCAAGCACATGACCAACAAATCAAGCTTCCGTAATCAGCCCTCACCAACCACAGCCCATTCAACTCTAACCGTGGATTGAAAGGGCTCAGGATATGATCCTTGTTGGCAATTTCCAGAGGAAGCTGGATCTCGGACACAAGTACCTTCAGAGCCGGGTAATAAGTTTCGGCGAAGTTCGATTTGAGGAAGTTGCTTGTTCTCGTCTCGATGAGGAGGTTGTTGTCTGCGTCGATGCGATGCTGAAGAGCACCCATGCCGGGCAGCGAGTCTCGATCAAGAAGGGCGTCTTCCAACGCCTTCTCGGCTACTTCCGCCAGACCCAGCGGATCGTAAGGCTTTCTGCTCCCGGTGAGGTCCTCGGCACGGGTTGCGTTCTGTTGACCTGAATCAACTTGGAGGGGGTCGCGTCGGTGGTTCGGCCAGCGGCCGAGGGGGGCGCGGTAGAGGCAGGCCTCGTGGGGTGTGGTGGAACTAGGCCCGATAACCCTCAAGGGGCCGGGTGGCGTTGGACATAACTGCGTATTTGCAGATAGCAGGTGCGAAAGTGTAGAGTAAACATTCTAGCTTTTTGCCATTCATGACAGCGTTACACACTACCATTTTCCAGGTCAGAGCTGGAAAAGATGTGGAATTCAACGAACAATGAGGAGCCACAGTGATGTCGAGAACGAGCCGTGAGGACGATGAAACCACCTCTAGGAAAGCTGTCGAGGCCACCCTACAGTACCTAACCCTAACCCGGGCCGCTTTAGGTCCCTCGAGGGTATGTACTGGCTTTCGTAGTTCTGCCGATGAAATCCCGAGCCGCTCCCCGAAACCTAAACCAGGTAGGTACCAAGCAACCAATCAAGGAGCGTCCTCCACTTCGCGCTGGCCTGGAGCTTCACGAAAAAGTGTCCTTGCGACAAGCGCCTACTTCATCGAAACTGGGGAGCTAGATTCTAGAGACACCGTTCAACCTTCACGTCGCTCCTTTGCCTTCTTTGTTCGTCCCTCCCAACGTTTATTCATCCGGCCTCCGACTGACTGGATTATCCAAGCCTCTCCCCACTTCAAAAGACCACCATGACGCGAGCCCAGCAGACCATCTCGGTTGCGCTCCTTGTGAGCTCGGTATGCCATCCGATTCCAGCACGCGCCATTTCCCAGAAGTATCTCGTGTTAACCATCCTCCTCGCGATAGCTATACCTCTCGCTTTACCTTGAACTCCTGCCGCTCCCCGAAGTTGTCCAGAAGGAGATCGTCCCAGTCGTATGTTTTCGCCCTTCCTCCCCTTTCCTTCCAGAGTCGATAGCTAATGCGCCAAACCCGCAGCTCCCATTCTGGCTCCTCGTCTCCTTCGGCGCATACATGCTCTTCCGACTCGGGTGGGGTGTGTTGACATTCAACGACGTGCCGGAGGCACATCAGGAGCTTATGAAGGAGATTGAGTTGGCGAAGAAGGACCTGCAGGCCCGGGGCGTGGACATCGATTAAGAGAATAATGGGAGGTATCGAAGACTGCTGCTGGCTTGATAAAGAATAAGTTACGGTACATGGAATGGGAAAATGGGGAGCGAGTCAAAATAGTCGAGTTTCCCGTTTTCCCTGAACTAGGAAACTAGGAATAGGGACCGAACACAATAATAGAATTTTGTCAAACATGCTGCAATGCCCCCCTGCCCATCCGCCTTCCTTAAATTTATCTCCAGACGGGTCATGAGCTTTCCAAACGCCAGCCTGCCAGTGTAACAGTACAGGAGCCAAGCACCAAGCAATGGATTACATGAAGCTTCGTTACACCTTGAGCCCATTGTGCCAAACTCCAGAGGGCAATAACTGTCTCACGCAATAACTGTCTCACGACCCCTGTCCTCCGGCCAAAAGCGCTACAATTGTCCTCACAGAAGCAACGGGATCGTCATTCTGTTGCAAGAGTTCATCAAACAAGGCAGGAATGCCCGAAAGACGATCTCGGCCATCCGCGTGGTGCCCTGAGTCAGGTCTGTTAGCTGATCCTCGCCAGGATTTCGAGACGGGGAAACGCGACTCACATTTGCCAGGCATGCCCACCAGGACCCCGATGCGGCTCCTCCCCTCACCCGTCCAGTCGAACTCGATCCGCCACTGCACCCTCAGGTCGGCTGTTTCCGCCCCGCCGCCGCCGCCGCCCAGCGCCGGCACCCGGAAGTCCATCGACCGCTGTCCCATGTACGGCAGCAGATCCGACGCATCGACGAGGCTCCCCATAACATCCGCGACGCTCCCGTCATCGACGTAGCCGTCCCCAACCTCCGCATCCCCATCCTCGCCCCCCGGCCCAGCCGCCCCGCCTCCCTTCCTCCCCCTCCTCCGGGCGCGCATCCGCCCCACGCTCTCCACCACGCCCTCCTCGGTCCCGAGCTCGCGCTCCAGCGCCCTCCACGCCTTGGCCCGCCGCACCGCGAGGCGCAGCCACTCGGCGATGGCCCACGCCAGCACGGCGACGTTGCCGGCCGCGGCGCTGGCGCCGGCCACGTCGTCGGAGTCGGACCGCTGCCGGGCGACGGCGCCGACCCTCTCGACGACGGACGCCAGCTCGGCCGCCGCCGCGGGGGGGTCGAGGCGCGGCACCGCCAGGTCGACGACCGCGTGGCTGCGGGTGTCGACTGTCATCTCGATGCGCGCCGAGAGAAGACCTGGTGCCGAGGCCGACGTCGCGGTTATGGAGTGTCGCTGGAGCGAGGGGTCGTCGGCGTCGTCGGTGGGGAGGATGGAGATGTGCGAGGTGAAGGATAGCGGGGTGAAGACCTGGAGATAGGGGAGCGCCTCCTCGGCGCTCATCGGGATGGGGTGGTGGGATATAATCTCTGAGTCGGGTTCGGCGCTGGTTGAATCCTCTGGGAACAACGTCGGGAGGGATGAAGATGGCTTGCTGAATGGGAGGAAGGCGATGGGGTTCAATGCCGTCTGGACCCAGCTCGGAGAGAGTTGGGGCTGGCTGGTCTTTTCTGAAGTCGTGACATGTCGCCGTAGGATACCTACGAGCTCGTTGCCGTTTTTAGGCGCCGGAGCCTCAATCTTGGCGGGGTGGGATAAACGGATCCGTTCGTTCTCCCGGGCCATAACATCCAGGTCCGATTCCAGTTGCTTGATCTCCGCCAGCAAGGCGTCGCGTTGGCGCCTCTTCTCCGCATCTGGATCTAGGGGTTCAACGCCCCGTATGGTGCTAACATGTGGCGATTGCCCATCTCTGCCCCTCTGCTCTTCATGGATGGCGGGTGGAGGTGCGGCAATGGTATTTGAGTGAGCGCCGTTCTGGAATTCCCGTGAATTGGGAGGGAGCTGTTTGGTAGGCGCCTCCCTGGTGGGCGCGTCTTTAGTAGGCGGCTCTTTGGCTGGCAGCTGCTGCTTGGTTGGCGAACTCCTAATCTTCTCTGCCAACGCTTTGCTTCGCCTTGGCCGTCTTGAAGGTGTACTGTGGATACCTGTCGGCGGCGTACTGACTACCGGATCTGGATGCTGAGGAGTTGGGGGGAGTTCAGGCTCTGGAACAACCTCTGGTTCGGCGGCAGCAGGAGATCGCCGCAGAACGCGCCCGAGAAAAGGATTCAAGATCTCTTCGTCATCATCGGGGCCCGGAGGCGGCAAAGGTCGCGGTGTCGGTTTGATAGGCGACCGTCTCGGCCGCGATGCCATTGCACCGCCGATCTTCCTGACTGGCGAACGCGGCGGCTCGTTAATAGCGCTCTCCGCAGGCCCCGGCGGCGGTGCTTCTTTATCCAAGCTCTGCCACGAGTCCGCTTGCAACTGTCGGTAAAGTAAGGGGCTAAGACGGTCGAATTCATTTTCGGGTTGTGGGACGGCCTCGTCTGCACTCAATCTTGCCGCGGGGGCTTGTCTTTTCTTCAAAACGTCGGGATTGTGCCTTGACAGGCTTGACTTTGTTGGCGACGCGTAGGAAGCTCTCGTCAGTCGCTCTGGAGGCGCGTCTTGGGGGGTTGTCGATTCATGATTGTCGATAGGAACAGACGCCTGTGGAGACAATTTGCGCCGTTTGGCGGCGGAGGTCTCCATGTTGTATTTTGGGAAAGTAGTTCATTCCATAATGGTCGCATTGGGTTCTTCTCCGGCCTAGGGTTTAATTGACGCGTTCAATCGTGCTGGAAATCCGGTGTTGCGCCGTCGTTGACTGCAGACGGTCTTCTTCCAGCAGCCGAACCAAACATTGGAAAGAACCCGCGTTGGGCTTGGCGCGGTTTGGGTTGCCCCACGTTGGATCTCCAGACTCACAAGGTCAGGTACAGGAGTACTTCAACTCGCACCCCTGGTCATGGACAAGCTAGAACTGACTCCAGACGACAATCGAGCTGGAAATGATGTGGATATACGAATAGTAACATAGCCCGTGCAATTAACTCCTCATCCTACCGATAATGCCTTCTCTTGGTAATCAACAAGCGAATCGCCGAAGCGTGTTGCCACTTGCTAAATCACGTGGTCGCAATCATGTATCCGTACCTAGGGTACCGAGGGGACAGGGTTCAACGGCCAGACCCGAACAATTACGACATAGCCGACCCAAACCAAGAATACAACATCGCAGCCAATTACCTCCCTACCTACCTACCTGCAATGCGATATGCGACGACTACACACCTACCCGGCGAAATCATAATAGAAAATCCCTATAAATGCGAGCTCGTTAGAAAATGCGAGGACGAGTTTTGAGCCCTCGAGGGGCACGAGCCCCGGTCCTAGCCCTCCTTCGCAGTCAACCCCGGCGCACGTTCGCGACGCCACCGATCAAAGATACGACACCGCCCAAGCCCATCGAACCTTCAAGAGAGCAGGCGATGCCAGTCGGGTTGTACTACGAGAGCATCCTCAACAGCCCACAACCGATCCCGGAAGAGAAGCCCGAAAAGCCCCCGAGCACAGTTAACCCCTCGCCGCAACGAGGCAAGAAACCGAAAACCCCCAAGACCGACACAGCGACCAAGGCATCCTCCCTCGCCTCCTCCCCTCCCGTCCCGAACCCCTCCCACGACAGCGGCCAGGAAAAGGTGCGAGTCATCTTCGGCTCGCGGCTCGTCGGCCCCGCCGAGCGGGCCGACAGGCTGGCGGCGATCAGGCGCAAGAGCCGGATGGTCGCCGGCGTGCTCGTGCCGCCGCGGCCCGAGGAGCCGGACAACTGCTGCATGAGCGGCTGCGTCAACTGCGTGTGGGACCGGTTCCGCGACGAGATCGAGGAGTGGTCGGCGGCCCACCAGAAGGCCGAGCGCCGCCTGCGCGCTCAGGAGGCCGGCGTCACCGCCGCGACCACCGCCGAGAGCATGGACACGCGCACGATCAACGTCGGCGAGCGCGAGCTGGACCACGGGGCCGTGAGCCTGGATGATGACGGCGGCGGGCAGGCGGGGGACTGGGATGTCGGGAATATTGCGGGGCAGGGGGCCGGCACGAAGCTGAACAAGAATTTTTGGGACGACGATTTATACCGGGACATCCCCGTTGGGATCAGGGAGTTCATGAAGCACGAGAAGAGGCTGAAGGAGAAGCACATGCGGGACGGCACTGTTGGCGGTTGAGATACCATACATGCCCATGGCAGGGTGTCATGACTGAATAGAGAACGACGGTTATAGAAAGATATCTTGGAGCGCACTTGACAAGCGCAGAAGCTTGGGATTTGGAATAGATTAATGCTCCATTGCGAGCATAGAAATTCATGTCAGATTTTTGTGCCTCGCGGTTTTACGATCCGCTTGGCGACTTTGGACTTGTATCGTGTATTCTGCGATGACGAATGATGTGTGCTGGCTACAGTGACGACGGAGATCGAATCGGTCAACTAAAGCGTCCCTCCAGCAATACCTCGATTCTCTTACCCAACAGGCCGAGGAGCATGGCCGAGCGCAGTTGCGGAGCCTTGTTATAAACAGAGGGGGTTGGAGCCACACTCGGCCCGGCGATTTCAACGTTGGGAGCGACCTGAGGGCATATCCTCTTTTCTCCCCTTGTCACTACGCGCTCCCATTCGTCTTCCTCTGCGCATGTGCGTGGCTATCATGCTCGTCGATGTCGATGGCCTCCCACGGATAGCAGATCCAAACGTCCCCGACGGTTCGTGCCGCCTTGTAGCGCCCCTCGCCAATAATTTCAGTCGGGAGGATGCCCTTCTTCGGCTTGTCCTTGTTCTGTTATCCCAGTCAGCCTCTGCCGTGGCCCACCGCAGCGCTGCCGAGAGCCGGGCCGTATCAACTACTCACGTGCAGCACGAAGATGCTGAAGTGCGCCTTCTCGCCGCCCATCTTCTCCCGCGCAATCTCGACGTCCTTCTCGAGCTCGCGCACGGCGTACTCGAGCGTCGTCCGCGTGTCGTCCACCTCGTCGACGATCAGGACCCGCTTGCCGACGAGGGTCTCCATCTCGCCGAGGGCCGACAGGTCGAGCCACTGGGTGCGCGTGACCTTTGTGCCGGGCTCCTCGACCACGTCGGTCGGCAGGCTCTCGTACAGCGACAGGCCGATGGCCTGGATCGGGATGTTGGGGCTGCCGGGCTGCTTGAGGAAGCTGCGCAGGATGCGCGCCGGCACATAGCCACCCCCGCCGATCGCGATGATCAGCTGCGGCTTGAACGTCTCCAGGAGCCCCGGCGCCGCCTCCTGGCAGAGCTTGTGGACCTGTGGTTGGGGAGCGAGGTCAGTACAGCCCGGTCGGGGCGGGGGAGGGGTAGAACTGAGGAAGTGGGGGGGGAAGGTAACGGGCATACATCATTGTAGGTGACGTAGAGCTTCTCAATCTCAGCCATTTTGACCCACCGAAGTTGCCGTGAAAGAATATCGTGTAACGACGGCAGATGGCCGGAAAGATGCAAAAAGAAAAGAAGATATCGACAAAAATGGAGGCTTGCACATGCGCGACAGATTTTAAGGCCCGAAGCTAAGGCGTGCCTTTTTTTTTCCAGCAACCCACCCTCCCGGTGACTGCCGTATTACTCGCCGCTAGCTTGCCACGGCCCCACCTAATTGGTGCTCCTCTTACAAGAGGTAAAAGAAGTTCAATCAGACCGGCCGGCACCCTCCGCCACCCGGCGCCTCACATTGCTCAGGCATACCTACCACACATGCGGTCAACTTAGATTTCCTTACAGCCCGTTCATTTCTATTTATTATGTATCCACATTGTCCCCGGTTTCAGTTTGCTACTCATTACTCCAAGAGAGAATAATAATATTGGAGCTTTGTAGTAAATTCAGCAGGCGAGTTGCCTCCCACTCCACAGCTGGCAAGTTGCGGGACTCATTCAAAGGGCCGCCAAAGAGACAATACTCATGAGCCAGGACAATGACAACCTCCAGCTGGCCCCATTCCCAGCGATTCAAAGAACAGATAAAGGAAAAGAAAGGACACAAAAAGGGCAAAGGCATTATTGTGTCTTTGGCAACCAAGCGACAAAGAGTCCATCCTTTCACTAACCCTAAGCTCGTCGAGCATCAACAAGGAAAGGAAACCAGAATCTTCAGGATAAGTAGGGAGCTATCAGTTGTAATCTGGCGGTTTTGTCGATAAATGAAACAGGAGGCAAGCCAAGTTTCGCTTTCTAGGCCTCGATTTACCAGCAGCACAACTAGAAGAGTCCCATCTCCCGGTGATAAATAGTCTTCGGATGATGACCATCCTTCGTCTCTTGTCAACCGCCGATCCCCAGAAAGTCCTGAGTTCGTTGCCGACAGCATCGTGCCAAAGAGAATACGCCAGGATGGATTCCGCAGCCGGAAGCCCACAAGTCGGGACCTCCACTGTCACCACAGCCTCCAAGGCCGAGACTATCACCTCCCAATCTTCGGGATCACTATCTCCACCCACTTTCCTCCACGATCTTCAATCCAGGATCGACATCGCAGTTCGGGAGTCAACACATGCCGAAACACTCCATGCCTACGATATTGGGGTTATGGCCACTCTGGAAAGCATGAAGAAGTACTGGGCCCACCGAAGCAACAACCTTCACATCAGCGTTTCCGAGAAGCGCATCTTTCGCCGCGAGACCGAGAGGCTTGACATGTTGCTCGCCGAGGCCCGAGAGGAGACGCAGAAGAGCGACAAGGCACTGGAGGCCAAGCTTAGGGCCGTGGAGCGATTGAGAAGAGGCCTGGGAGAAGAGATCCGGTGCGGTTTTCGACGGAGGAACTCGAAATGAAGCAATCCAGTAATTGCCAGGATCGGAAATGGTGTCTGAAATTCAGAGAAGGGGGAAGGGTCAGCGTTCGTATTTTACTTCACTGTCATGGATAAAACCAAGCGAGAGTGTCAACCCATAAGTTTCCCAGACCACCTCCTGCCCCTGATCGCAATGTGACTCCAAGTGATGAAAGAGAACCCAAGTTAATAACCCCTGTAAACCCCCAAAGTCCGACTTCCCATAGACTTTTTTGTTGTTAAGTTTTAATGGCACAAGGTACTAACAGAAACAGAAAATCCCGTCATTCTAACATTTCCTACAAAAGGCCCCCCCCCCCCCCCCAAAATCTAACCGCCCCAAATCCTCACCTCCTCACCCGCGGCCCCGCCACCCCCTCAGACGCCTCAACCGCCTCAGCCACCTTCACCCGGCGCGCCAACCTCCCCCTGCTGGCCCGCCTGTCCGCGCGCCTGCGCCGGCACTCGGACAGGACGGCGGCGGCGGCCCAGAGGGCGACCATGACGGCGGCGATGACGGCGTAGGCGGTCTTGACCCCGGCGGCGGCGCCGGCGAGGCGAAGGCCCAGGCCGCCGTTGACGATGGCCAGCGGGACCGTCAGGCGGCCGTTCCAGATGTGCAGGTGCGACCAGACCTGGCGGCGGCGGAGCTTCTTGAAGCGCGAGTGGTGCATCAGCCCCAGGAAGGGCTGGATGAACAGGGCCACCAGGACGACGATGCCGATGATGGGATGGTAGTTGATGGCGGAGAAGGAGAGCTGCCGGGTGGGAAAGGGGGGCGGAGTTGTGGTGTCAGCGTCTACGCTTGGTTCCGAAGAAGTGGGAGAGGGTGGGGGCGGTTCAAAGCGAAACTTACTAGATTGCCGCTAGCAAAAGGTATCCGCACCTCCTGGACCATCCAGAAGCCCAAGGCCGCGGCGGCGATGTACACGACGTACCCGATCACCTGCGTGACGGCATGGACCCATATGGCGAGGCGGCCGGGGATGATGCGCATGAAGATGGAGCCCATGGGGAACAGCACGACGAAGGCTAACGCCGCGAGGATGCCGTGGATGGTGCGGTACCGCGTCGCGGTGTCGATGTCAAACCCAGGCCCGCCGCTTCCGCTGAAGCCCTGCGGGCCGAATCCACTGTCCTGTCCACCGGAGTCGGAACCGAAGCCGGAAAACGACCCCGGCCCGCCTCCTCCGCCTCCGCCCGAGTCTGAACCGCCTGGACCAAAGCCCGGGTGTCCGTGCCATTGTGCTGCTGCGAGTGTCGAGTAGGCTGCGATAGTTATCCGCCTCGAATTAGTATCGGCCGCTATTTGCCGGGGATCTCAAATCCAAGGCCCAAGGGTGGTTCCAAACTTACCCAGGGTTACTCCCACGGCCAGACGCAGGTGCGTATTTTGTTGGGACCTGTATCGGTGCATTATGTTGTCGGTATTGGAATATATCTCTTCGATGAGAGATCTTCTTGCTGCGACGGAAGGTGAGAACACTCGGTGGTCGGGGAGATATTAAAGCTGTTAATGACCACACCAGACGATGACGACCTAATGAGCAGATCAAGGTGTGATGTTATTAGAAAGGTTTAAGGTTCCAAACTTGATCAGTGATGACCTTTTGCGGACTTCGTATTGGAGCCGGACCTTGTTGGGGGGATGCCGTGAACTCTCAGCGAAGCCCAAGCCAACCCAATTGACCGACCTCACAACACGCTCACGTCACTCCTGTCACCCGAAATGACCGAGAAGAGGGGGGGGATTGCGCGGCATTCTTCACTCATCCTTCGCTTCTTTTGGTACCTAGGTTTCTGGTTCAGTGCGTGGAGCACCATGCATGCTGGGCACGGCACAGATGCATAATCGACTCGGTATCTGGGTCGATTCGCTGGCCACCACCCACTTGCCGGTCCCGTCGGTGCCGAGTGTACCACTTCAAGTCCGTGAGCAACCTAGCTATTTAGCTTTCTGTGCCGTTTTTTCCTGCCAATGGCAGCAAGAATATAGTTACAGGCCAATGCGGGCTGTCTCTTCATCGCTCTGGCCACCCAGTATTATTTAGAGTCGCCTGGCTTTTTATGGCAGATAAAATCGACGTTTGCAGACTGACCCTAGAACTTGATGGTTGCTTTGCGAGAGATAACTAACGAGATGCTGACAGACAGTCCAGAGATAATTGATCATTTCCCAGGGCAGATCTCCACCAACGGAGACTGGGGCTCGATCGAACGAAAGTCATTAAAACGTCAAAGTGATGACTGTATAAGATCCTATCATCCACTCCAGCTCAGACGATCATCTAAAGGTGTGCAATTTTATCGGGGATTCCCTAAACAGAGGTACTGTACAAAGAGCCTTTATTTTAGTCCTCTATGAACTGGATCTTACCTAAACTGAAATGTTTCAAACTTTGTGTAATATTATCCACATTTCCTTGTCATCCCCTAAGCGGAGCAACGCGCCATTCTTCTGCACCTAGGTCAATATCTCAACCCGAGATAAACTACAGGCTCCTTCCTAGCGGCCCGGCCCTTCGCGCTGCTCTTCTCCAGGCACCAACGGCAATGCAGATGCGCGGGCGTCTTGGGCGTGTCGAGGCCGCACTTGATGCAGAGCCCGGCCTGCTTCCGCTCCTCGTGCCGACGCCTGTCAGAGGCCCGCTTCTTCTGCGTGCACTCCTCACACGTCCTGCGGCCTTCCTTGCACGGCCGGGCCTTGCATTTCCCGCAGGAGGTCGGTCCCGCCGGGTCGGCGGCGGCGGACGAGGACGACTGGCCGTCGGCGGCGGCGGCGGCGGCGGCGGCGGCGGCGGCGGCGGTGATGGCGTGGGCTCCGGCGGGCCACCACTCCCCCGCGGAGTTGCTGTGCTCCCCCCCGTTAGTAGGGATGATGTCTGTATCCCAGTTGAAGTCAGCGTTCCCATCGTAGTTGTAGGGCTGGGTCCCGGAGACTAAGGAATCTGCAGCGTGTGTGTCTTCCGCGATGCTCTGGCTCGCCGCGGGCCACCACCCCCAGGGCGCTCCAGGCGCCACAGATGGAAGCCCATCTTGGATGATACACACACAGTACGCGGTGCCAGGGTTGTTGCCGATGTAGTGTGGATCGATGTAGGAGAAGTGGATGAGGCCACATCCGTGGCAAAAGGGTTCGTTTACTTCCATTATCAGAGAGAAAGCGTGAATAGGAGATAGTTTACCTATTGTATGCTCTGTATCAATGGAATTGCTGGATGCTGAGGTCAAGTGAGTTCTGGGGCTGCTGGCTGGCTTTTATATTGCCCTTCGTGCTAGCTGTCTCCTATTGTCACCTCACAATTAGAAGATACATTTTAGATAATCGACTTGTGGGAAAATAAGATAAATTTGGGTAGCTTAATCCAAAGAACGGCTATCATGTATAAAGGACACAGCCCATTGTTTTGTTCACCTTTATCTCCACCTCATTGTCTTCTTTGTTTCCGCCATTCCTCTTCCAGGACAGATATCCACACATGTCGACAACAACGAGAACAATAAATGAAATTGCAGCCATGGCACCTTAATACCATAAGATTTACCGCCGAGGCTTCCTCGGGGCTCGCCGCTTCGAGGGTGTAGTTACGCAGTCTTCGTCATCATTGATGTTGCGAAATTCATCAGCAATGCTCGGGATATCAAGGGACAAAATCTTCTCTTCGATGTCTATCATGGCGTGATAGATGAGGGCGTACGTTGCGGGCGCAGTGTCCAAGTCAAGAGTGACATCTTCTGGACACCGGTGGGTGACGATGTGCTATACATGGGCACAGGACCCATACAGGTGAGACTCTATGCTAAACTGCACTTTCACCTTTAGGAAGCCATATGTCAAATTCCAAGAGTTCTGGCGCCTGGTCCGAACCACACCCGACGGTCCACCCGAGACGTACCACTGCACGTATCTCGTAGACTGGGCCAACCAGATGGCGCGAAACTACGAGGGGCCGGTCGAGAATGCACGGTTGCTATTTGAAACCAGCCAAACACGATGGGACACGAGCACAATCTGCGAGGTCTTTACATCGCAATTTCGTAGGCTCTAGGCGGAGATTTCAGCTAGAGGGGTCGCTTCATCAGCTAGTAGTACATGCTAGAATTAATTAGAGAGTAAATCTGTCAGAGGCTTTCGGCATGCCGGGCGAACCGAGACCCGGAACGGGCTTAGTGAGTTACAGGGCGCGGGGCGCGGGGCCGGAAGCGGTGCCCGGCAGCGGCGCCCGGCAGCGGGGTACAGTGGGTGCCCGGCCGGCCGGTACCGGAACTTCTCCGGGCCGGTTGCACCTCGGATATGAAAAAAGAAGGCCAAGGAGCGAGAGAGTTGGGGAGCCGAATGGAGTGTCTTCTGAATATTATATAGAATCTCAGCGTGTAAGCGTGTGGTATCAGAAAAGACCCCCCCTGTGTTTACTTCTGAGTTGGAGTCGCCCAAAACAACTCCCTCAATTGCAGCTGACTACACCGGCAAGATTCGGGGGGCATTACAGTCATTATTCATTCCAGACACATTGTCCTCCTTTCGAACACGGTCAGTGACGTTTACTCGTCTTCATTTGCTCCGCCTATACACGTGGCCGCCCCCTCTCCTTCTTCGCCTTCTTCCCCCCATTCTCAATCTTGACCCGACTCTGCCCGTCCTTGGAGTTGAAGGGACCCACGAGATCCATGATGTAATCGTCCTTGTAGTGCGCGTTCAGGTCGGCCTCGCTGCCGAGCCGCTGGTGCGACGAGACGCTCGCCTCGCGGCGCTCGGTCGTGACGCTGAACTCGCGCGTCACGAAGATGGCGCCCAGGTAGGGGCGGAGCACGGGCCAGAAGATTGGCACCGACGCGCAGATGGAGGCCACGTTGATCTCGAGGACCATGAGTAGGATGCTCAGGGGGCCGTACCAGGTGGGGTCGTGCGTCGGGTACCAGCCCGTCTTGTAGTAGATGGTTTCCGACACGCGCCAGGCAGATAGAGTGACAACGCTGTTTTTTGTGGCTCGTATTAGTGACCTGGGTGTTGGAATTTGGAGAAAGAGAGAGAGAAAGAGAGAGACAGAGGAATGAAGGACGTACGTTGCCCCCATCAGCAGCAGCACCATCAGGCCCAGGCGCGTCCGAAGTGTCACGTCGGGCCGAGTATACAGCTGGAAGGGTATGGCGGTGATGTAGATGTCGAGGAGGGTATTGATCAGGTTATGCGAAA
Source organism: Phialemonium atrogriseum (assembly GCF_030411735.1). Lineage (NCBI taxonomy): Eukaryota > Fungi > Ascomycota > Sordariomycetes > Cephalothecales > Cephalothecaceae > Phialemonium > Phialemonium atrogriseum. The sequence continues at coordinate 44,886 of NW_026848161.1, read as the reverse complement.
CAAACGTTGCTGTAAACAAGTCTGGATCCTGGGATCCATAGCCCCAGCAGTGGGCATCCCTGGCAAAGATATTCCACGCGTCTGGGATAACGGTGCAGGGGAAAACGGCCAGTATCACGAAGGTGATGCCCCAAAGAGAGACGAAGACGATGCCACCAACGCTCGCGCGGTGTGGCCAGGTGCCTCTGTCGAAGACCCGGAGGAACTGGAAGAGTAGGCTGAGCTTGATGAATGCCGCCGCAAGGTTCAGATTGATGTTGAGGGCGTAAAATAGCTTCAGATACATCCGGACATCCCCAACGGTAAGAAGCAGGAAGTGTTGGCCCTCGCCATAGTGTATTGCTGCAAATTGTTAGTCCTTCAGAAGGATAACGTCGTGGCATCTTGGGTGGGGTGGGCGGTCCGCTTACAGGTGAGGAACACGATGGAGGCTACCGAGGTGAAAATCTGTCCGGGGGGTGCCGCGTTAGTGCTTGAGGCCCGATCCCAAGTGCGATTGGAGACCTACGAGGTAGAGAAACACGAAGAGATCATCCAAACCCGGCATCCGCACCACCCTCAACCGGACATAGAGCCTGGGCAAGACGAATAACCATGATAATGCCTAGGTAGGGGGGTTAGACATTAGATGCTCCCATAGACAACGTCTGGAGTTTCGGCGGAGGCGAACCAGGAAAGTTACTGTGAAGCCTATCAAGCATCCCGGTGTGTTTGTGAAAGGAACGCGCTCGCTGAAGTTGTCGTAGGTAGGAAACCCGAAGATGTTGATGAGCTGGGTACTGTCGTTGAAGGCCGCCATGGCTTTAGGGATCGCGGTCGATGGCGACGAGAAACAAAGCAGTCATCGTAGTGGGGGGTGAAGATGGTAGAAATGGAGTTCGAAAAGGACATCTTCACTTTGACAAGCCCAGCAATGCAACCCCCCTTGCCCTGCCTCAGGTCGACCAGTTGGTTCGAGAGTCCCTTGGCAGGTCTGTGTACCACACTCCAAGCCAAGCGCGGGATCCCGCACCCTTGCTCTTATTAGGTAGATAGCTGCCGCTCATCTCCACAGGGCTGGCTTCTCTAAAAAGTTTGGGACGCGGGGAAATCAGTGGATCAGGCCCAAACCCATGTTCTTTTACGCGCGTTGATCCTCTCCCTCGTCAACTCTCCTCGACGCTAGGTACTGTAGTCTGTAGCTACGAAATTGCCGCCCCCAGTTGCCCGTCTTCCAATCCATATGCCGAGCGTAGCAGATGGTCTAGAGTGGTCTTCAAACGCACTACAGTCATCGCTTCTAGAAAGCGATTCGCGAGAATAGCGCGGACCTGCAGATCAGAGCGGGAGGGTGGGGGAAAAAAGCAAGGCTCTGCATTCCATTCTTCTGCTGCCGCATTGACTCGACGGAGTCAATTTCGGCTGATTACAAGGACTCGCTACCACCAGGACGGATGTCACCTTGAATCAGCCCCAGCTATCGAGATCCCGCCTGTGCCACCCTCATCGACTGCTTGACACACGGATGTCCCATGCGCTGCCGTTACGCAACATCCACACAGAAATAGAACCTCGAGTAGAAGCTTTTGGTTGGCTCAACCCTCTTATGCACAGACGATGCCTGCCCGTGCGTCACACGGTCGATGCCGAGACGGCCCAGTGAGTACGAGTTCATTCAACGCCACGACCAGAACAGCCCACCAGACAGCTTCTACACCTTCTGCGCTACCAAGGCTCCAGAGCCCATACTTGGATGAGCCGCAGACAATTGAGGTTCCGTGCGTTCTCTGGTGGCGTAAGATACGCCCAATTGGATGAGGCCAGTCCTGCTTACTACGGCATGCATAATCCCTCGCTGAAACCGTTGTAACAGGAACCCCGGTGAAGATCTACACTTCAGCGGTCCACATACGCATATGGCACAGCGCCTGACGTCGGGGCATCAAATCGCCGAGCCGTCTCTCTCGTCTTTGCCATGCACAAGAAGAGGGTGGGCTGTCCAGCCTTCATGAGTTGGCTTAGTATCATGCAAATGCTTCGTGGTCAGGCAGGCCCTCGCGGAGGCCGCTCAGGAGCGAGCTTCAGCGAGATGATTTGGATTGCGGTATTCCAACCGGAGCTTCGTGCAGCTAGCCATCAAGGAACAAGCCAACACACGGACATTGAAGCCGTCAAGCTTCCCCGATTTCGGACAGCATCGGTGAACTATTTCGAGGTTGCATGTCTTCCGCCAATCTTGTAGGAGTGTGATGCTCCTTGGGCGCCTGCCTGCCATTTGTCCCGTGTCGTGAGAATGTTCCACGACGCACCATCCATCACCTTGGGCCAATTATATAGGCAATATATCGCCATGGCGCAGCGGTCAATGCGCGGAATGCCTTTTGGGGGAAGCGCGAAGGGGTCGATTCGATTCCGACACTGCCGTGAAGCAGCTAAGCCGTGAAGAAGCTAACTACAGTCGCTGGAGATTGAAGTTGCAGTTGGACAAGTGTTGAAGAGCTTGTAAGCTACGGTGGTGCGCCTTAAGTAGCAAACGGGAAAGAAAGAAAGAAGAAAGACAAGGAGGAAAAAGAAAAGAGAAATAAGGGTATCGATCTGATTCGTACCTGCGGTGACTCGTGTGGTGTGGGAAGAAAAAAAGAAGAAAAAAATCCCCTCGCGCGGAATCGAACCGCGGACCTATCGGTTTGAAACAGTGCAATTACAGCCGAGTGTGATATCCATCTACACCACAAGGGGGCTTGATTGGCTGCTCCGCGCAATTAGATAGAACTATAAAGCATGAGCAAGCTGCCAGCTGCCCAGTGGTCTGCCAAAACTCTCGACAGCTGGCGGCTCTACGCAGCACAACACTACAGGATCGCTGAATCAAGGTGAACACTCCCTAAAGGATCGCCTTAATCAGCTCTCTCGGGTGGTACTAATTACACTTCAAGAAGAACAAAGTTATGGCGCTGAAGAAGGCTGCAGTTCATCCTCAGGGGTATCCCCAAGCCAAGCTCTTCAGCATCTATCCAATAGTGCATTGGCTCGCGGTCGCGCACCTCAAGCCAATTCAACGCGTAAAACATCGCAGCGGCTGAGAAGTATGTTTTGCACAAGTTAAGTCGGATATGGGAGAATTTGAGCTGCTGCTAGCATTGAAAACCCCAGTCGAGGCTCGAGATCGCACCACACTAACAACATAATCGCGTTTACTGACGGCGAGAATTGGGCTCCATGTTAAGCCGAATAACAATACAAAAACAAGATAACAAAAGCAGGATCGTTCCGCCACTGTCATGATCACTCGCCCCTGTCATCATGCTCCACGTCTGGCCCAGATCTCCACCGAGTTCGGCAACGCCCCCTCCACCAACCATCTCTCCAGTAGCATCATCAACGCAGTCCTCAAGCATCCGCTGATACTCGGCTACATTGGCATCAAGGCGGACGTCCATGTGCTGCTCCCATGTTTCAATACCGGTAACCATAGAGGCGTCTAGCTCATGGGGGGGGCGTTTTCTTCGCGAAAGTGAAGGACACGGGTTGATGATTTCGTAGAGGGTAAAAATGGTGTATTTGACATCGTTGCGATCCGCATCATTGCTACGAAAGGCATGTCTATTCTGCACATCGCCTTCCCAGCCGAGCTTAGTGGCCAGGTTGAAGGCAAAGATTTCCAGCTTGCCTGTTTCGGGACTGATGAGGAGGTTGTGCGTGCATATATCGCCATGGAAATGCCCAATTCAAGATTGAGGTAATCGATGCCCTCGACGAGTTTTTTCAGATACTTGAACGTGAAGACTCGGCTCACACTGTCCAGTACAGTGCCTCCTGGGACAAACGGAGTTGTAAAGCCAACGACTTTATCGAGACCATCAGCAGTATCGACAACAAGACGATCCAAACGGACGATACTTGGGTGCCTCGGGATGCGCATTTGAGCAGTTGATCTCGTGCCAGGCGGTGGCAACGTTGTTCGCGTTGATGCAGTATTTGAAGGCAATTCGGTTGTGCAAGTCGCCCAGGTCATATTTGAAGGCTGTGGGGTCTAGGGGTCTACCTGACCTCCCATCTGCTCGAATTCCATAAGATGGGAACGGCGAATCTTGGGTATTTCATGTGCAAAATCTGTGACCAAAGGGTAGAATGGAATCATAGTTTTGTCTTCGTCGACGTTAGAAGAGCAGGTGACAAATTCGCCATCATGCGCGACTTCTATCAAGACAGCATCGGGCGGAATATCGTCGATGTGCTCGGCAAGGGCCTCGAAGATGAAGTCTCCGTCTTCTTCCAGCCATGACGTTGCCACGCTGATGGTACGCCGCTGGTCCCAATCGTGAACAACCCAAAGGTGACCATTGTTGCTATAGGTTGATGTCAAACCGCGCGAAGTGAATCTTTGGTCCAGGCGGCAATCGTCAAAGTAACCCATGAATTCCCAAAACATCTAGCTTTGGGTATCATATTCCTGTCATGGTTTTCTGTGTGCAGATACCTACCTAATAGCCCCCACTTTCCAGGGCGCAGGTACGCCCTTGGTTGTACAAAGGCGTATCTTGTCTGAGGGAAGTACAAATCATCTGAGCCACAGTATAAAATAATCGGGTGATTGTCGAGGTGGCGCTCAGATATTGCTTGGAGATCACAGAAAGGTCCCTTAATTAGAGGAAGCTGGCGCAAATATTGAGGGTCCATGATTAGGAAGTGTGCATGAATATTACATAGACCCAGGAAGGTGTCAAAATGTTTAATTATCCAGTAGCTCCAGGAATGGAAGGGTATACAACGGCAGTCGACGACGGCTCTACTTGGCAACCAAGAAGGGATATGATAGCCTCGGGGGTCGAGCAGATGACCAGCGCCCCAGTTTGCGCATCAGTGTCCCATTTGAGCACGAGATCAGAGATGATTGGCTTCCCCATCCTGATTCTAGCCTGCGGCTGTTTCAGCGACGGGAACGTGATGAGCGCTGATTGGGGGGGTTTTGGCCACGGTCAATTAGCATGTGAAAGTGAGAGAAAAGTGAAGGCAGGCAATTCGAGCCCAAGCCCTCGGTGAAGCTGGCACAGTGGAACAACCAGTCATTGGGTGGCGCCTCTTCAAGTACAGATAGGTACCAGGGACTGGAAATAGGTCGGGTCTGTCTGACCAAGGCAGTTGGGTGATGAATGTGAGTGCCACATGCAGGTCTTCTTCTATCCGTGTTCATGTGATTGACCGACAAGGACATACAAATTCAGCCAACATCTGTCCATCCTCCCCCAGTCATTCCCTGGTTTTCATCTTTTCCCATACTGCCTATCCATCGTGTTGAAACTTTATTGCCCTCTTCCATTTCTTCGACACTGCCGGTTCTTTTAGCGGGGCTGTGAACACATCGCTGACAAACCCCTGGCTTCGGGTCTTCCCGCTGGTTTCCGCCCTATTCAAATCTCCAGGTTTCCGCCGATAGCGGTGTGTCAACGTGGGGTCTTGCACGCGGGGCCAGCCCACACACATCATCGTCAGCCAACCACAGCAAATCAATAACACTACGAACAAACAAGTCGGATTTCATCCCAAGTTCTTCCCCCTGTCTTCGAGACTCCACCGGTGTTTGTGAGCGAGGCAATAATAACCAAATAAATCAAGCCACCAAGAGTCTCGGGGACCCGGATACGCCCTCGGCTGCAGTGCTGGGTCTTGGAGCTTCGTCCAGAAACTCTCGAATCCATTTCCCCTAACCCAGACGGGAACCCCTCCTGCACTACGACCCCTCCCGCATGCGTTAACCTGCATTCGCCTCACAGCCCACTCTCTTGACTACCAGCACCCGGCCAATCATCGACAACCCACGAGGAGCAACCACATACCGGCTCCGCTGCAAAGAGGGTCCCAGAGAGGGTCCAGCGAGGGTCTCGAGACCACAGAGAGACGGTGTGAGGAAGAACCCCCCATTTAAATTCCTCGTCAAAACAGCCGTTTCATTTCCCATTGTTGAGACAGCGCAGACCGCAACTTCTTCGCTTCTGCTGTCTAATTTCCTCCACCCCTCACCTCACCGCCTCGACTGCACTTTTTCTATTCATAAAGACAAAGAAAGCCGCCACCCCCTCCCGTCCCCTGCTGCCGCAATCGATAAACTTGTACGGGAGAAACTTCCTCCCGGCCAACCCTCCGATGTCCCAACCCAGGTTATGAACCAGAACGCAGCAGCCATGCCCCGCCGCTCTCCTCCCTCTCCTAGGTCTCACTCGAGGGCCAGCATAGCAGCGTCCGACACGACATATCACAGCTTTCGTGACATCGAGTTGGAGGAACCGACAACAACAACAACAACAATGGACCCGTCACTGCCCAGTCAAAAATTCGACTCACCGACCTCGCCCGAGATGCGCCGCCAAGACTCGGGCTATCAGTCCTTAGCCCCCGCCAGTTCGCATGTGTCCCGCCGCCGTAGCTCCCCGACATCGGCCCCGTCGGCTCAACAACAACACCCTCGGCCGAGGCCGGCTGCCCGCCGCTCAGCCAAATCCGCCCCGGTCGCCCACCTGCCGAGAAGTAGCGGTCAGTCCCTGGACATTGGCAGGACCTCTACACACTCCCAACAGTCGTACCGCCCACACGACACCGACACCTTCTTCCACTTCCCACATTTCCCCTACCCGGAGCCGGCCGCCGAAGAAGACCCGGACCTCGTCGTTGCCGATCCCGAACCCCCGCCGCAGACCACCCACTACTGGACCAGCGACAACACACGGCGGCTGGAGTACGCGGCCATCGATGCGGCGAGCCGCGGCGTGAGGGGCTGGGTGATGCGGCACGTGGTTCCCGACTGCTTCATCCCCAAGGACCGCCGCCGCATCCGCTTCGAGGATGATCGGGGCAGCGTCGTGCGGTACCGGCTCGACCTCGACGTCGACGAGGACGGGGAGAAGGACGAGCGCGAGGGTGGTGGGAGGAGGAGGCGGCGGAGGGCGTGGTGGTTCCGCCTGCGCGGCAACTGAGCCGCTCTTCCACCCCCCCATAACCCATCCCGAGTGCTACCGCGAGAACGCAAGAGTAGTAGTTATCACTCGACCTAGCTGTTTGGCTTCCTCCTTTTTTGTTTGCATCAGCATTGCATTGCATGGCATGGAACATTGCATGGGCACATCTCACATTTACACATGGGGAGGCGTTTTATACCCACCGTTTGTTGCTCTTTTTTTTTCCCTTTTTGTCATTCGGCGTACCATTGAGATTGACTTTGGGCACCTGGCAATGTTTCTTTTGCCTACGGAGTTTGGCCTTTTAATGTCGGAGAATTTGACGAGAAAGCATGTTTTACGTTGACTACGAATGGGATTGCCAACTCATGGGGTTGTTTAGACAGACAGGCCGTTCTAGATGAGTTGCATCAGAGTGACTAGGTGGGGAAAGAAACGTGTCTCTAGTCTTGTCGTGCCCGGTGAGGGATGTACGGCACCAGATTTTGAGAGAGATAGAATGAATATCAAGTGTCTCATTTGTTCTATACGTACCGTTTTATGACTTCCCAGTTCGCAATTTGGTTGAACGACATGCATTAGAACTACGTTTCTACGTTTGGAAAGGTCACGCACTCGACTTGGGGGCGGTTCAATGGAGGTAATAGATCAACTCTGATTATGGGATCCTCAAGAGCCCGAAAGATCTTCCTCGCCAGCGAGGGGTATTGAGATGTCTAGACTAGTTCCTGCTCATCGGCCAAGTTCTTGGGTGAACGGCTTAGGGCAAGCATGATTGTGTACATCACAAACATCGCAAGCAGCGCCAAAACCAGGGCCCTGATGCCGGCTCGCATAGCAATATCGATCGACGTCAACCGAACCGGGGGGTCCTCTGCCAGAGGCGAAGAATCTTCAGAAGAATAATCTTCTGAGAGATCGTCTGGAAGATCGTCTGAAAGATCGCCCTGGGCAAAGTAGGCGATCCACTCTCGGGAGCTCCACCCCACCTCATCTTCTCTTCCTGCGTCTGTGCTAGGAGACGGCCACCCACTGGATTGGCTGTCGGCGTCGAAACTGGGGGAGAGGGCCCAGTCCAATGCTGCTTCGATGATCCTGTTGGAGATCCTGCTGGCCGTGGTGTATTCAGCTACAGTACCTAGGTACACTGGCTCGGGACCATCACTTGGAGGTATCGTTATGCTCAGGGGACTCACCAACGGTCGATGCAGCCGTCCGCAGATGATGGGCACCTCTCTCGAGACATCACCCCACCCTGCTGGGCTGGCCAGCTTGACAACCGTTTCTATTGATGCGCTGCTAGGACCTAGATAAGGCATTTGCTGGCCTTGGGTTTGGGGGGAACACGAGCCAGAAGCCATGTTGGTGCTTGGATGCGCGGAGGTTATGAACTATTGGGCTGGTCCTTGGTTCTCCCATATCTCAGCAGGACGTCCTGGATGCTCGTGATATATATATCGACTTAGAGCGGCCAATGTTATTTTGTTATTCCCATGACAAGCGAGCGTTGTTCGAGACTATGTCTATGTTGCGAGGATAGTAGCATTGTGTTTCTTTGTTGGCTTGCAGGGGTTTTTTTTTTTTTTTTTTTTTTTTTTGGAACAGTTCACTAAATAGGTCGCTATTATGACCTATATAGACATTGTTAAAAAACCCAAGTATGTCAATGCAAACAAAGCCCCTGAAATCATTTCTCTCGAAACTTTGACCCTTCAAGTCGAAGTCATCCGCCACACTCCTTACTTAGAGCATCTCCAACGTCTGCTGATTTCGAAGAGGAGAAGTTCAAGCCGCATCGATCGAAGAGAGCGGTTCCCTGGGAGAGGGGTTTTCTATGTTTCTGCACATCGTTGCCAGTGAGACTGACAAGGAGTCCAAGTAATAAAGCTAAGTTGCTCCCGCCCCCTGCAAAACAGCACTGACAGACTCTGTCCATTCGTGCAGCTGCATCTGCACCTATCCTTGCAGACAAACCGCTGTAGCATTCGGCATTGGGATCTCTCACTTCTGTTGGTTCACAAATACATGATTTCGATACTCCCACACCCTGTCTGGAAAGGTCTCTAATACCCCCCGTTTCGCTTGCCACGGTGTTTCTTTACCGTTCTAATCAGAAGGACTGCCTTTCAAGCCGAGCATTCAGCTGTAAGATACCCAGTGTGTACCTGGTTTTGATCTCGTGTACATTGGCTGAAGAGATGCTGCCTCACCGTAAAATTTGTGTCCTATCCTCTCAACTCCCTACCTAACTGATATGAACTGAGGTGGAGCAAGGCGAGAGGGGCCCGCCCGCAGCTGATCTCCACTGTACATACAGTACATGGGTACGTACTGACTTTGGAAACGACAGGAGATACAAGATAAAGCACATGGATGGTGGTAGATAGGTGATTGAGAAGAAATATCTAAAACTTTTCAAATAGTCGTTCTAACATTTTGACATTTCCAGTCGAGACTCCATCCGATTAGTTTGAAGATAGCTGATGTTGAGTTTGAACTTCCATGATATCCATGCATGCATGGCCCAAACCAAGAATCGGGCACAGACCAAGATTGTGGGGCTCGACCAGTAGTGGTTCAGCCAATGGTGACGGCTCATCTTTTTTTTCCTGCGGGGATCTAAAAATTTAGCATCATGGCAGCCGGACTTCATATCGGTTTGCTGCTCAATCCTGCCTGTCGGCTGAGGACTGTGACGCAGCAATCAGAAAAGCCTGTCGCCGCATCCTGCCGTCAGCGCCCCTCAGCAAACCCCGCGGCCGGACTCGTCTTATCTTTTCTCCTTCCGCCACCAATTGCCCGAAGCGTCCTGTCCCTCCCAGCTTGTTCTGGTCACGTCGGCTTCACACCGCACACTTCCTGCGATCTGGCACATCACGAGCCTCGTCCACTACCATGGCTCCTCTAAACGGGGCTACAGGCAAGCCAAGCGCAGGCGGCGGCCGCTGGGCCCCTCAGAAACCTGTAGTCCCAGTCGTCCCAGTAGTCCCTCTGCCTTACGTCCGGCGTCAAGCTAGCAGCAACCCTCGACGAGCTGCTGTCTCCCAGTCCGCGCCCCTCCAGCAGACTGGCAACAATCCCGCCGCCAGTAATCACCACCAGAATTACCACCAGACGGAGCCTCGAAAGAAGGAACAGGACGAGGGTAGCCAGACGACAGCAACCGACAACGGCACCAGAAAAGGCACCGGCAAAGCCTACACGGAGGAGACTCCGCCGGCCCGGGAAGCTGAAGCTGCGACGCCACCAGCTGCACCGGCCAACGTCGCACCTGTCGCGCCAGTATCACCGCCTCTCGCTTCACCAAGCAAGAAGGATTTCGGTACGTGGCTCTCTTGCGTCTCTGCTCACACTCTCTCCTCTCTCCGTCACTCCGTTTGCTCTGCCCTCGCGTCCACTCCTTCCTCACCCACTTCCTCTCGCTCTTTTTTTCTCTCTGGCGCCCAACTGGTTACCTGGGAGGTGATAGGCTGTGCTGACCGCCATTCGTTCATAGATACTCCGACCGCACCTTCTGCTGCCGCTCCGCAAGAGCATCTGGCCTCGCCAACTCCGACCCGACCGCGACACCATTTACAATCAAACGGAGATTCCGGCAACCATTCCGCGCGTCCGGGCTCTGTCACGAAAGCTGCAGTGACCCATCACCGCCACCCCCACCCAGCTGCAATGAACCAACACAGGATGCACCAAACCCATCCAAGCATGGGCAGCCTGATCTTTGGTGGTTTCTACGGGTCCAACACCACATCGCCAGCTCCCCATTCCGGCGGCGCGTACCGGCCTCCCGACCTCATGTCCTACCCGCCTGAAGCGATGCCAATTCCCGCTGTCGATCAATACGGACGTCCTTTGCTGGTATCTCCTACAGCTGACGGCTTTCCTCCGCCGGCCATGAGCCACCATGGCCCTCCGACCCCTCACTCCTTCCATGGTTCCCAGTCCTCCATGCAAGCTGAGGAGAACGGCTTCGCCCACTACCCTGTTATGAACGGTCACGATGGCTACCCAGTTCATCATCCCATGGGACAACCACAGCGACACATGGCTGCCATGGATCGTCATATGGCCGCACTTCCGCCTGTGGCGAGTGCTTCCGCTTCGGATTTCGCCATCTCCAGAATGCAAATCCAGACCCTGAGTTTTCTCCGGGGTGGCATTGAACATGGGGATTTCTCGGATTGTACCCTTGAACTCCACATCGCCAACAGCCCTCCGTCCGCGGACCACGCAGGACACCATCAAAGCCAGCCTTCTCTGCGTATTCCCTGCCACCGATTCATCTTGTCTCAAAGCCCAACCCTGAAGCATATACTGCAGACGAGAGGCACATCCCCCGATGGAGTTCTCCTCCTCGACTTGCAGGACCAGTATCTGAGGCCGGAGGCCTTCTATTTCACAATCCGGACTCTCTACGGATGGGATTTCGGTGATGACTTCCTTCCTACCTACATGGGCTTCCAGGGCGTCAAGGATGAGTTCGACCACGCGCTCGGGTACGCCGCCGCCGCGAGGTATCTTCAGCTACCTCTCGTGCATGCGAGAGCTATCCATTACGCATGCCGCCGTCTGCTACACTGGGAAACCATCGAGAAGGCTTGCGAATTTGCCTTGCCAAGTGCCATTTTTGGGCATCCAGCAAGGCATGATGCGTCGCCCTCTACCGAGCACTTCAGCGTCGCCGAGCTCTTGGACGCCATCATTGCCTTTGTCGTCAACCGCCTACCTCCGAACTTCGTCCTCGATACCACCGTTGGCGGCTGCGGGTTTTCACGCCTCCCCTCGCCCAGCCCCGTTCCTCCACGAACGCGAAATATGCCAGCGATAGCCCGCGGCACATCTGGTCCCGGCACGGGCTCCCATAGCCGCCACCCTTCCAACGCTCAGGCTCAGATGCCGCGAAACCCTCGCCTCTCCACCAATCCACGCCTATCCCAGATCCAGTTCGGGGACCTCTCCCCTCAGGTGGAAAACGGTGCCGAGTCTGGGGACGGGGACCAAGGAGCCGCGGCCGCCACAGCTCGTATGCCGACGCCGTGGGATACCATTATTTCTCGCATCCTACTCAACCTCCCGTTCCCGCTGCTCAAGCAGGTCCTCGAACACCCTGCCTTGTGCAAGCCTTCGGGGGATCTGACCATGCAAGCGCGTCACAATCTCATAACGAGCGTCATCGCTGAGCGAGAGGCTAGGCGGCTGCGCACCCTTGTGGAGGGCGACCCACAGCTGAAGGTCTTCCAGGAGAGGCTTGATGGTGCGGTTGAGCCGCTGCCTGTTCAACAGATGGGCGACTTCCTGGTGAATAACATGGGCTTCAAGGAGGAGGTTTTCCCTGGAGACGTTCCATATCTTGTCCAAAGCTGGGTGCACAGCGGCTCTGGGAGTATCAGCGCCTGAAGACGGACCGCCGGGACGATGGGACGCTCTCACACCACGTCAAGACATGTGGCGAAGACATCATGAGAGATGAACTAGGAGTTTGCATTTTGGGGCGGAAAACGTCGGCATTCGCATTTGCATTTGCGATACATCGAGTGGTTTATTGGCACATGCCTTGGTCTGGTTTCATACATCCTTGGCCTTCTTCTCGTCTATTTCCACCAACCCCCTTTTTCCGAACCTGTTTTTTTTTTTTTGGTCTTTGTCCATTTTCCATTTTCCAACTTTTCCCCTGCCGTCATTCGCACGGATTCGGCTTGCATTGGTTCGGAGTTGCGAGGGGCAAAATGGTTCTTGCCTCTTCTGGGTTCAGGTATTCATCAAAGACATGGTGGCGAGGTTAGGGCAACAGGCTTCCCATTGGCATGCGGGTTTCAGATGAACTGTGGCTTTCTTTCGGTCCCCATGTTACGATCTGCCCATTTTCCTTTACTGGTTGGTTGATGGCACGGTTATCATGCTTAGGTGAAGCAGAGGGCTTCAACCCAACACTCGACTGCCTGGCAAGAACACACAGGCAACACCAAAAGTTACAACGTAATGGGCATTCTGTGCTTAGAAGGAACGGACCAAAACATAATAGGCTTTGCTTTACACCCGACCTCTTCTCGTCTCAAGTTTCGGATGACATATGGAGAGGATGCGTCGGCCTCAACGGTTATTATTCTACAAGATTTGGAGAACGTTTCTGGCTAGCACGCCTGGCCAACGAAGAAGGACCTACCTATCCAGGCCTTTTTCAGATATATGGCAGGTAGGGATAGGAAGGAGCATTCAAAAGCACCTTTTTTGCTTGTTAATCCGCCATCTCCGTGTTGTTTCGGGCATGCTTCCCCCTCCATCCAATCAAGGAACTGCATTCTACACCCGACCTGGCTAATTTCCGGGTTGGTGGGTTCCAATGGGTGCATGAAATGACGGCATCCCCCAATCGAGATAAAATGTGGGGTTTCGTGGGGATGTCCCTTGCTCTCGCATAAACCGAGGCTCTGATTCCAAGGAATGCACATGTAAAGTCGCGCGCGTTTGTGTCTCCCTGTCCTTCATAACCATCGTAATCAACCATCGCGAACAACCAGCGTCCCTCGACATGAACTAGCTTCCCGTCTCTCGCTCGACTCTGGCTTTTTCTTTTTATTCGACATCATCATGCTCCAGAGGGCATCGGGATACGCGACTCTCATCCGCAAAATAAGAGCGAACCATTAGAACTCGAAGAAGCCTCACGCATCAGCACCGATCGCGAACCATCATAATCATCACATTTGCCATGGCTACCACCGCAGGCGTGGGCCCATCAGGCTCCAGTGCCGGCCCTGCGAATCGTTCTGCCAAGTCAGCTGTTGATCCGATCCTGCGCAACGCCCTGCGATACACAATATCTGCCCGCGAATATGCACTGCTACACCGATATATAATCTCGCGCTCGCGGCTGCTTAAGAAACGCGCCCCCACTGTGGATAGCGTGCAGAGGATTATGAACGGGAAGCCGCACAACCGTGGGAAGGAGCTGGAGTCTTCGAGCAGACGAGACAAGGGCAAGGCTAAGGAAAGATCCAGTGGTGCCGGTGCTGGTGCTGGTTCTGACGAAGGCACAGCGCACGGGGAAGCAAGAGATATGGCACTCGGCGGCGCAGATGATTATAATGCGCGTGCCATCCGTCACTCCATCCGTGTCTTCCTTGCAACTGGCGCTTTGATGAAGCTCTGGGGCCTCGTCTCCGGTCGGTTGATGAAGAACAAACAGGGGTAAGAGAAGCTGGGTCCTCTCCTCCGCGAAGCTCTCCTGACGAACGCGATGAATGATATATACTAAACTCCGATACTAGAGCGTCATCAAACGGACAGAAGAAACCACCGCTACATAAGTCTCCAACTCTCAGGCTCTCCCTGTCTCTGAGCACCATCTTGCTGCTCTACCGACTGCTCTTCCGCTTCTTCACGCGTTTACGAGTCCACCTCCTCGACCCGTCGGCGGCACCGTTTTGCCAGCGCAACCCCCGCACGGCGAATACCTTGACGTCGCCATACGCCCCTGCCGTAGGTGCCTCCTTGGCAGGTCTTGCCCTGGGGATATACCCTGCTCAGCAGCTGAGGGTGTCGGTCGCCATATACGCTGCTTTCCGCGCTCTCGAGTTTGGGTGGAACTGCGCCGAAGACGGAGGCATGATCTGGGGCTGGGAAAAGGGCGCGAATGGGAAGTCGGAGAGGAAACGGCTGAGGCCTTGGTGGTGGGGGAGCTGGATGCTGCAGCCCTTTGCCTTTGGGCAGCTATTGCATGCGGTCGTGTTCGATCGAGACTGCTTCCCGAAGGTGAGCTTAGCAGTCAGCCACGATGGCGTGTATCTCGCGTTGCTAACACGATTCTGCCTTGCAGGCTTATGGCGACTTCATATTCAACAACTCAACGGCATATCTCCACCAGAGGCCTGACGACACCCCTGCCCGCGTTGGCTGGCCCAATCCCTACCAAATCGTTGATAGCCTTGCCGAGATGGCACGTCTCAACTGGCCGTAAGTATCCTCCTGTCCTTGTCGTGGCTTCGGCCCTTTTTAACCCCTTTGCAGGCCGTTTATATCTCCCATTTTGTATCCCAACAAGGACGACATTCTCCCCCCGTCCCTGACCGCCATCGCTCCCCTGACATCTCGGGCGCATCCGCTCATCACCTCCCTCTCCTGCGCAACTCTCCATCCCTCAGACCCGTCTTGCACCCGCACCTTCCTGACATTCTGGTTGCGCTCCTTCCCGCCGCTCACGAAGTTCCTCCTCCTCATATACTCTGCCCTCCTGCTCCCTCGTCTCAGTAGCTTGTACCACTTCCCCGTCTCGACCATCCACCGCCTCCTCGCCCGCGCGCTGCGCATGTCGTCCTTCGTGACCGGGGCCATGTCGACGGCCTGGGCGAGCATCTGCTTCTTCCAGGCGTGGTTCCCGAGGGGCTTCCTACCCACGCAGCGCTTCTTCCTCGGCGGCTTCCTGGCCGGGTTCTGGGCGTGGGTCGAGCGCAGGCAGGGCCGGGGCGCGTTTCTGTACAGCGCCAGGGCCAGCGTCGACAGCCTGTGGAAGGTGGGCGTCAAGAGGCGGTGGTGGAGGGCCATGAGGGGCGGCGACGTCTGGGTGTTCGTCCTGGCCATGATGCTGACGGGCGTTGTCTACGAGCGGGACGCGAGGGCGATCAGGGAGGGGAACTGGCGGAAGGGGTTCAGCTGGGTGAGGGGCGAGGGGTGGAAGGACTGGGGCGTTGAGCCCGAGGATGTTGATGATGACGAGGCGGGGGAGGAGGGGGGTGTGACATTGATGACAGAGTGATTCATTCCGCTCGTGTTTGGCAGTGGATCTTGTGTGCGTCTGACGACTCTATAATGATGTATGAATATACTCTTTCGCCCGAAATAGTACTATGTTTAAGATCTACGGCGGCACTACTCATTCCACCATCACCATCCCGCGGTCTACAGTTGGACCACCCCTAACCTTCAACGCGCAGATCCCCCCCTCAGCAGGTCTGACCCGCCCGTAGGCGCGCAGCGCAAACGCGGGTTAGGGGGCATTCGACGCCGATTTCCGTTGATAGCGGCTTCGGATACGAGCCGGAGAGAGACAAGTACTCGGTAATCTGGATGGCGGTTCGGCCGTAATATGGGGCCTCGGGAGGAGGGTTTGTCTGACCTGCGGGCAAGCTCACCTGTGCAGGGCTGTCGCAGGCAGATCGGAATCTTCACCATGGTAGGCAAACACAGTAGACGGAGTTTCGCAACTCCTGCAAAGATCGACAAGACGGGAGACAGGTATTTGCGATCTGCACCGGCACGACTACCACCACCCCCTATTCCCCTAATAACCGCAACCGAGCCCTATGGGCGGGGTACTAATATACTTCTCAAGCACCGCCATCAAAGCATTTCTTCGCAAAAGCAGTCACTACCGTACCTACCTAACTTAGTTATAAGTTGGGAATTGCAATATCACACAAGCCAGGCGCTCTCTGGCCCTGTGTCGTGATCTAGCCTCATTTTGGGAGCTTCTCTCTGGGCGGGCCAATCCCATCCAATCGGTGGACAAATCTGGTTCATGGTTACAGGAGAGACAAACGGAGCACACTCGAAGCGTGGCCGTCGACCAGTCCTCTGGTCGCAACGCGTCGCCACCGCGTTTTCTCGCTTCGCTGATTTGAAGTGGTGCTACCCCGCATGCACGTTGGGAAACGAGACCACGCAATGCAAATGCATGGAATGCAACGAGACACACACACGGCACATGAGTTCCAATATACACTTATAGGGAATTAACGCGTTGCACTACCGGAAAATTCCCCCGAGTCGCGCCGCCATTCGCCATCCGCCAACATTCCCGGCCTAGAATGGACATTCCCTCATGTTCTTCCTCATCCGGCTGATGACCTCATCGGCGGCATACGTTCAATATGCCACTGCAGGCTATATCGGGTGATTGATCACCGTAAGTCAAATATCCCGTGCATATCGATTTGACCACACCTTTTTGGCCTCTCATGGACAGGATGCATTCCTGTGGTTCTAGCTCCCGGCTCTCCACATTGCGTACCGCAGTGGTAACTAGTCCGACAAGGGGGTGCATTTAGCCACTGTCCAGTGTACCAGGTACCATCTCAACACAACATGGCACCCTTGTCAATGGATGTACCCAAGATAGATCTACCGATTGTACTGTACCGAGAAAAAAGGTGCCGTTCAACATACGCATGACAACTTCAGCGCCAACTCTCAAGTGTCTGCGCAGTCGAAACCTTCCTTGAAACTTGATATTGAGGAAACCGTGTGTTTGTGAACCTGCTGCCATGCTGCCATTCATCACACATCGCAAACCTCAGGGGGGGGTCAAAGCTCAGTCCCGTTGGTCCCGTTGGTACCTGATTGGTGTCTTTGGGTCGCAGCCCCTAACCCGAACAGGTGAGGCGCCAGGCACAAGCCTCCCATTGGTTCGCGGAACAAATGACCGATCCGCTATACCACAGTATTGGGTAATGCCCAGGCTCGACCACGCAGCGCAGGCCCCCAAGTGGTATCGGATGGGTTTATTACATAAAATGCCATTGCAGTCATCGAATCATATGCAACCAGCAAGCTGGCTGACTCGCTTCTCCTTTGCTTCTTTTTTTTCTTCTTTGCTTTTCCCCCTCGTTATCCAGCGGTGGCCGTGCGTGGGGTTGTTAAGTCCCTGCTCGACTGCTCCTCCTGCTCGCTGCTGAGCTGCAGGTCTCACTCCGTCCGACACGGTTTGAGATCAGGAGGGGCAGCGAAAATAGCGAAAAGCAATACGACGATGCCTTTCAGGCGCTCAAGTCGGACCTGCTGCGCCGGCACACTGTCTCGGATCCAAGATTACCTATCTTTTCTTCTTGTTAATAGTTCTATGTAGATCGAATAGTTAATGCATGATGCGAGTTCACAACAACCAAGCACTGCGTATTGGTTACCCTGGTTAGCTACCTACCTAGGTAACTTCCTATTGGGGTCTATCTCGTTTCACCAAGTTTCCGGGGACGCATCGGGAGCAAGGGGTTGCCAGCCCGGTACAGCGTCCACAAATGGGAAGCAGCACGCAGTTCACACAGTAGGTAGGTACATAATGGGGTGCGGATAACGCCACACCCCCAGCCCAGGTCTCGGCCGCTAGCACACTAGTGTAATCCATAGAATGACTGAGCACTTCATCTGATCAATCTCATTCGCGGCCCCTTTCCACCCTTTCCACTCCCCAGCTTGTAGCCTGCCAACAAAACTTCCAAATTTCTCCTGGGAAGACCGTTGCAGCGACCAGTGCCAAATCTTTTCGCTTTGTGCTTTTCGATTCTCTCCACTCCTTACCCAGCCCAGTAACGCCGACTGTGGTGCCCTTCATTTCGACCTCAGCTCCGTCGTCTGCCAAACTCAATCGCACTCGTTTTACATACCATACATACAGCATTGCCCCATAGTTGTAGACCAACAAACTACTGCCCACGCCGGCCACCATTGTTTCCCATTCCAGACTCCGCTTCGCGAACCAGAGCACACACCACACACGAATCCACGAATCCAGCGCGCCATCGAGTCTCGCCCCATCTCTCGAAGCTTTGGGGGAAGACGACCGAAATCCCCTGGGACCACCCGGTGTCCAAACCCCCTATGCGCCCCTGGAAACGGCCCTGTTTGAACTCGAATTCCAGGTAAAACCCGCCCTTGCACATGTCCTTTTGCCCCTCCGCTCTGCTAGGATTTCCTTTGGCGTTTCCCACACGGGCAGACACAACACCATAGGAAGGACAGACGATGCTGATGTTGGGGATATTGCTTGCAGTCAGGTCTCATATGCTCGGGTGAAAAGGCTTTTCTCCGCACCCCCTCCCAGGTGCCCCCTCGGACAACCGCAGCGTTGAACTCTGTTCCGTCGTCCGACTCGACTACCTCGGCCGCCGTTCTATGGAATCCAGATAGTGACCTGGTGTCGCCTTGATAACCCCCGTTTACTCGATATTTCTCCCGGTTCGAGCGTTGAATGATACGATCTTCTTCTCCCCTCGCCCTGAGTAATTCACCATGAATCGATTCAGAACCAAGAAGAAGGCAAAGGAGGATGCGTCGGCCGGCCGTCCCAGCCATGATGGCGAGCAATATTCGCTGCCCTCCTTCAAGGGCTTCAGAAGAGGAAAGAAATCGAGTGAGGAACCGAAGAAGGAGATCGACTTGACGAGCGCTCTGCCCTCCAACGACGACTTTCGCACCAGCCTCTTGATGACCAACCTCTCTGCCCGCTTTTCTATGCTGAGGGAGCAAGATGACCCCAACACCAAGATCGGCAAGGCCAGCGACGACAGCGTGCTCTTGCCGAGGCGCCAGTCCCGGCTCGCCGATTTTGGCTTCAGCGGAGGCCTTGGTGGGCTCGCCGACATCGCCGAAGTCGAGTCGATCAGGGCACCACCTTCTTTTACTCGGATGAACTCGTTCGCCTCGGACGACGCCGATTCGACGAAGGGAGGAAGCATCATGAACCGTGCTAAGCCGACCGAGGGCAACAACTTGTTTGGTGGAAGGCAGAAGATTTACAAGATTCCAGTCAGCGGCTCCACTGCAAAAAACCAGGGGAGTGGTGGGATGGGCGGGCGAGCACTTTATGAAGACGATGTTGCTTCGTCGGCCTTTCAACTCTGGAGGCAAGCGGAGAGGAAGAGGCGGTCGCTGGATGGCGATGACCAACCAGCCGAGTCCCAGGGCCTTGAATACGAAGAGGAGCCTCGTCGGTCCGAGTCTCCCGGACCCCTGGGGTACAATAGGAGGCGCGAAACATCGTCGACCACTTCATCAGCATCCGCTGTTGCCCGCAACTCCACCGCTGCCACCTCGATAACGTCCCAACCACCGACGCTGTCGATAAAGGATTGGCAGTCGACGTCAACTGCGCCGCCATCAGCCGCCTCGACTCCAGTGTTGGAGAGGAACGTCACTCGTACAAGACGGTTGTATGAGCAAGGGCTGACCCAGGATCTCCACGATCAACAGTCGTCCGCCCTATCTCGGATGGACACACTTGGCCGTCAACGAAATATCGGGACTCGAACGCCGGACCTCGTCTACAACTCCCCGTCCCCAACGAACTTCGGCTTCAGTGACCGATTTGCCGGCGAACGAAGGCCCATCTTGGCCAAGGCTAGCGCCCCGAACCTGAGGTCCATCAGCCCCCCTACTACTGGTTCATTTCCCGGAACCACGCCCGGCCTGGCAGAGGCGAGGGCCAATTTTGGCGGATCCCCGCCTCTAAGCCCGCCCATCAGCGAAACTGGCGACAATTCGTTGCTTCCCATTCAACCCAACGATCGCGGAAAGGCCACTGCCTTGGGCGTCTTCCACAAGCCAGTCCAGGCATATGACGAGTCTAAATATGCTCAACGGCAACTCCAGCTCCGGCAAGGTCGGGAGACCCCAACCCAACAGCGGGTCAGGACCGAATCGAACGCTTCATTTGCGACTGGCCGATCCCGGTCATCCTCGTCGGTCCGGGGACAGTCACTTGATACAAGAGTGGACACTCCGACAAAGGTTGAATCGGCGCGCCAGGAGAAACCCACGACACTCACGTTCTTGAATGATTCCGACGATTCTGCCCCCGTCGTCGAGTCGAGGGCCGGAGGAGCCCCTCAATCGCTCAGTCGGCCCTCCGACAAGGACCACCCAGCCTTCAGAGAATCTGCCCTTCCGACTCCTCTTTCGGCCAACGACAAGATATCAGAAGAGTCGTCCCCGAATTCCGAGAATCTGGACAGCTCCGTTGCAAATTCCCGCCAGGACTCGCCAGCCGATTCGCCCACCCTGGGCCCGACGGCTGGTCTGAGCGGAATGGTACGCCAGCATTTGCGATCAGAAAGCAATGCATCGTCCAATTACGGCGCCCCTCCGCAGATTGGCGAGTTTGACTCCAGCTTCCTTCTTGACGATGGCCATGACACTAGAGTGATGGACACACTTGACGCGAACTCGAATCCATGGACCTCTTCGGGACAAGATTGGCGGCTGTCGCTGTCTGGACTTGCTGCGGGGCATAACCAGGGAGAAGACAAGGAATCGGGTGGCGAGAAGGAGAGTCGATACGATTTGCAAACGCGGGACTCGTCGAGCAATGAGATGGAAAATGAGACAGACGAGTTCGCCAGCCAACTTGCCAATGCCCGCCGCCGCGTGCGGGAGCGGCTGACTTCGTACGTCGAATCGGACAGCAGCCGAGGGACGTCGCCTCACCGGCAGCCCGAGACTTCGTCGAAGGTCTTGGCGAACCAAGTACCACAGTCGGGCAATCCGTTGGGGATCGGAATCTTGAAGCCAAAATCGAGTCGTGGGTCTCTCATCGACCGCTCACGCACCATCTCTAGCTCCCAGTCCAAGGCCATGAAGATGCTTGGGATTGCGGGCTCGACCATGAGCACCTCACCGAGCCCAAATAAGCCGACTTTCGATGACAAGGACACCTCTCTGCTCGCTACTATGGAGGAAGAGCCGCCGACGAAGGAGGGAACACGGGTCATGTCAGAAGTCGCCGGCGAGGCGAAAGAGTCGGCTGAGGCAAAGTCGCTGCGGGAGGAGGACGAAAGCGATAACACGCACCCCGGACTGCGAGCCTTTCGACAGGCTAGACGGGAATTGCAGAGGCGCAAAGAACTAGAAACCCTCGCGAAGCACCAAGCTGCCCAGACTAGCCAACTCGCTTCCGAACGCGCCGAGCAAGCTTCAGAGAGCCAATCAAACCACACCAACGAGCACGGAAACTGGGACCACAACCCGCGTCGCATAGCACCCCGCCAACGCGGCCCAAGCGAAGAGTCCAGGCGTGGTGTGGGCGCGAATTCCAACCCGGCTTCCCGACAGGCATCGACGGAGCGGAATCGTAGCAGCTCGGAGACCAGCGGGGCTTCGTCGCATGGCCGACCCGCACGGCTCAGGAATAATTCGAATGCATATGATGATCAGCTGCGACCGAATGGCGGGCCCCGGCCGCCGATGCGCTCACCCGGCCTTCCGGGCACAGACATCAGGCGTTCCCCCATCATGCCCCCACAAGCCTACCCCGGCTCCAACACGGCCTCGCCCATGCCCTCACCAAGCTATCTTGACAGATCGAACAGCCCCGGAAACTTGACTGTGCAGCCAAGTCGTGGTGGCTATGATTCACTGTCGGGTTATCCATCGCCCAGCTCACCACACGACAACTCCATGGGCCTCCCCCCTTCGCCCTTCCACAAGGGCAGCGGCTCGGGTGCGGCCACGCCAACCAACGGCGCACAGTCGAGACGACCGTCGGCTCCGCAGTCGCCCGCGTTCAGCACGACCACCAGCACTTTGAACGAGTCTCTGAAGAGGGTCGTCAAGAAGGACGACATCTCGGAGCCAACCTTCATCATGTCAACAAGCCGCGTGCCTACCGTGAACCTTCCTTACTCGGCCTCGGCTATCGATAGCCCTAGCAATTCACGGTCTCGGAGTGGGTCCAGGTCTCGTTCAAATAGCAACACCACTGGACACAACGCACCACCATTGCCGCCAATCAATCCCCGTCGGAAATGGGAAGGCTCGCGGACTCGGGGCGTATTCGGCCCGTTCATGGGTCGGAAAGAGGTTGATGATTCCCAAGCCACCTCGAGCAGCCCCCATCTCCCGCTGTCCGGATCTTCCGAGTACATCGGCGACGCCGACTTTGCAGATGAGGGCCGAAGCGCCTTTTCCGTGAGCGACGACGAGGATGGTGGCAAGTTTGGACAGAGGAGGAAGTTGCGCAAGGCGACCGGCGACGTCCAAACGCAAGGCATGCGAAGTCCGGGTATGCGAGAGAGGGCTACCAATCCCCCCATGGTAGCCGCCGGTCCTCCTGCGAGTAGGGCCGTTGTCACGCCGGGCATCAACGCCCCATCTCATGCCGGGGGCATGTTCTAACAGCGACATGCCAAACACCAAACGCCATCTTCTTCTCATACTATCATCTATCTTCTTCCTAATTGCTCGCGCCTCTTGTTCGCTGTGGAAGGTCCTTCCTGCCTTGGTACGGATGACTGGGCGAGGTGCCAACATCATATGAGCTTACGAACTGGAGATACCACCTTGTTGTGTATTATATTACTCGTCTTGTACATGGACTATTTATTCTCTGCCTCATTCTGTTTTTTTTTTCTTAGATCTGCGTTCGGCCAGTTGCTTAGCACTGCTGGGGAGGGTGGGAAGACAAGTTGGACTGGACAGGTTCCGGCGTTGCTGTCCTTCCTTTCCCCTTTTCTTTTTCCTTCTTTCTTTTCTTGCCCTCCTTTACCTCTTTCCTTTTCTCTTCCTCTTTATTCCCCTCGACTACTCTTGGTCGTTCTTCCCTTTCTCTTGCTTGGTGGCTGGTGTTTCTCAAGAGTTGTGGCCTCGGGGCTCATCGTATGGTCGTCTATCTGGCCGTAGCATCCTAGCGGACTAGCAACTATCTTACAGGAGAATGTGGGTATACAGGCAACAGCGTTGGCTTGACAATCAGGATGATTTGATAAAACAAAAACGAAGGCAAATCAAGACGTTTACACAATTCCTTGTGCTGCTTGCTCTAGATCTAATTCCTCTGTAATACTAGCCATTTCCTGCCCCCGCTCCTCTGAGCTCCGAGTCCAACAGTATCAACGACATGACCACATTCTCATCAGCATCCACCTGTTTGCCGCTGTGAATTCAAGGCTGCCACGTGGCTTATGATTAAACTCTCCGTGCTGATGCTTGAATGAATTGGGATATTCGGGTTTCGGGCCGCATCACCACAAAGCATCCGAAGTTTTGCCAGCAATGTGAGAGTGGGGAACCACGAGGATTCATCTGTACCATGTAAATAACACTGGCCCCCCTCCGTCCCACCTTCCATACTTCCTCCTCTGAAGACTTTTGGGGAACACGGACTTTGCCTCCTCCCTAGCATCCCTGTGGGTTTCAGCGACAAATTCCGCTCCCAGAATAGTCCAGCAGACATCCACCCTCCAATATGGCCTTCATACGCCCATTCGAGCCCGCCGACACGGAGATGGCCATGCATATAGTAAGTGCCGTTCATATATCTTCACCGTGATCGCCGCCATTCTTGCCTAGCGCAGGCAGGCCACAACATCGTCACCAGTGTCCTTCCTATTCCCCAACACCCCCCCCCCTTTAACAAGGACCACATCCCCTTTTCTAACAACACCATCGTCCTCGCTCTCCCCCACAAAAAGTGCCGCGCCACGCTCCCGCCCAAGCTAGCCTCCTCGGAACCCGCGAACCGCATCGCGCCGTACGTCTGGACCCTGCAGTACACGCACCTCTGCCCGCGGCACTGCTTCATGCTCGACGACGGCGCCGGCAGGGCCGTCGGCTACGTCATCGGCTGCCCGGACGCCTTCGCCTTCGCGGCCGCGTACCCGCGGTACGTGGCCGAGGTCCTCGGGGGCCCAGGAGGAGGCGCCGACGACGTGCCGGTCCCGCCGCAGCTCGACTCGCTCGAGCCGTGGTCGGTGCCCGGGACCGACGACGCCGTCAACGAGACGTGCCTGGCGCAGCTGGCGTATAGCGCCCGGTGGCTGCTGCTCGAGGGGGTCGAGGGGAAGGCGGAGCTGGTGAGGACGTACCGGGCTACGATGCACATCGACTTGTTGCCTGGGTTCCAGGGTCGGGGTTGGGGCCGGAGGCTTGTCGAGAGGTTCGTCGAGAGCGTTAGGCTTGCCGGGGCGGGGGGGGGAGGTGATGGCGCGTCGCCGGTGGACCATGGCAAGGGGATCCACATCGGGGTGTCGGGCGAGAACACAAAGGTGCTCCCGTTTTACGAGAAGCTGGGGTTCCGGGTTTACGAGGGTGGTGAGAAGGAAGGAAATGTTTGGATGGTTCGGGACGTCTGATGCGGGCTGGTTTTTCTTCTTGGTTGACGCAATACCAGTCAGGTAGGTGGTTGCTGGGGTATTATTTTATTCGTTTGCTTTTTGTGTATATTTAATGCAAGCTTTTATTGACATCTTCATGAGTAAACCGCCATCGAAGCCATCGACGAGCTAGAGACAAGCAAGCACTGCCTCGGCATGCCCGAGGCCACTAAGGTCAGCACCCTTAGGTCTAAGAAACCCCAACCTACATGGCAGCGAAAAGGGCCGCCTGTTGTGCGAAGTGTGTGCGGTGCTTCCGGGGCAGGAACATGGATCCCAAGGAGACAACGTATCGGACCATCTTTCATGACATCCACGGATCCCATCTACCCCTGGAAATGACCTCTGCGCATACTGTAGGAATCAGAATTGCAAAATTAAGAGACAAACGTAGCTAATCCAGTTGGCGAACTGCTCAAATGGGTCGGGAAATTAGCTGCGCCAATTTGGTCTTATCGCCCCAAACCCCTTCCTCCAAGGTTGTCACTACCAATATCGTAGAGGATACCCATTGCGTCCACCCCATCTCCCATAGCAACTTGTAATACCATTTTGCGACAGATCTTGAGACTGTCGGTGCCATTCAAAGAAGCAATCCACACTGCTTCCCTAACCTGCGACTTCTTCGTGTATACCCAGTCTCCTTTTCCACCCTAGAGCCGCTCTAATTACTTGGTTGTTATATTCGCGGTACCGTTCTAGTTCCTCTGGCGAATTTCTAGACTCTTTTAACTTTTGGCCAGCCGTACATGAGAGGATCCCAATGTCGTGTAATCTCCAGAGTAGCGACAAAATCCCACGCATCCCGGCACAGTTTGTGCAAGGTCCCTCACTTCCTTATCTACCATGATATTCCGAGAGTCGAAGTCTGGTATAGAAAGCACAAAACCTTCAGCCAAGTCTTGGATGGGGAGATAAGGGACCATATTGTCCATCAGAATCGGTCGTGTGAGGTATGAGTGGCGGCTTACTTGTTGCAAGAAGTGTTGATTTGTCGTCTCTTGTTAGGTTTTATTTATTTTCCCCCTTAATTTACTTTAGTTAGGTCTGGAATGCACAAGCCATAGATGATGCTCCCCTTTCAAGAGATGTATGTGTATATAGTACAGGTGCTTGAATAGGAGAAGATGAAAGTGAAACATAGCCAAAATCTGCACAGTGTCGCTATGCTATCCTATCAGAACAACCTCTACCTGCTGTGTCGTAGATTGATAGACTACTATATGCTGCGATTTTTTTCCTGTTTTTCTTGTCTTTTTTTTTCTTTTCTTTTCTCTTCTCTTCTCTTGTGTTTCTCCTTCAGCGAGAAATGTCTTGACAAGGAACAGTAATGAGTAGAGAATAAATAAAACGCAGGAAGGAAGACTTGCTTCGATATATAGGCAATTAAAACCTAGCATTCCAGCAAAACTTGAACTTGGGGGATTAATTACATTGGGGAGGGAGATGCTTCTGCAGTTTCAACGTCTAGTCTAACCACAGTAATGATATCCCATTTAATCAATGTCCAGCCCAACCACCGTATCTCTTTTCGATCCGTCTAGTCCTAGCCTGCACGCCCATTCCGTTCTCTCCGGGCTGCTGCTGCAACTGCAATACTTGTACCATCGGGGGTACTAGTGACAGTCTTCCTCTGCCAAAATAGGAAGTGTTAGACGCGTTTGCTTTGTGTTTGGATATCGCGAGGGTGGATGATATTATACATACCGAGATTGCATCCCTCAATTATCCCTCGCGCGGAGTGGTAAGGTTTCGGAGCAGCTCACGGCCACCAGTGAACCAGACAGTCATGGCACAGCCGGCAAGAATCGCGGCAAGAATCATGCCGCCGCCGAGGACAAGGCAGCGATGGAGAAGGCCCGATGCCACGTTCTCCAGGTCGACTCTCGCGGCAATGTCAACAATGTTCTTCGTGGCTTCGGCCATATCCGGACTGGTGATGTTGGCGCGGACAATGACATTTCTCGTCTGGAAAACTACCTCCCCAGGGCCAGCGGGAAGAGCGTTGCCCTACAACGCACTCGCCGTGACCCGAGACTGGCGGCCGATTTCAATTGCAAAAGCTGGTGGTGAAAATAGTTTTGTTTTATCAGCAAAGCCATTATCGCGGAACAGGAGGAAGGAGGAAAAGATTCAATGTAAGTACTGTACATACCTGTAGCCTCTCGGAAGACGTTTGCTGCCATGATTTCTTCCTGCGCCAATGAAGTTGCAATTTCTGGGTGGGATTGAACGATGAGGATTGAAGGGTGGCGGAAGTGCCAAAAGGGAGGCACGAAGGAGAAAGGCATTTTGATTGACGCAAGAGAAGGATCTTTCTCTAGGTATGGTGAATGCTTGCTTGCGAGCATTTGCAAATCTAGACCTCGTTGGCAATCTGACTTTTTGGTGTTGCGACAGGCAACTCTCAACTGCCTGGCGAGAGGCTCGACAGCTCTTTATAGTATTGAATTGGGGATCACGTGGCTTGATAGCTGCTTCACTTTGGCTTCCTTTCACTTCACTTTGGCTTCCTTCCACTTCACTTTGGCTTCCTTCCACTTCACTTGACTTTCTTCCATCTTCATCTTTGTTGGCAGGGACTTGGGTATTGGGGTTTGAGTCTTCCTATCAAGTGACCCTTGAGAAATAAGCACATCTTTGATCCAAGGTGATGGTATCTTGGCATTGAGATTCCAATCCAAATCCCCTTCCCTCAGTATCTCTTGGTCGAACCATGCCTCCTGTCTATCCGAATGTCGATCCCAAATCTAGTCTTACCAAGATGACCCTAGCTTCTGACCCTTTGCTATAGACTCAGCCTCCTACCACTACCCTCTATCCAAGACCTATCCAGGACAGGGCCATCTAACCTGCGCCTAGCAACTGCACCCCCCTTATTCCGCCCCCCTCCTCCTCCTTCTTCCTCCCCCCCTCGATGCAGCTTATCTCTCCCCATCCGCCTCTCAGCCCTCCTCCACCGCCTTGCCTCATTGGGACACCCCTGCCGCCAGTGTCCCCCTCCCTCCCTCCCCCGACATGTCGCATGGCGATGCGGGTTGCGTCGTTGGTGGTGTTTGTTTCGGGTTCGTGGCTGTGGTCCTGGCGTCTTCGTTGTTTTGAGTGGGCGGACTGGGGGTGGTTTGGGCTTCTTCTGGTGGTGGGAGGTAAGGGGACTGGCTGACTGGTTTGTGCCATTTTAGGATGCTTACCTTGACTGCGCGGCTGCCAGCTACACAGGAAGCCATTGTTGGCGATGATACTCGCTGATGGAGGCGAGGGAGCAGATGGTCCTAATGTGAGGAGATGGAGGACTTGTCCAACATTGATGGAAAAAGAGGGAAAGAAGATGAGGGGCTTCTTCCTACTCTCCCTCTTTCCACTCTCTGCAGTTATGTCCGCCATCTGCAACTCTTCCCACCTCCCCAGTTCATTGCCAACGAAGCAACACCCACTGTCCCAAACCCCTTCCTTGATACCCCAAGCCACCGCCAAGTAGTCACTACGAATACAACCATGTGTCAAGATAACAGTGAGAAGGTGGGTGGGTGGTGTTTCTTGTTCTCCCGCTGTTAATTTGATGCCCTCCTCCCCCCCAGATAGATACCTCCCTGTCCATTTTGCTAACCATCTCCCCTGTGCCCTTCCTCCGCAAGTCTGTAAGCACCCCGTACTGCCCAGCGCCAACGCCTCCAACCACGGTGATGCCGACTCCGACCCTGAACCCACCCCCGTTTGCGCACCCATGCTCCCTCTTCGACAACGCGGACAGGGTCATCAAGTGGGCTTCGTCAAGCGCGGCGCTGGGGTTGATTGTCGGTACCACTGAAACAGACGAAGGCACCAAGCCTGATGGGGGTGGTCAGTCTGCTCAGGCAGCGTGGTCGTAGACAGACAAGCCTGCCGAGTGGACCGGCTTTGTCTGGGATAGCTTCGAGGCGGTTGTTGCGGAGGAGGAACCCAACCCTGTAGATTTGGTGACGTTGTTGTTGTCATCGTCTGCAGATATCAGATTGCAGGTCTTGCATAAGAAACTGCTGTCGACTCATCCAACAACAAGGAGGACAGCCTAGGCCGATACAAATCAAGTTCCACCCCCGCGGTTCTTCAAGGAGCACACAGGGTCGTCTCCCTGTCCAGGCCGCTGCCCTAACATCGCAGCCTAATATATCCCCATCAAGATACAACTGCAACCTTTTGACAATAGGATTGTAGGTTGTGGTCCTGAGGCAGACAGGTGGACCAGACTGAAGAAGGAGCGGGAGGACCAGGGGGACAAATTGGCTGCCTAGAAACCCTCCACAATCACTAGGTCCTGGTCTAAGAAGAAGACCTGTCACCATCACAATTGAAATTAACAGAGCTGGCTGCAATTTCCTATCTGCAGTCCCTAACGCGCACTACTCAACCATTAACAAAGGCCTGCGTAGAATGCTACTATGGCTAGGTGTTGGCTGCAGCGTGGCTGATGGGAGATACCTGTGCCACGCCTCACTTTAATTGGCACTCGAGGGCTCCTACCAACTAAAGTTGGTGCTTGCCACCAAAATCACCAGATTACTAAAGTAACTACCTTTTTGACCCTACCTACTATATACGCGTTATATATGCTTTAATAACTAGAATCCTACCTTTGAATCGTATATTTCTGTATAA
The DNA here is from genome assembly GCF_030411735.1 of Phialemonium atrogriseum. NCBI lineage: Eukaryota > Fungi > Ascomycota > Sordariomycetes > Cephalothecales > Cephalothecaceae > Phialemonium > Phialemonium atrogriseum. Next base: position 15,464 of record NW_026848161.1, on the reverse strand, counting down.
AGATAGGTTCCTCTAATCGCACTACACATCTTTGCCTATCCGCACTATACGTTTATTTATCAGGCTGCTAGAATTTTGGCGCTGGCCTGCTGGCACTGCGGCAATTGAAAAATCTGACTGGCAACGCGCTTAAATTCAACCGCTGCCTTGCGCCTTCAGTTTAACCTGCGCTCTCAACTAACCACTACAATATTGCGTAATAACAATATCGCAATGCTTCTCAAGGCCCCTACTGGCTAGCCTGATAGCTATATCTCCTTTAAAGAGCTTATCGACAATGTCAATAGCCAAGCCAAAGACAAGGCTTCGCTATTGTTAAGCGCTGCACTTACTTTGATTAGAAAAAAGCACTATGCTGCTACAATCTAGTATGTAATAAAGGCAGTTATATTATAAAGTCTGTTAGTATAGGATGCTAGAAAGTAATGTTACAGAAGACTAGCTGCAAGTGAAAGGCTTAAGCTATTTGCAAGATTTACAATAAGCTTCTAAGTTTTACGCTAAGGCACTAGTATTTTAAGCTAATTGTTAATTGTTATAACTATAAGCCTTTTCTTAATCCTATTACCTATTCTACTCACTAGAAGCTTACTAATAAGCATTGCGCTAAGATATAGTAGTTGATATAGACAACAATCGTCTTTATGCAAGATATTACATCTTATTGACGTGGTGAATGGAAAAGGCACGGGCCGCTTCAGGCTAGGATGAGTCAGCTTCGGACCGGATTTTCTGCGCTTCCATATAAGAGCGTGATCAGGGCCTCAAATTGTAAGATCATCATCAATTACGCAGACTTACACGGATTTACAAGCAGCACTCTTTACACCTTAGTTATTTCGAAGCTTTCTACGCAATAATACTTGATTTACCGCATTCCATTCCTTCCTTACGCCTTCAATTCAATTGATCACGCCACCGGCGTTTTCCTACCTTACTTACACGACTGGATTTGGGCACTACCGCGAGACGTAACGGGGCTGATCAGGGTCACCTGACCAGTCACGTGCGCCAGAGGTAAGGAAGAAGCACGATTCCATCCGCCTGCCAGCCGATCACGTGGCTACTGCCGTTGGGGCCTACGCCTCAGCAGCAGTATACTACGTTGAGAGGTAGGTAGGTAGGTGGTTTTGTGTCTCTCCTCCTCATTATGTGCAAGGCAAATATCTAGACTATTTTCTTCAAGTAGAAGGATATTAAAAATAAAGCAATTTGCGCCTAAGACAAAGCATTAAGAAGATACATGCTAACCTCAAAAGGTTAGGTTGTGACCAAAGAGGTAGGTTGTGGAAGCAAAGTATTCAACTAGTGAAAGTACTGCTGTGAGCAGTAGAAAGGCAGGAAGTAAGGTAGGCAAGTAAGGTGCAGAAGACTGGTTGTATTGTGTGGTTGATGATGATTTATTCACCAAAGTCAGCCGGCTAATCTAACTAACTATATAGTAAAAATTCAGTCTTTTTGCTTTACTTGATCTACTAGATCAAACAACTTGATACCTTGGATCGGCTGATCAGACCGGTTCTGTAGGATCCGATTGTTTGAATCAGTAGTAATACGTAGATCACACACTTACAAGGTGGTGATATGTATCAAGTGGTTTGACAAGGTTTGAAGGTTTTAGGTGGTTTAATTTTCTGCACCTACCCTGTACTTGCAAGGCTACCCTAGACTTGCCAGGCTACCCTAGACTTGCAGGGCTATCCTAGACTTGCCAGGCTACCCTGGACTTGCAGGGCTACCCTGGACTTGCAAGGCTACCCTGTTCTTAGGGTTGCCTTTGGCAGGAAAGTCCTTTGGACTTCCAGTGCCAATTATAAGGTAAGGAGCTATCACGTGACTTAGCTACTTTGTAGGCTTATAAATATGTCATATTTGATGCTTAATCAGCAAACCGCTTAGTCATCACTATTGTGGTTACCTTAATATATAGGTTTGAAGTTAGATTATCAAGTAATCTTTATACTCCCTCTTAAGGTATATAGTGGGTTTGTAGATATTTTTAATCTATTATATGCCTTATTAGCAAGTTATCTTTATAGTTATGTCTTTTATATGCTTATATGCATGATTTATATCTTATAATTGCATATTTTAGTTAATTGATTTTTTTAAGTCTAATTACTTGTGTGAATTTTTCAAATTGTTCATGTGGAATGCCTTTTGTAAATGAGTCTGCATTATTGTCTTTTGACTTGCAATAAGTCAATATTAATCGTTTTTCATTAGTCAATTGACGTATATAGTGGAATATTAAGTCAATATGCTTAGTCTTTTTGTGAAATTTAGGATTTTTAGCAAGTGCTTAGGCTGATTTAGAGTTTGTAATTAATATAGGTGTATTTAACGTAATACTTTGAATATGTAATCTAGTTATCATGCAATTTAGCAAGTTGTATAGGTATATAGCCTTTTTTCTAGAGTCTTTTAAAGCTATATATTTAGCTTTACAAGTACTTAATGCAATTGTTTTTTGTATTGTATAGTACTAGCTAAGTGGATTATTTCTTCTAAGGTAATGTAATAGGTTGCAGGACCTAGGTTAGCAGCAGGACAGAGGCATAGGGGTGATTAGTCTAACCGACTTATACAAGGTGGCTAATTGGCATAGGTTCTAAGAGAAAGAGTAGTTGCGACAGTATTGCTAGTAAATTAGGTATGAAACTGTCTTAAGTAGCTTCTTAGCCAGAACGTATATTAAAGCCTACCTTTGTAAACCTTTAGGCAAGTCTATTGCAGTCTTTAACTCAAGGCTACCTAGCAGTCCCTACGCAAGCCTTCTACAAAGACTCTGTAAGACTATTAACTAGGCTAGCTAGACCTTCCTACTTTGCAAGGTAAAACTATACTAATTACAAGGCCTTTTAATTAAAGGCTGCGCTTGCGCTAATTACTTAAAGCTACTTATGCGGCAAACTAAGCCACCTTAGCCACTAGGCTTTTCTAAGCCCTATGCGTAAAAGCTAGAGCAATATTAACCTAAGCCTTCAAGGCGTAACAACTATCCTCTCTCTAAGAAGACATCTGCATCCCTAGCGCCCTCTATGCCTTACCTAATTACTTGCCAGTAGGTAGGCACCTCCTGCCTAACTAGCTAGCGCCAAATCCTTGTTAAAAAACCTTTTGCAACCTCTTTTTTAGTTAGGTAAGGAAAAAAAGTAACTAACTTAGCAAGAACCTTACTTTTAGACCCTTTTTAACCGTCTAATCTGCTTGCTCTTTGTTAAGGCCTTGCAAGCTAAAGCCTAAAGGTCTAGTAAAGACCTTACAAAGTCCTTGCCACCACTATCATCGCTATCGCTATCATTTCTAGCCTTTGTAAGCGTAGGCCTCTTCTTTTTGCAAGCCTTTTCATACACGCAAACTACCTTTAAGGCATTTTCTAAATGCTTTAGCAGTTTCTAGATGTTATATTCTAACAGCCAATTTGCCTACTTAACAAGGTAATGCTTTACACTATTAAATTTAACATTGTTGCAGATTTCTTTAACTTCCCATTTTTCTTTAAGGTTGTCAAGGTTTAGAGAAAGCAGTAGACTCTTGCCAAAGCAAAGGCAGTAGTCTTCTAGTAACTAGATTAGAAAGACATTGTAAAGGCAGCTATATTTATCAGATAACGCAAGTCGATACACCTAACCACCTACCTATTTAATTACCTAAAAAAGCCTAATCTAACGCAAGCTAAGCTTTAAAGTCTTTAACTGTAGGTTTTTAGTTGATAACTTAACCAAATCATTAACCTTAAACTGCTTAGGCATATAAATATAGTTGTAATACTTAGATATACACTTAGCAGCCTACGCTAACTTAACCTATAGGTTGTCTCTAAAAGCTTCTAACTTTTGCAGTCAGGCTTAAACCCTAGGCATTAGCAAGCATTTCCTTAGATACTTCTTACCTAGCATAGCACTAGCAAATGCTAACAAAGGCATGCTATTAGTAGTCTAATTAGTTAAGTAGTTCCTTTTTAAAACCACACTATCTATAGCATAAAACCTAACTTTGCAATTAAAGCTATATAATAGGTAATTTAGTGATTTTCCTATTACATAGCCTTAACTATTGTTATAAGCAAACTATATTAGTAGAAAAAGGTTTACCTAATTTGCCTAGTTGTCTGCCATATAAGCTTTCAAATAGTTTTTTACTACTTAATTAAAAGCCTTTAACTATCTATTAGTCTATAAATAGTAGGCTATAAAAAGCTGCCTTTTAATCAAGATTTACATGCAAACTTTTTGCTAAAATTAAGCTATAATCTAAGAGTTCTAGTCGCTTACTATGCTTAAAGGCATACTATACTGTAATTTAATATGCTTAAAAAACAGCTTTGCAAAGTTTACTGCAAACATGTTACTACAGGTTAGTATAAAGCAGACTAACTTTGTAAAGCAGTCTATAATAGTAAAGATACTGTTATTATAAAGATTACTTGATAAGTCTAACTTCAAACCCATATATTAAGGTAACCACAATGGTGATGACTAAGCTGTTTGCAAATTAAGCATTATAAGTGACGTATTTATAAGTCTACAAAGTAGCTAAGTCACGTGATAACTCCTTACCTTATAATTCGCATTTGAGTCAAAAAGACTTTCCTGTCAAAGACAACCCTAACCCTAAGGACAGGGTAGCCTGGCAAGTCTAGGGTAGCCTGGCAAGTCCAGGGTAACCTTGCAAGTACAGGGTAGGTGCAGAAAATCAAACCACCTAAAACCTTCAAACCCTGCCAAACCACTTGATACGTATCACCACCTTGTAAGTGTGTGATCTACGTATTGCTACTGATTCAAACAATCGGATCCTACGGACCCAGTCTAATCAGCCAATCCAAGGTATCAAGTTGTTTGATCTAGTAAATCAAGTAAAGCAAAAAGACTAAACTTTTACTATATAGTTAGTTAGATTAGCCAGCTGACTTTGGTGAAAATTATCAACCACACAAACAACCAGTCTTCTGCACCTTACTTGCCTACCTTACTTCCTGCCTTTCTACTGCTTACAGCAATACTTTCACTAGTTAAATACTTTGCTTCTACAACCTACCTCTTTAGTCACAACCTAACCTTTTAAGCTCTTTAGTTTAGTTTACACCTTAATAACCTACTATAAAACAGTTGTAAAAGCGCTAGAAAAGCTCTTGCCATAGCAATTCTTGCACCAAGATGTAAATCTTACCCTAATAGTATAATAGAAAGCTACTGTTTGCATAGTCAAAAGACTAAATAAAACCCTGCATAGTCATGCCTTTTATATTAACCTTACCAAAGCAAAGACTTTTAAAAAGGCTTGCCTAAACCTCTTAGCAGTAAGAGTTAGCTTTTTAAGCCTTTATAACAAGTCTAATCAGTAACAAAGCTTTAGCTTTCTTGTTAAGTAATTTAAGACTCTAAGTTGCCTTAGCAGCTTGCTATCTAGTAACAACTTGCATGCAAAGTTTGCATACAACTACTTTATTGCAATTTAGCAAAGGCAATATCTTACAAGCCTATTTATAGCTAGTAGCAAAGTCACTAATATACAATAGTAATCTTTAACTTTATAAACCTTAGTCTTTTTCTTTAGCTTTGCTAGCAGTCTAAGCTATCTTGTCTTGCAAAAAGCAAACTCTAGCCTTTACTAGGTTAGGCTTAAGAAAGGCATAGGTTAAGGCTAGCCTATACCTATTTTAATTAGCAGCTGCCTAAAAACCTAGCTGCGCTTTAGCTGCCTAAAGGCTTAGCTATAGCTTAGCAGCTGCTTAGAAACCTAGCTATGCTTTTACTATACTAGTAAGTTCTACTAGCTTTACATATAGCAAGGGTAATAGCTAAGTAACTAGCGTATTATTAATAAAGCAGTCTTTGCCAATATAGTTAAGTCTGCATAAAAGCCTATCTGCTAGGTTTAACATGCCTTTCTAGTAGAAAATCTAGAAATTATATAGCATTAGCTAAATCAACTAGCAAGCCTAACGCCTATTAAGTTAAGTCTAATCTATAAACTGCTTAAGGTTTTTGTAGTCTAAGTAAACCTAGACTTTTATAGCATTCTCAAGGTAGTGCCTTTAGTGCCAAAAGCTTATAACTATTGCCATTAGCTTCTTGTTATAGACTAGATAATTTACCTTAGCCTTAAAGAACTTCCAAAAGTAGTAGGCTATAAGGTGCTAGCTGTTATCAAATTGCTAGGAAATTATCCTAGCCAATGCGTAATTAAAAGCATTAGTTTCTATATGCAGTAACTAGTCAAAATTATAGTAATGCAGTATTAGCTTTATGGTAAAAGCGTTAATTAAAGCCTAAAAGGCTTACTGCTAGAGTTTTCCCTAGTTATTACCAATTTAACCTAGCTTCTAGCCATTCTTTATACCCTTTAGTAAGTTATATAGTAGCTAAGCTATGCATAAAAAGGCAAAAATAAACCTCTAGTAAAAGTTGCAAAAGCTAAAAAAGACCTAAATATCCCTATAAGTCTTTAAAAGGTAGTTTAACTACTTATATACTACTTCTATGCAGCTAAAGTCTATTTGAAAACCCTTTGTATTGACAATAAAGCCAAGAAATTCAACCTTAATCTAGAAGAAAAAGCACTTCTTTGCATTGCCAAATAATTCAAATTGCTACAGCTATTTACAAACCTAATCAAAATGCTACTAGTAATCCTCTTCTAACCAAGAGAAAATAAAGATATTGTTAAGATAGACAATGCAAAAGCTATCAATATAGCTGCGCAAAGCCTTATTAATATAGGCTTAGAAAGTCGCAGACGTATTAGTAAGCCTAAAAGGCATTACAAGGAATTTAAAGTAGCTATAACATATGCAAAAAGCAGTCTTTTACTTATTACCTTCCTAGATTTATATTTAGTAGTAAGCTATTTGTAAGTCAATTTTCAAAAAAACCATAGTGCTATTTAGGTAGTCTAAAAGCTTACTAATCAAAAGTAGTAAATAACAGTTTTTTACTATAATTTTGTTAAGTCTTTAGTAATCAACGCATAACTAGAAAGTCTTATCCTTTTTAAAGACAAAGAGTATAAAAGCTTTAGCAAAGCTAATAAACTCTTTGATAATACCCTTTTCTAAGGCATTGTTGATAAAGTTCTCTAAAACTTGCAGTTTTGCAAAAAAAAGGTTAAATATATGCTAGAAAGGTGGTAATTTACCAAGTATTATATCAATTACATAATTGCTTTTTTTGTAAAAAGGCAATAGCTTTGCCTAGCAACTGTTAAATACATTGCTATTGCAGTTAGCTAGGCATTGCAGTAATTGTTAAAAGTCTAAAAGACTAGGATTTTCCAAAGGATTATCCTTGTTATCTTTAGCAACCAAAGGCTAATATTGTGCCTAGACTTTAAAGATGCAAACCTTTACTTGCATAAAGTCTTTTCAAGTAAATTTACTAATCTTTACTAGCTAGATTTGCAGGCAGCAAAAGTACTCTTACATAACATTAGTGTTGTAAATATTAATCTTTAAGTCTTATAAAATAAGCTAGCTTACTAAAACCAAGGTGTCAAATAGATTGCAATCAACTGCTACAAAAAGCCTAATCACTTTAACACTATGCTTTTAGCAGTTAGTAAGTTTAAGATGCAAGTGGTAAACCCTATAAGTCTTTACTATAGTCTTGCTAGTAAGAAGGAGAGACACAAAACCACCTACCTACCTACCTTTCAACGTAGTATACTGCTGCTAAGGCATAGGCTCTAACAGCAGTAGCTACGTAATTGGCTAGTAGGCAGATGGAATTGTGCTTCTTTCTTACCTCTAGTGCATGTGACTGGTTAGGTGACTCTGATTAGCCCTAATATGTCTTGCAGTAGTGCCTAAATCCAGTCGTGTAAGTAAGGTAGGAAAACGCTAGCAGCGTGATTAATTGAATTGAAGGCGTAAGGAAGGAATGAAATGCGGTAAATCAAGTATTATTGCATAGAAAGCTTGGAAATAACTAAGATATAAAGAGTGCTGCTTGTAAATCTGTATAAGCCTGCGTAATTGATAATAATCTTACAATTTAAGGCTCTAATCACGCTCTTATATAAAAGCGTAGAAAATCCAGTCTAAAGCTAACTTATCCTAGCCTAAAGCAGCCTATGCCTTTTCCATTTACCACATCACCAGCATCTTCAATTTCTAGTATTAAGTAGTTATGCTTGCATTGCTAGCAAAGCTTTAAGCCTATTAGTCTAACATAGTCAAAAGCTACTAGGTTTAACTTAGCATAGATGTCTAGGCTAATCAAAACCTTCTTAGCCTTGCTATTAATAGCTACTTTTTTCTAAGTATTAACTACCTTAACTGCTTTCAAGTAGTTAGTAAAGCTTGCATTAGAAACTATATAGCTTTCTAATCGTTTTTTCAATGCTTAGCAACATGCTTATTAGAATTAAACATAGCATAATTAACGTTAGCATTATTGTCAAGCTTTAAAACTTTCCTAGTAGTAGCTAGTTAAGCCTTAGCCTTATAGGTAGCGCTTATAGGTGCTGTCAAAAGAGTTGTCATAGTAGTATTAGCAGGTAGATTTAGGTTATACTAACCTTAGCTGTTACGCTTTAAAAGCCTAGGTTAATATTGCCCTAGCCTTTACGCGCAAGGCCTAGGAAAGCCTAGTGGCTAAAGTGGCTTGGTTTGCTGCATAAGTGGCTTTAAGTGATTAGTGCAAGCGCAGCCTTTAATTGGAAGGCTTTGTAATTAGTATAGTCTTATCCTGCAAGGTAGGAAGGTCTAGCTAGCCTAGTCGACAGTCTTATAAGGTTCTTGCAGGAGGCTTGCGTAGAGACTGCTAGGCAGCCTTAAGTTAAAGACTGCAATAAACCTGCCTAAAGGTTTACAAGGGCAGGCTTTAATATACATTCTAGCCAAAAAGCTACTTAAGACAGTTTCCTACCTAATTTACTAGCAATACTGTCGCAACCATCCTTTCTCTCAAAACCTATGCTAATTAGCTACCTTGTATAAGTTAGTTAGACTAATTACCCTTATGCTTTTGTCTTGCTGCTAACCTAGGTTTTGCAACCTGTTATATTAGCAGTCTTTTAAGATATGCCTTGCCTTTTCACATTTAAAGCAAAGGCGCTAGTCTTTGCAGCATTGCTTTTTAGCGTTAGTTATCTTGCTAAAAGGTTGCGACTAGAAGCTTTAATTGTAATTGCTATAGTTATTACAGTTACTGCTATAGTTATCATTAGCTAGGCGTTTATTGCAGTCTTTGCTATAAGACTAGTTATTACCTATAGAGTTGCAGTTAGGTTAAGGCTTGTTAGTATTATAAGTTTTCCAAACCTCTTAGGCATTGTTAAGTAGCTAATTAATAGCAATGCTAACGTAGTCAATTTATACAAGACTGTTATGCAGCTAGCTAGTAAATTAGTGTAGAAAAAGGTTATAGCTAATCGTCTAGCCAGCTTTAAAAGCTAGAGACTCTAGTTAGATATAAAAGTCAACTAGGCTTTTACTATCCTTTTGCTAGGCTTTAAACTACTTCCAAAGATTATCCTAACAGTTAGCTTGCATGTAAAAGTAGTTTTGTTAAACCTAGCAGACAAATTTACACTAGTAGCAGCATATATATAGGTAGGCATCAATTGCTATATGCTAATAGTTTTTCATAGTCTAGTCAAAGTAACTAGTAGCAAAGGCAACCTATATATTAGCAGTCTAGTATTAGTTAGGGTTTGCAATAAAAGCAGTCTTAAGGTTGTTAAACTAGGTATAGTAGTTAGCAAGACTTTTATTAGCCTTTAGTATAGTAATCTTGTCAATACAAGTGCTTTTCAAGCCAAAGTAAGCCTTAAAGTAATTGTTAGGCTTGCTGTCTTTGTCAAGGGATAGCTAGTAAAGTCTTAGGTGAGACTCTTGACTAAAAGCCTAGCAAGACCTTTAATCAAGCTTTTAGCAGGCTTTTTAAGCTAGATTCGCAGCTATATTCTCAAGCCAAAGGATAGCTAGTTAGCTTCCTTAGACTATACTTAAGCCTAGCATACTAGTAAGTTGCAACAACTTGTCATTAGTCTCTAATCTTAGGCTAGTAAGTTGCTACACTTTGTTACAAAGCTTTACTGCCTTGACAAAGGCAGCTAGCTAGTTACCCAAAATATAAGCGCTATTTATATAGTATTAGATTTGCCTGCGCAAGTAGAAGTAGATATAGTCAATATTGTAGGCTAGGTAGCTTTTTAGATTTATAGCGGTAGGAGCCACTTGTCTAGCTAGTAAGGCAGTGGCAAGGAAGTCTATTGCAAAGCTAGCAGCAAGGTTAACGCTAGGTTAATCAAGCATGCTAGCATTGTTATTGTTATTCGACATTGTGGAATTTAGTAGGGTTAGTATATTGAATCAAAGGCAAAAGCATGCTATATAGCAAGCTTGTTGAAAGAGGCTTCAAAGTTATAACAAGTCGCAAGACTTAGGTTAGCAGCAAGACAAAGGTATAGGAGTAATTAGTCTAACCAACTTATACAAGATAGCTAATTGGCACAGGTTTTAAGAGAAAGGGTAGTTGCGACAGTATTGCTAGTAAATTAGGTAGGAAACTGTCTCAAGTAGCTTCTTAGCCAGAACGTATATTAAAGCCTGCCCTTGTAAACCTTTAGGCAAGTCCATCGCAGTTTTTAACTCAAGGCTGCCTAGCAGTCCCTACGCAAGCCTCCTGCAAAGACTCTATAAAACTGTCGACTAGGCTAGCTAGACCTTCCTACCCTGCAGGGTAAGACTATACTAATTACAAAGCTTTCCAATTGAAAGCCACGCTTGCGCTAATCACTTAAAGCCACTTATGCGGCAGACCAAGCCACCTTAGCCACTAGGCTTTCCTAAGCCCTGCGCGTGAAGGCTAAGGCAATATTAACCTAGGCCTTTGAGGCGTAACAGGTAATATATATACCTAGTACTGCTGTGTCTTTTAATTAAGTTGTTAGCCTAGGATGTGTTAGAATACCTTATTAATTTAGGTATATCTTTATTTGTATAGTGTAGTCTTAAGTTAGGTTTTAAATTCAAGTAACCTTATATCCTGTCTAAAGCTTTAAAGTGGATTTTATTGGGATTACTTATGAATTTTAAGCATTGATTTACTGCAAATGCTATATCAGGCCTGGTTTTTAAGGCTAAGTATAGTAAGGCACTAATTTGCTATTGGAAAGCCTTAATTTCTTTTGCATTTGCTTGGTATTTTGATTTTTCTAGCTTTAAACCTGCTTTAAAGGGTGTAGTATATTTTGATATATACGATTTTTCAAACCTTTCAATTAGGTTATGTGTATATTTTGTTTAATGTAATGTTATTGATTAGCCTTTAATAAATTCTATTTCAATGCCTAAGAATATTGAAGGTTTACCCATTTCTTGTAATTTTATATATTTAGACGCAATATTTATTACTTTGCGTATTAAATTGTTAGTAGGACTTGTAGCAATTAGGTTATCTATATGATAGCAAAGTATGATTTGAAATTTTAGATGGATAAATACACCTTTGTTATAAGGTAAAGTAATGAATCCTAGCTTTAGTAATACATCCTTTAAATGCTTATACCAAAGTCTTGGTGACTGTTTTAACCTATATAGTGCTTTATTTAATTTGCACACTTTACTTCCTTTTTCAAAGCTTATAGGCTGTATTACATATATTTCTTTATCAACGTCTGCATGCACAAAGGCATTTTTAACGTTATATTGTAGCATTGACTAATTAAGGTATATAGCTAGTAGGAAGATTAACCTGTAAGATTTAGGTTTGTAAGTAGTACTAAAGGTTTCTAGGTAGTCAATACCTAATATTTGGTTAAAACCTTGTACTACCTAACAGGCTTTATACTTTATGACTTTATTATTTGCGTTGGTTTTTAACTTATATACCTAACGCCTTCCTAGGACATTACAGCCTTTTGATAGGTCTACTAATTCCTACGTTTTCTGTGCTTGTAATTTGTCAACTTCCGCTTTTATTCCTTTAAACTAGAGGGCTGCGTTAAGGCCTTTCATAGCTATTTTATAGGTTGACGGTTCTTTATTGGTATTAGTAATTACTAATATAAGCTTGTCAGCTTTAGCTTCTGCTGCATTTGGTAAAGCATTATATTTAATTTGTCTTATAGAAGGTTATGGGTTGTGATTTTCAGTATTACTTGCTTGATTTAATTCATCTTTTATTAGACTATTATTATTACTTGATTTAATAATAGGCGTAAACCTTAGGCTTTGGTTTAAATTAACTGGATTGCTATTTAAAACCTTAGCTTTATTATTTATATTACTTAAATCGTTACTATTTAAAGTAATATTTGAAAAATCAAGTAATGCTTTGGGTATTTCTTTATTTTTGGACTTTATAGTTGTATAAAAGCGGTTTTCTATTATATATAAATCTCTTGTCCAAATAGGCCTTTTATATTCAAGGTCCTAGATCTTGTAATTATTACAGTCTATACTGTAACCTATTAGAATTCCTAGTACGCTATGAGGGTCTAGTTTCTTAAGGTTAGGCCTCTTTCTTTTAAAGTAAACTAAGCTCTCAAAGACTTTGATATTGGTAATATCAGGTTTTACACCATTTTTGGCTTTATATGGTGTTTTAAATCCTAGCTTACTGTGTAGAGTCTTATTGTATAAATAGGTTACAGCTAGTAAAGCCTCTCCTTACATATATTGTGGTAAATTACTATTTAATAATATACACCTTACTTTATTTAGTAAGGTACAATTTATCCTTTCAGCATTTTCATTTTGTTCTTTAGTGTATAGAGCTGTAGTTTGGTGTATTATACTAGCTTTATTAAGTGTGATTTTAAAGCATTTATTTACATATTCAGTGCCATTATCAGAGCTTAGTATTTTAATCTTATGCTTTAAGCTTGTCTGATTTTCAGCTTTGGCCTTAAAAGTTAGGAATGCACTGTAGGCTTTGTCTTTTGACTTTAGTAAGGCAACTTCAAGGTATTTGGTCTTTTTATCTAAGAAAGTAATAAAATATTGGTAATTATTGTAAGTTAATAGCATAATTAGGCTACATAAATCACTACTGATTTTATATAAAGATTACTTGATAAGTCTAACTTCAAACCCATATATTAAGGTAACCACAATGGTGATAACTAAGCTGTTTACTAATTAAGCATTATAAGTGACATATTTATAAGTCTACAAAGTAGCTAAGTCACGTGATAACTCCTTACCTTATAATTCGCATTTGAGTCAAAAAGACTTTCCTGTCAAAGACAACCCTAACCCTAAAGACAGGGTAGCCTGGCAAGTCTAGGGTAGCCTGGCAAGTCTAGGGTAGCCTAGCAAGTCTAGGGTAGCCTGGCAAGTCTAGGGTAACCTTGCAAGTATAGGGTAGGTGCAGAAAATCAAACCACTTAAAACCTTTAAACCCTGCCAAACCACTTGATACATATTACCACCTTGTAAATGTGTGATTTATATATTACTACTAATTCAAACAATTAGATTTTATGGACCTAGTCTGATTAGCTAATTCAAGGTATCAAGTTGTTTAATTTAGTAAATTAAGTAAAGCAAAAAGACTAAATTTTTACTATATAGTTAGTTAGATTAGCCGGCTGACTTTGGTGAAAATTATCAACCACACAAACAACCAGTCTTTTGCACCTTACTTGCCTACCTTACTTTCTGCCTTACTACTGCTTACAGTAGTACTTTCACTAGTTAAATACTTTGCTTCCACAACCTACCTCTTTGGTTACAACCTAACCTTTTGATAATTGGATTAGCTTGCTAACTTTGGTGAAAATCATTAACTATACAATACAACTAGTCTTTTGCACCTTACTTGCCTACCTTACTTCCTGCCTTACTACTACTTATAGCAGTACTTTCACTAGTTAAATACTTTGCTTTTACAACCTACCTTTTTAGTCACAACCTAACCTTTTGAGGTTATGAGCCTAGATTGCTCAATCTCTTTCAACTAGTCAACCTATGCACCTTTTAACTTCAAACCTTGCTTATTAAGGCAACCACTAGTTTGGTTTCCTTTCTGTCATGTGATTTCCACTAATAACTCTATCCTCTTTCACGTGGTATTTTCCATTTCCTTCTAAAGTGACTAGTTTACTTACAAGACACAAAAATCATCCTTTTTACTATACAATCTTGTCTAATTTCTTCTATTTTACTTGATTTTTCACTCAAAATAGACAGCAAAATCACCATTCCTCTTCTTACTAGCGCAGCTAACTACTCTACTTGGTTGATTTATATACTAGTTGCCTTGGAAATAAAGGATCTAGATTACTGCCTATATAAAACCTCTGATTCTGAGGAAAGAGGTGACTTTAAAGTCCTTACTGCCAAAGAAAACAAATAAGCTGCAGGACTTCTAAAGCTTTTGTGTGGAAAAGAACTACTTGAACACATCAAGCACTTGAAAAAAGCTAAAGCTGTATGGGATATTTTGCAGCAAGCTTACAAGCTAGAAGGTTTTACTACTAACTACTTGTTATTTAAGGAATTTTTGCAAATTTAACTCGCAGATTTTGCTAGTATAGACGCATTTATTACCAAAGCTAAAGAGCTAGTGACTGAATTATACCAAAAGAGGTGGAAATTCAATGATGAGTGTATCTTTAGTTGGATTTTAAATGCCTTGACTAATCGATACGAAGGATTTGTGGCAAATATTACGCAAGCCTTACGTAAAGACATTAAAGCTTACACTTTGACTATGTTGTGTAATAGTCTGCTTGATGAATCATATAGACTAGCAGACAATGAAGGATTTACTACCAAAGTAATGGTAGTAAGGTAGTTGAAATTACCTTACAAGGTTAATAAACTTTATAAAGGTAGTTAGAAAAATAGATCTAATCAAGGATTTAAAAAGGCTGCGTGGAAATCTACAAAAGAGGCTTGGTGTAACTACTGTAAAGTAGCTACTTACAATATCACTGGGTGCTTCTACCTATTCCCTGAAAAAGCTCTTGAAGGTTGGGATTCAAATCGAGACTCTTTAGTACGCAGGAATCCTGCCTTTCAAAAAAGGGAAGAAAATACCCTTGACCTTTACAAAAAATCAACCATGGTGGCGCTAGTCCTTACTAGCCTAGAAAATCCACCTACCCCACCTTAAAGCTAGGGTAGTAGCTAGGGCAGTCAAGAAGATAACCTAATGGACTTTGAACAACCTAACAGAGTTGACTTATTTGGCGACGTTAATATAGAACAACTGCTTTCTAAATATTTAGAAAAGCAAATATAGGTGTGTATTACCAATAATATACCTTCTCAACTTTAGTCAATATTGACTGACAATAAGCTAGCCAATCTAAGCGACTAGATTAAAAAGATCAAAGCTTGTAATACTAAGCAAGTCTAGGTATTAACAACCAAGTCAAATTCTATATACAAAGCTAACTTTGTAATAGTATAAAGATTACTTGATAAGTCTAACTTCAAACCCATATATTAAGGTAACCACAATGGTGATGACTAAGCTGTTTGCTAATTAAGCATTATAAGT